>NW_017805931.1:403654-421327 GCF_001891065.2 Hippocampus comes | reverse complement strand
GCAGCCGCGCCAGTCCCCGCCGCCGCCGCGCCGCTTCCTGCCGCGCCGCTTCCTGCGCCCAAAGAGGAGGATGACATCCGAGCTGAAGAGGAGCCATTGGAGGTACCGCGGAGCCCCGCCTCCCCCGACTCGGAATCCTTTGATTGGAAGGCCATTCAAGAAGGCGCCAACTCCATTGTCAGCAGCCTCAATGCCGCCGCCGCCGCCTCGTCGCTGTCCCGCCAAGGCTCATCGGACTCCGATTCCGTGCTGTCCCTCAAATCCGTGGGTTCGCCGTTCCACCTGCCATCCCCCATGAGCAACCCCCCCGAGGAGGGCGGGGAGTCCAAACGAGGCGCAAGGGTGGTCAAGCCGTCTGCGGATGACAAAAAGAAGAAAGATGAAGATGAAGAGGAGCTGAAGGCATTGAGGGGTGGGAAGAAGGTGTACCGGAGTCTTATCACTGGCAAGCCCAGGACGGAGCTCGCGGCCAGGGGGAGGAGCAAACCGAGAACGGCCGCTGCGGCCAAAGCGCCAGGAAGCGGCGACTCGTCACGGGATTCCACACCGTCGCGTTCCTCTCAGAGAGGAGGGAGACCCTCACAGCTACCGCGTACAGCGTCCCCAGCCACCCAAAAAGCAGCTGCCAAACCTGCCGCAGTAGCGGCGAAGGGCCTGGCCAGTGTCCCAAAGAAGGAGAAAGCAGATGCGGAGAAACCCGCACTCGTCCGTCAGTCCACTTTTATCAAGGAGGCGCCCAGTCCTACGCTCAAGAGGAAGCTGGAAGAGTCCACCGGGGCGACGTGTCGCTTGGGCGACAGCGGCAGCGCATCTGGAGCGACGTCTCGCAGACAGGACGCCGTCCGCTCGCAATCGGAGAGCCCGTCTCGCCCTCAGGACGCCGCCTCCACGTCGTCGTCGCGCTTGAGTCGCACGGGAACTTGGAAGCGCGAGAGCAAACATTCCACCTCGCTGCCCCGAGTGGGCACCTGGAAGCGAACCGGAAGTTCTTCCTCCATTCTCTCGGCCTCGTCCGAGTCAAGCGAGAAGGGCCGAAGCGAGGAGGAGGCCAGCGTCCGATCCAAGGGAACGTGGCGACGGGCCAAGAGCGCCGGTGTGGGAGAAGCCTTGGACGGCGCCGGCCGAGCCGACAACTCCGACGAGGTCTGGGTGCGTCTGGAGGATTGTCCTGTCAACAACCCGCGCTCGTCTTCCTCTTGCTCAGCTCGCTCACCCAATGCACCGCCCGTCATCCCCGGCCCCGCCCCCTCCAAAATCCCCTCTTCCTCCTCCTCTTCCGCTTCCTCCAACCTGAACTTACGCCGTAGCTGTGACAGCTTAGACGACAAGCCGCCGCCGCCTCAGCAACGCCTTCAGCAACGTAGTGGCGCCGTGGCCGCCAGGGTCAGCCCCTTCAACTACACGCCCAGTCCCAGGAAGAGCAACCCTGACTCGGCCGCGCTGCCCGCAGCCTCCGCCGCAGCCTCCCCCGCCACGTCCGCCACGCCCACACGGCCCTCGCTTATTCCCACTCCCGTCACCAAAAAGCGGGAGCCAAAGGGCGGCGAAGGAGGAGGAGGAGGCGGCGGTGGCGGTGAACGCGGCTCCTATATTGTCACATCCGTATGAAAGCCACTCTACTTAAGCCCCGCCCCTATCTACCCCGCTCTCCCCTTATTGGCCAGACTCAGCCGTCAGTCAGTCAGTCAGGCTGGCTGTCTTTTTCTACCACTAACGATGTGTAGCGCTTAGCTCGTATTTCCGCATGCTCCCCGCAACTCCCCCCGAGAGACCCCGCCCCCTCCCACCCACCCCCAAGAAGAAGGCGCTGTTTAGCGGATCCTGTTCGTGTGGACGTTGTTGATGTTTTCACTGACAAACACTGTAATGCCTAACTTATTAATTTAAATGTTTTTGGCAACATAAGACAAGAATAAAAGTCAACATTTTAGCTCTCAACACCTTTGTCGTGCATCCTGGGGGCGTCAACTTTCCGAGTCGCCCTTCCCAAAGGGGTGGAGCCATAACATCTTTGGACCACTTTTGGTTGGCTGGCATGCCAACAAACAAATGTACCTGCTGTGGTGCCTTAAGCTACGAGTCAAATTATTTCCAAGATGCATTCCATTTGAAATAAATGGAATGTAATTGATCCATTGCACCCACTCCCAAAAAAAAAAAAAAGTGTATAAAAACACACTTAAACATTTTCCCTCTGCAAACACGTAACATGCCAAATAATTTGGGAGGTCAGCTCCATACTGGAATGGTCATATCTCAATTTATTCATCAATCGATTTAGTGTGTGCCATGACTTACTTGGATAAATAAATGATAACAATGGTTTCTAGTGGAAGAGAATTTGATTGTTGTGCCTGTGACCATCATTTTTTAAAATATGCGATTAGTTTACATTGCTGGCCAAGAAATGTTTTTGTTTTTCATGCAAATATTTACAATAATTCTGACGTGTACTGCGTTATGGTCGGTTAGTGATCGACGACGAGTACGACCCGTTTAGACTTGCCGTACAAATTGAGGTTACGTGGCCTCCATTGGAACGGAAATCTGGTGTGAACTGAGAAGTCGGGCTCCCTACTTGAGCCAAAATATTTCAGGACTTGTTTATTTGGAAAAAAAAAATTGACTGGCAGGCATGAAGTGTTGCAGTACATTCGGTTTCCATTTCCCGATGTGGGAGAGAAGTGTTAAAATTTAGGGATTTTTTTTGTTTGTTTAATTATTATTTATATAATATCGCCGGCGTTGTGCGGAATCATCACACTTCTCAAAACCTCAAGTTTCAATTGGGGTTGTTCCATGATCAAAAATAGCAAGACATCTCCGACACTCAATTTATTTTTTCTTTCACCTATCAGTAAACATGGCACACGCACGCACACACACGTACGGGCGAGATTTCCCAGATTTTGACAAATGAAGATTCGTCCCAACGCCACGATGTACTGTATATGTAATGTTAGATATATACTGTATATGTACATATATTGTGTTGGCATGAATAATTATGCATTATAACCCCTAATAAACGCACGCGGAACCGTTGACTCATATCGACAGTTTTAAAAATAAAACCATTTGGATCACGTCGTCGCACGTACGAGGGCTACAGAAAAGCAGTGTAAAGGTATGTTGAAATTTTTGCAGAAACACCGGTGTAATCTGCGCATGCGCACATACTTGCCCGACATTCGGAAACGTACGCTTCCTTCCTGTGACAAAACAAAGGTTTTGAATTGTAATTATGACCAATATTTGATCATTTCAAAACAAATATCTGCTTTTGTTCAACATTATAGGTTTATTCTAATTAACTTGTCTTCGTAGTGTTACTTTTTGTCGTAGCATTTAATTTGTTGAATCTTTTATTTTTCAAGGCGTACCGGAAGTTCTCTTTGTTTGGGAAGAGCTTAACACCGCTTTGCCGGAGTGGCCGAGTCTTCTGGAAAAAAATCCTTTTCTCTTTTGACTCTTTGCCTCCCCCGACCATCTTCAAATGACATTGACAATTCGGGAAGTTTCCTGACTCGCCAGGAGAGAGTAAGGTACGTTTTTATTCCAATAAGTCAAGCTTTGTTACGTTGACAATGTCGAATGCTATTGGCACCCAACCGCGGCTGTTAGCCCAACGCTTTGCGGGTTTTTTTTTGCCACAAATGACAAGCGTGTGTGTGCTCTCGCGTCGTTTTTCTTTTAACCACATTCTTATAAAGCATGTTAGCTTCAGTGCTACTTGGAGCCGCTTAGTGGGAACCAACTCTCGCGATAAGTCTCCGCCATGTACCGTTGAACGTTTTTTTTTTTTTTTTAAGTATGCCGTCATCATAACGTCACTTTTCGCCCCCCAGTAGTCATGCTGTCCCTCCCCCCTCCGGGAGTGACGCCTCAGGCTCCTGCGCTCCCATTGGCTGACAAGGATGTCTACGCAGCCACGGAAACGCGTACGTGTGAGCAAACCCACGAAACCACAAGAGAACATTTGCAATGAGCATTCACAGAGACTGTAACAAGGAACAAAACAGCTCCTGCCCTAAAAACCTAATTGCTTCGATTGATTGTTTTGTGGTGTCAGCAACTAATCAAAAAATAAATAAAATAACGCATTGGCTCAAATGCCTTTAAATAATTTTATATTATTAATAATGAATGATATCCATATATGTGAAGATACTGACCGTGTTAATGATTTCTCACAGATTTCTCACACAACAGGACACGACTGCCATTGCAAAAATGCTGGAGTTTTTGAGGGGAGGGGTCTTGTGTCGTTGGATGTCATTTCAATGGCGAAAATAGATTTGCTAAATGACCCGTTCCTTTTGCAGTCACTCCTCAGGGGGTTCATCATCATCATCATCATCATCATCACCCTCAGCAGCAGCAGCAGCATCCTAGTCCTCAGCTTAGCTGTCCTTGCGCGTCGCTGTTGCCCCGCCTCCTGGCTGCTCACAGGATGGAGGTGCGGCGTCTCCTGCGAGGGGCCCTGGTGTCCTTGGGCCGGCGAGTGGACGCCCTGGAGCGAACGGCTGGCACAGGCGTTGGCAGGAGGAGGAGCCGCAAGAGGAACAGGAGCCACGTCACGCCGCAAGCAGACCACAAAAAAGGTAACACGGCAATGTCACACCCCAAACAAAGCCAACTTTCAAGGGGGTGTCAAAAATCACTCGGCTAATGTGGTTGCACAAGTGTACACACCCTCCTAAACTGAGGGAGTGGTTTCAGAATGAAACAGTCCGCCTTCAACACACGCTTAAATGGGAGGCAATATCTTTCAAGACCTTCAGATTGACCCCAGATTAAGTTTAGATGTTCCAGTAGGCTTTTCCTGACCGACAAAATTGTCAGACTGCTGGTAGGAAGCAAAAAAAATAATGTCAGCAATCTGTGATGATTTTGGGCTCCTTTTTAGAACAGTCCATAACTCCCTCTGCTTTCCTGCACCTTTCTGCGATAAAGCTGTTTTTCTAGTAGGCTGTTTTTGACAAAATTATAGTCACGTTTGGCATGTAAAGAGCTTCCACGGCATCGGAGCGACAAAACACATTCACATGAACCAAACAAAAACCTGTCCTGATTTTGTGTGTGTTTGTGTGTGCGTTTTCTTCTTCTTTAGATTTGGACGCTTTCCCCAGCCTGGTTTCCTCTTCCTGTAGCCCCCATGTCACTAGCTCTTCCCATCCATGGCCATCGTCAGTGCTAGACAGCTCGCCTCTTTGGCACAGCTCCAGCCAATCAGAGCACAAGAGTGGACTGGAGGGGAGGGGCATCAAGAGGAGGAAAAGGAGCATCACAGGAGGAGAAAGAGAAGAGAAAAGAGAAGACGGCGGCGGCGACAAAGAGGACGATGAGCGCGCGAGGTTCGTCGGCCGCATGGCCATCTGCCAGACGGCAGGCGAAGCTTCTGACCACGCACCCCTCACGCTCTTCAACTTTGACCCCAGAAGACAGGATGACGGCGGCCAATTGGTGAAGGCCGTCAGCGTTGCTGTCGGGCGGAATGGTTACAGGTGGGAATGGCAACTTGATTGTGCCCCTGATTCACGTCCATCCAGGCCTGGAGTGGTTAGACAAAGAACAAACAGTGCCGTTGACATTGCAAAACTTAAAGTCCAACTTGAGAAAATCTCTCAAATTCACTTGAGTGAAAAGTTAATTTTTTTTTTTTTTTTTGTCCTCATAGCTCCTCCGCCCAGGATGCTTTTGACTTGCTGCGAGCCGTGAGCAACCAATGGCATGCCTCGTCCGTCTCCCACTGCCAATGGCGCTTTTCCGACTTCACGCCTCCTCTGTCGTCCCGCTCCAGCTGCAGTTCTCGGCTAGACGTCAACGCCATGCTGCGTCTGTCCATGGTGGCCGTGGCGACGCTTGCTGCTTCCGGGGGCTGGACTCGCTGGAATCCCCGGCGGGTCCTGAGGGACTGGACGGCCCCGCCCAGTCTCACCATCGATCACTGGTTGGTTGCTTGTTGCCGCTTCGTTAGCGTAAGCGCTACTGAGGTGCTCACTCACGGACTCGTTTGTTTTTGTTGGCAGTTACATCCAAACAGCTGATCTCAGGTCAGTTCAAGCGTCTTCTTTTGGCCTGTCAATCATTTGCAACCGTTCATCGGCTCATGCCATGTGGTGTGATTTGCAGGCATACAAGGGCAAGGAAAAGATCCATTCACTGTCCTCGGAAGCGCCTCCTAGCCCCGCCTCTTCCTGCGTGCTCTGACAACGTAGCCTCACCTCAGGTCACGATCACTCAATCATCAGCTGGCTCCAAGGAGGTGTGTGTGTGTGTGTGTGTGTGTGTGTGTGTGTGTGTGTGTGTGTGTGTGTGTTTCTATAAATGTACATTTAATTTTAGTTTTTTAAAAGCATTTTTGTTTGTATTTTATTTCATCAATTAAAATTACAAAAAATATTTATTTTTTTTTCATTAGTTTTCGTTAACTTTAATAACCTTGGTGAGTGTTTGGAATTGTGTGTCTCAATAAGTGAGGCTGTTGGGGAGAAGTGAGAGAGAGTGGATCACGTGAGAGGATGTGCGAGTGGCGTTGACGAGCCCCCCTTGCGTCTTGTCTTCAGAAAGCCAAGCGTGTGTCCCAGATCCGAATCCGTCGAGCTGCGCCGCGAGAGACGCCTCTCACACCCATGGGGCTGCCCAAGGTCAAAAGGTGAGCGGCGACATCGCCGCGAGAAAGGGCGATGATGACGACGCAAAGGTCAAACTAGCGTTTTGTGTCCGTTTGAGGTTGAAGAAGAAGGAGTTCAGCGTGGAGGAGATTTACACCAATAAGAACTACAAATGTCCCAGCAACAACAGGTAAACAAGGACCGCCAGCATCGCATCAGGGACTCCAATTGCCAGCATGCTTTGCTCCACAGGAGTCTGGAGACCATCTTTGAAGAGCCTCAGGAGAAGGATGGAGCCTTGCTTCTGATTGGCCAGCAAAGGCGGCGCAGACTCCTCCTCTTCCCGGACTTCACTCAGCCCAGGAAGAGGAAGAGACCCCAAGGTAGCGCGCCCACAAATCCACAACGCTCACAAATTCAATGCAACTCAACTCAAATTATTATTATTTTTAATCAATCCACACGCATCATGTGTTCCGCAAACTGACAAACACTTGCGTTGTCTTTGTCAGTGAACATTCGGTGGCATACATTTTGTTTGCAGGTGTTGGACTTCCTGTCGCGGCGGCGCCAAGAAAACGCACCGTCCGCCGTCAGTACCGCACAGGGCCCGGCGCCAACGACCCGTCGGACTTGGATGTGATGCTGGTGGAGAGACTGAGCGCGCTGGAAGACTTCCTGACTCGTCAGGGTTTGGATGTGTGACATCCCTTCCTGTCTGACCAATGTAGTTATAAACAAATTGAAACATGTATATTTTTGGAATGAATAAATTTTGCTCGAGTGGTCTCAAATTTGCTGATGATCTCAAGTATGTCCATCAGATTCAGAAAAAATGTCAGGGCACATTCAGACAAACAATTGGACTGGGCAACAGTCAATTTTCATTTTGACAAACAATGGACTGTAATTGTCACTAGTCGACACTGCAGTCGAACCCTGCTATTCGCGTGGATGGATTAAACCTTATAGTATTTTCCAACTCAACAATTTTGTTTCATTCAATTTTTGTTTTCCACGAAAAATGGAGAGTGTGGAAAAAAAAATGCGGTTGGCTTTACGGCATTTAGTTGGCGTTGTTCCTCATCTAAACAGCAGGTCGCGCTGTTGGACCAATTGTCATCTGAAATGGCGTCGAGGAAGAAATTGAGCGAGCCAATAGATACCCAGTCTGAAATGACGTCATTAGACTACGCTTGAAGCCCTCCCAGAAACAAACAAAAAAAGACACAAGTCCAAACAAAATTCCTACATTAAAGTCTCCAGATGACCGTGAGCACTTTGATTCTCCATGACCGCGCGCGTGAGTGTCTGACCGCCTCCTTTCAACACGCGAGTTAGCAGATAAACTTTCCGCAAACCCGTTTAAAATGTTTCCCCCCCCCGTCCCTTCGTGACTGCATTCCGATGTTAGCCGAATGAACCAGCAGCCGAAACTCCGACCGCAGACGTGCACTTTGGGTCGTTCCAACCAGCTTGAGATCATTTCGACATTTCCGAACGACTTCTGCTCATGCTAACCGACGTCACGCTGATGGCGTCACCAACCACGAGACCAGCGCGAGATCCGCAAACGCGCGGGCACAATGTGATATGTTGAGCGTCAACTTGTGACCGCCTCTTGTGACTGTCAAGTGTTTGTGCGTGCGCGCGTGTGTGTGTTTCTGCTTGCTGGTGTGCAAAATAATCTGCAATAAATCTCTATCAAAGGCCACCAGACGTGGTGACCCGAAAACCACATGACTCAATGGCAGGCCTCTTCAAATAAAAGTTCACCAGTGATCTGACGTTGTGGTTTTCTAGAAATGTTGTAGTGATCATTGGAAAAAGTAAACACTGGCTGAGTTTTATAGAAATAATGTTTTGCACATTTCTTTTTATCTGTTCCCTATTTATTGTGAGAAATTATTGACGTGGGGTCTTCACATAAATACATATTAAATATTATAAATGCTAATAATAATAACGCATCTCACTTGGAGGCTCCAAAAAGGTGGGAAACCCCTGTGTTAGCGTGTTTATTAAATTTGTGCACGTGTGTGTATGTGTGTTGTAGGTGTGTGTGTTGTACTTTGCTAAGAGCGCCGAGCTCAGCGGCGTGCGGGAGGAGCTTTTACAAGTGGACACGCCAATCAACAGCCAGGACCTTTGGACTCGGTTGCTAGGGCAACACCCCAGGTCGGAATGTTACACTGTTTCCATGGGCTGCCGGTGCAAGGCGTAATATGTGTGTGTGTGTGTGTGTGTGCGTGCAGGTTGCGGGTGTTGCAGGGTCACGTGGTGTTGGCGGTGCGCCATCATGGTGGAGAGACTGAGCGCGCTGGAAGACTTCCTGACTCGTCAGGGTTTGGATGTGTGACATCCCTTCCTGTCTGACCAATGTAGTTATAAACAAATTGAAACATGTATATTTTTGGAATGAATAAATTTTGCTCGAGTGGTCTCAAATTTGCTGATGATCTCAAGTATGTCCATCAGATTCAGAAAAAATGTCAGGGCACATTCAGACAAACAATTGGACTGGGCAACAGTCAATTTTCATTTTGACAAACAATGGACTGTAATTGTCACTAGTCGACACTGCAGTCGAACCCTGCTATTCGCGTGGATGGATTAAACCTTATAGTATTTTCCAACTCAACAATTTTGTTTCATTCAATTTTTGTTTTCCACGAAAAATGGAGAGTGTGGAAAAAAAAATGCGGTTGGCTTTACGGCATTTAGTTGGCGTTGTTCCTCATCTAAACAGCAGGTCGCGCTGTTGGACCAATTGTCATCTGAAATGGCGTCGAGGAAGAAATTGAGCGAGCCAATAGATACCCAGTCTGAAATGACGTCATTAGACTACGCTTGAAGCCCTCCCAGAAACAAACAAAAAAAGACACAAGTCCAAACAAAATTCCTACATTAAAGTCTCCAGATGACCGTGAGCACTTTGATTCTCCATGACCGCGCGCGTGAGTGTCTGACCGCCTCCTTTCAACACGCGAGTTAGCAGATAAACTTTCCGCAAACCCGTTTAAAATGTTTCCCCCCCCCGTCCCTTCGTGACTGCATTCCGATGTTAGCCGAATGAACCAGCAGCCGAAACTCCGACCGCAGACGTGCACTTTGGGTCGTTCCAACCAGCTTGAGATCATTTCGACATTTCCGAACGACTTCTGCTCATGCTAACCGACGTCACGCTGATGGCGTCACCAACCACGAGACCAGCGCGAGATCCGCAAACGCGCGGGCACAATGTGATATGTTGAGCGTCAACTTGTGACCGCCTCTTGTGACTGTCAAGTGTTTGTGCGTGCGCGCGTGTGTGTGTTTCTGCTTGCTGGTGTGCAAAATAATCTGCAATAAATCTCTATCAAAGGCCACCAGACGTGGTGACCCGAAAACCACATGACTCAATGGCAGGCCTCTTCAAATAAAAGTTCACCAGTGATCTGACGTTGTGGTTTTCTAGAAATGTTGTAGTGATCATTGGAAAAAGTAAACACTGGCTGAGTTTTATAGAAATAATGTTTTGCACATTTCTTTTTATCTGTTCCCTATTTATTGTGAGAAATTATTGACGTGGGGTCTTCACATAAATACATATTAAATATTATAAATGCTAATAATAATAACGCATCTCACTTGGAGGCTCCAAAAAGGTGGGAAACCCCTGTGTTAGCGTGTTTATTAAATTTGTGCACGTGTGTGTATGTGTGTTGTAGGTGTGTGTGTTGTACTTTGCTAAGAGCGCCGAGCTCAGCGGCGTGCGGGAGGAGCTTTTACAAGTGGACACGCCAATCAACAGCCAGGACCTTTGGACTCGGTTGCTAGGGCAACACCCCAGGTCGGAATGTTACACTGTTTCCATGGGCTGCCGGTGCAAGGCGTAATATGTGTGTGTGTGTGTGTGTGTGCGTGCAGGTTGCGGGTGTTGCAGGGTCACGTGGTGTTGGCGGTGCGCCATCAGTACGTGGCCATCGACGACCAGGAGGCGCTGACTCTGCGAGACGGGGACGAGGTCGCCGTGGTGCCGCCGCTGAGCGGAGGATGAGCAGCCAGTCGCCACCCGTGAGCTTTTGTCGTCCTAACGATCCAAATGTGACCGTGTGTGTGTGTGTGTGTGTGCGTGCAGGTTGCGGGTGTTGCAGGGTCACGTGGTGTTGGCGGTGCGCCATCAGTACGTGGCCATCGACGACCAGGAGGCGCTGACTCTGCGAGACGGGGACGAGGTCGCCGTGGTGCCGCCGCTGAGCGGAGGATGAGCAGCCAGTCGCCACCCGTGAGCTTTTGTCGTCCTAACGATCCAAATGTGACCTCACAACACGCAGAACCATCAAGGCTTTAGTCAAGCGTTTGTAACTAGAACATCATCATCACCGTTTAAACATAATCACGACCTGTCACAAACAGAAGAAGCGCCGTAACCACGGTCGTAATCAAAAGCATAAAAACAATGTTCTCTCTCCTCATCTGCCATCTTCTCTGGCAAGTTGGGGGCGTCAAAGAAGGGGCGGGACATCTTCAAGCTGAGCCACCATCGGCTATCTGTCGAAGACGTGGTGGCGGCCGTCGGCAGCGCGTCCTGCGGCGCCATTTCTCTCTTTATAGGTACTCGTGACATCACTTCCTGTTTGCCAACGGCCATGCTGAGTTGTGTCCTCGCCGCAGGTACGACGCGCGAGGACCAGTCGGAGAGCGGGAAGGTGATCGGTTTGGAGTATGAGGCGTACGAGCCCATGGTCCAGTCGGAGTTGGCCGAGCTGTGCCGCCGCCTGCGGGCGCGCTGGCCCGACCTCGCGCACATCTGCGTGCACCACCGCCTCGGGTCGTGCATGTCACTCTCATCACGCTCCTCGCGCTAGCCGCTCCCCTCTTAACCCTCGTTCCACCCTTAGGTGGGTGCGGGTTGGCGAAGCCAGCGTGGTAGCTGCCGTCTCGTCTCCTCATCGCCACGATGGCCAGAGGGCCCTCGTTTGCCTGTTGGACGGCCTGAAGGCCAACGTGCCTGTGTGGAAGAAGGTCAGGAAGGATTTCCCGCTCCTGTCCCAACAACCCCCCACCCTCAAATCCCTCCCCCGCTGGGCTCACCTGGCTCTCCGCCCGTCTTGTCTTCTCTGCAGGAAGTGTACGAGGACCGCAAAGCCAGCTGGAAAGAGAATGCCGAATGTGCCTGGGCCAGTTGCCATGGAAACCATGACGCTCAAACAATGATTGGTCAATAAAGAATATAATCCTATCATTCTGTGCAACCCTTCTCTTTCCTACATGGACCCCGACATTGATTGGCGACCATTCGATTTGTCCACATATGCTCTGACTTTAATTGCCGACCAGTCAATTGTCATTTTTCGGCTCTGACGTTGCCCAGTAATCAGTCCGCTCTATGTCTTTGCAATGTGACGTTGACCGTGTGTTTCATTGTTTGTTGATATTCCTTCTGACATTGACTGACGACCAGTCCGTTCTCTACCTATATGCTTTATGACATTGATTGGCAACCAGACTTGCCTTGCAAACGTTGTTTATCTATTGTCACATTGTCTGGCAACCAGTCCCTTGTTTGGTGACAATATTCTGCAATGGTCGCTAACCAGTGTGCTAATTGGTCAATTTGTCGACATCATCATGATCAGCGGCGAAAAATTAAATCAAGCTTCGGAAGAGTGGAAAAGTCGACCTGGGACTTTCGATCGGCTTTCTTCGGCTTCTTCCAAGCACTCCGGATTTCCGTGCGTGTACGTGCGCGTATGCGTGTGTGCTTGTGTCTGCGTTCGTTTCCTCCGGCGGGTAAATCGAAAGGCGAGGCAGCATGATATGATGCCCCTCACGCGGACTGACGTTGACGCTGACCGGAAGCGCTCTTGTAAACGTAGCCCACACCCCGAACTCCATTGCCCGCCCCCTCTGGTCAGCTGACCGGCGGCCGGTCTGCTGACTGTCAAGCGGCTTCGGCTCGTCCGTCGAGGCCGCGGTGAGACTGAGAGCTGCCCGCCCCTCTGGAGCTCCTCAACGGATTCGTCGTCATCGTCGTTCTTCTCCGGGATCTCGGATCTCCAAGGTTCCTGGTTGGTGTCGAAGGGATTTCTAGACTGGATCAGTCGGCTGGACCTTTGGCCGCCGCCACCCGAGCTCGGCGCACCTTGCCCGGGGCGTGAACGCCCTCCTCCTGCCCCCGGCGGCGGCGGCCGGCCCGCCGTCCATCCGGCCGCGGAGCACCATGGCCCTACTGGAGGTCGTAATGCAAGGCCTGGCCGTGTTCGGCTTGCTGCTGTTCGTCGTGCTGTGGCTCATGCACTTCATGTCCATCATTTACGTGTGAGTGAGCCCATTAGCTTAGCTTAGCCTAGCCTAGCCTGAATTGGCTTGGCAACGCTAACTGGCAAGGAGCCTGATCCTACTGGTCTGTGTGGAAGTGCTCAGCCCTTCTGTTCTAACTAAACTAAACTCTTAAGAATTTTTGGATAAAACAAGACATTTTTTTTAAAAAATGGAGCGTCATTACGTCAATATTTGCGTGTGGGCGTACGGTAGCTCGCCGGTTAGCTCTGATCGACCTTTTTTCTTCTTTCCAATAATATATTGAAGCGTGCCGAAATGATTTGGGTAGCATTAAAAAGTATATACAAAAAAAGTTAAGTATTAAGTAGTCTGTAACTGCGTTAAGGGGAGAACATCCAAAATTGAACACCAAAATAGGAGGCAGATTCATTAGTGTGGAGAAATGAATTAACTTAGACTCCGGTGTACGTCAGACGGGGGGAATGGTAAAAAAACTCAAACTAAATTAATGTAGCATGAAATATTTATCAGTAATGTCATTTTTTTTCCACGAGAGTCCCGACTTTTGACTTCGACTTGAGGTCTGGTCTGCACAATAAATGTTGTCAGAATTACATGACAGCAGACCTTTTTTGTTAAGGTAAGATTTGCTTCTGGACAAGAAATTACAGCTTGCTACTATAGACCTTGTGAATTGAAGAAATTAAAACGTAATTCTACACACAAAAAAAGAAAACAATCATCACACTTGGTCTTTGAATATACTATTGAATATACATTTGACTGAATAATTGAGTGCTTGGGTAACGTAAAAGTATATATTTTGACTTGGTCCAAGAGAAAATAAGAACATGATTTTCGGGTTGATGTCTTATTAATGTTAGAAACAGTTGTGCCACTTCCTAACTCTCAAATAGGATTGGTTTCACGTCCTCATTTCGAAGCTTGCCAAACGAGCCCTCTGCAATCACGCTTTGCTTTTGGACGTCTTGTGGAAAAATTCACATAAAATAGTCGTTGAAAAATGTCCATGATTATTTTTTTTTCCATCAATCCACTTCAAGAAGCGCTGATGCTCTCATTGTGACGGAAACACAACAAATATGGGTTAGACGCTTAAAAAACTGGATTAATTGACAATATTAGATTATTTTTTTTTCCATCAATCCACTTCAAGAAGCTCTGATGCTCTTGTGACGGAAACACAACAAATATGGGTTAGACACTTAAAAAACTGCATTAATTGACAATATTAAAAAAAAAAGTAGGACGATATAGTTGTTGATAAATGAAGAGGCAGCAGCATTTGGACCCCTCCCCCCCCAAAAAAAACACATTCATTGAAAAGCATAAAATTTGCTTCAACCTTTTTTTCAAATATTTTTAGTTTTTCTGGTTTACTTTTGAAATATTTAAAAAAGTGAAGTTTGGATTGATTGCAGTTGTATTTTTCAGATTTTATACTTTGCAAGAATTAACAAGTTTATTTAGTTTTGTCACGACTGTAGGTGCAACAATTCAACAACTAATCAACAAATAAATACCAATTTACTTGACAAATATTTTGATCATCAATTACTGGTCATCATTTCGAGAGTTTATTTAGCTTAAAATTGCCTAATTTTCAGCACACAACAGTATTTTATATTTGTCCACATGTCCTCTAAATGACCTCTGACCCCATCCGTAGGCGCCTGCATCTGCACAAGAAGAGATCGGAGGTCAAGCAGCCGGCGGGCGTGTCCCTGCTCAAGCCGCTCAAGGGCGTCGATCCCAACCTCATTTCCAACCTGGAGACCTTCTTCACCATGGACTACCCCAAGGTAGCCGACCTTTAACCCCTCTGAACCCCATGTGCATACGTGTAACCTTGCGTGTGTGCATGTAGTACGAGGTGCTGATGTGCGTTCAGGACCAGGACGACCCGGCCATTGACGTTTGTAAGAAACTGCTGGGCAAATATCCCAACGTGGACGCTCGCCTCTTCATTGGTAACTACTTGCACCTTCAACGCTCACCCTCTCACCCGCGCACGTTTTCACTCTCACACATCACACACACGCACTCAGACCCACTCTCTCTTTGACTCTGTTTGGCTTGTGTGTGTTGAGCGGCTGTGGCCCTTCTAGGCTTTGCTGTAGTGCCGAAACGTATCTGTCAATTAGACGTGAGCTAAGCCATCCCACGTGACTTTACTCAAGTCTGAATTTCAGGCGTTAGTCACTGAAAAGCAAAAACCAAAGTGAAAATGTAGACCCTACCCCCGTGTCTCCGGCAGGGGGCAAGAAGGTGGGCATCAACCCCAAGATCAACAACCTGATGCCAGGCTACGAGGGTGCCAAGTACGGCCTGGTGTGGATCTGCGACAGCGGCATCCGAGGTCACCGGGCGCCATCTTGACTTGACTATCTGAGTCCCCCATGCTAACGCTAACGATAACTGTGTGTTTGTGTGTGCGCTACAGTGAAAGCAGACACGCTGACTGATCTGACCAATCAGATGACTGAGAAAGTGGGTCTGGTGCACGGTCTGCCGTACGTCGCCGACCGACAGGGATTTGCCGCCACGCTGGAGCAGGTGAGGCTGACTAGCACTGGGCTAACTAGCGTGAAGCTAATGGCACATATGAAGCTTTCTAGCGCCAGGCTAACAGTGCAGCTGAGTTTTATGCTGCGTTGCAAGAAGGTGATTTATACCAATTGGATTGTACCAGTTGTAAACATACGACAAAGATGGCCAATTCCGTCCATCCAATTATCTGAAGCGCTTCATCGTTATGGGGGTCGCAGCTGTCTTTGGGCAGTAGGCAGGGTACACCCTGAACTGGTTGCCAACCAATCGCAGATAAACAACCATTTGCGCTCATAATCACACCTGGGGACAATTTAGAGAGGTCCATTAACTTGCGATGCATGTTTTCGGAATGTGGGAGGAAACCGGAGTACCCGGAGAAAACCCAATCAGGCACGAGGAGATATTGCAACCGCCACACAGGAAGGCCGGAGTCTAGTCTAACTAGCATGAGGCTAACTGAGCAGGTGAAGCTAACTGACTCAGGCCAACTAGCATTAAGCTAACAATCGTGAGGCCGAAACTAACCGGCGGAAGCCTAACGGAATGAAAATCTGCCGTCAAGGTCTACTTCGGGACGTCGCACCCTCGGTCGTACATTTCAGCCAACGTGATGGGCATCAAGTGCGTGACAGGCATGTCGTGTCTGATGCGCAAAGACGTCCTGGACCAGGCTGGCGGCCTGGTGGCCTTTGCGCAATACATCGCCGAAGATTACTTCATGGCCAAGGCCATCGCAGACAGGTAGCTCATGCGCAGACCGTTGGGCGTGTCTGTGTGTGTGGGCGGGGCCCGGTGAAGCTCACTGATTGGTCTTCCATAGAGGCTGGAAGTTCTCCATGGCGACGCAGGTGGCCTTGCAGAATTCGGGCTCCTACTCCATCGGCCAATTCCAGTCACGCTTGATTAGGTGAACACCACGCCGACTCCTCCACCCCATCTTGGGCTAACGTGATGATGATGCTGATGATGAAGAAGTGTAACTCGCTCCCTTCTTTGCCGGCAGGTGGACCAAGCTGCGCATCAACATGCTTCCCGGCACTGTGTTGGAGCCCGTCTCCGAGTGCTTCCTGGCCAGCCTCATCATTGGTTGGGCCGCGCATTACGTATTCAGGTCAGCGGCCATTCGGCAAGCGACGCCTTCTCTTTGTCTGCTGTCTGTTGCCATGCTCGCTGCACTTCATCAGTGACAAAGTAACATCAGTTTGTTTGTACTCTGACCTTACAGAAAAAGAGCTGCTCATTTTCGGAGAGCTAGTTTCTCTCTTGCACTACATTCTGATTTAATTTTGCAAAATTCTGTTGCTTGTTTTCTTTTCGCCTTTACTAATGTACCTGCGGAGAACGTTCATTTGGGGGAAAAAAAGTGATTTCCAAATCATGCCAAGCTAGCATCGGCTTGACTTTTATGCCTTTGCGTAGTTTTGTTATAATGTGAACGGCATAACCGAAAATCAAAAATTAGCTCATGATTACAAATACACCTGACTTTAAAGCGTTTCTTTTTTCCATCACATTGTCATTTGTGCAGGCTGGGAAAAAAAAAAGAAACAAGCGCCTGGAAAACATATCCTTAGCGCTTATGTTGGAGTGAGCATAAGATGGCGAGCCCTTGTTCCTTTATCGCTATCTGATTATTATCACTTAGCAATAAAACAAGGCAAGATGTGGTCGGGGAGGGTGTGCCGCTTTGCATGATGAGGCAGATGATAGCCGCAAGCCTGCTGTGACAACCGAAGGACGAGACCGTACGTGCACGCATGTGCTCTCAAATATTAACACTGCGCGCGTGTGTGTGCGGGTGTGGGTGTGTGTGCCTGTAGGTGGGACATGATGGTGTTCTTCATGTGTCATTGTCTGGCGTGGTTCATCGCTGACTATGTCCAACTCACCGGAGTTCAGGTACGTCACTTCCACCAAGGCAATTTATTGATTGTGAAGAACTGAAAATGGTTATTTGTTGAATTTGGACGTCACGAAATCTAAACATGGCAACAGTTGGCGTCACAGCTCTTTCTTAACGACACTAAATTCTTGCGTTCATTCGACTTGTGTTTTATCAAGCTTATACGTCTCCGTATTTTAATGGGCAGGGCGGGCCGCCGAACTTCTCCAAGCTGGACTTTGCGGTGGCGTGGTTCATCCGCGAGTCCATGGCGGTGCAGATCTTCCTTTCGGCGCTTTGGGATCCCACCATCAGCTGGGGGACCCGCCGGGA
>NW_017805931.1:399407-400488 GCF_001891065.2 Hippocampus comes | reverse complement strand
CATAGTATAGTAAGGCGTTTTTGGCACGAAAAAAACGACATAGTATAGTAAGGCGTTTTTAGCCGAAAAAAACGACGTATCGTAAGGCGTTTTTATCGAGAAAAAAACGACATAGTATAGTAAGGCGTTTTTAGCCGAAAAAAACGACATAGTATAGTAAGGCGTTTTTAGCCGAAAAAAACGACATAGTATAGTAAGGCGTTTTTAGCCGAAAAAAACGACATAGTATAGTAAGGCGTTTTTAGCCGAAAAAAACGACATAGTATAGTAAGGCGTTTTTAGCCGAAAAAAACGACATAGTATAGTAAGGCGTTTTTAGCCGAAAAAAACGACATAGTATAGTAAGGCGTTTTTAGCCGAAAAAAACGACATAGTATAGTAAGGCGTTTTTAGCCGAAAAAAACGACATAGTATAGTAAGGCGTTTTTAGCCGAAAAAAACGACATAGTATAGTAAGGCGTTTTTAGCCGAAAAAAACGACATAGTATAGTAAGGCGTTTTTAGCCGAAAAAAACGACATAGTATAGTAAGGCGTTTTTAGCCGAAAAAAACGACATAGTATAGTAAGGCGTTTTTAGCCGAAAAAAACGACATAGTATAGTAAGGCGTTTTTAGCCGAAAAAAACGACATAGTATAGTAAGGCGTTTTTAGCCGAAAAAAACGACATAGTATAGTAAGGCGTTTTTAGCCGAAAAAAACGACATAGTATAGTAAGGCGTTTTTAGCCGAAAAAAACGACATAGTATAGTAAGGCGTTTTTAGCCGAAAAAAACGACATAGTATAGTAAGGCGTTTTTAGCCCACAAAAAAACGACATCGTGTCGCGTTAAAAACGCCTGACTATACATGGTCGTTTTTTTGGTAAAAAACGCCTTACTATACATGGTCGTTTTTTTGATAAAAAAACGCCTTTCGATACATGGTCGTTTTTTCAGCTAAAAACGCCTTCTATACATGGTCGTTTTTTGAGGCTAAAAACGCCTTCCTATACATGGTCGTTTTTTTCGGCTAAATACGGTCGTTTTTTTCGACTAAAAACGCCTTACTATACATGGTCGTTTTTTTCGTGCCAAAAACGGC
>NW_017805931.1:394626-399344 GCF_001891065.2 Hippocampus comes | reverse complement strand
GCTAAAAACGCCTTACGACACCATGTCGTTTTTTTCGGTTAAAAACCTCTTACTACACTATGTCGTTTTTTTCGGTTAAAAACGCCTTACTGTACATGGTCGTTTTTTTCAGCTAAAAACGCCCTCCTATACTTGGTCGTTTTTTCGGTAAAAAACGCCTTAGTATACATGGTCATTTTTTTCGGCTAAAAACGCCTTCCTATACATGGTCGTTTTTTTGGTAAAAAACGCCTAACTACATGGTCGTTTTTTCGATAAAAAAACGCCTTACTATACGATGTCGTTTTTTTCGTGCCAAAAACGCCTGACTATACGATGTCGTTTTTTTCGTGCCAAAAACGCCTTACTGTACATGGTCGTTTTTTTCAGCTAAAAACGCCCTACTTGGTCGTTTTTTCGATAAAAAAACGCCTTACTATACGATGTCGTTTTTTTCGGCTAAAAACGCCTTCCTATACATGGTCGTTTTTTTGGTAAAAAACGCCTAACTACATGGTCGTTTTTTCGATAAAAGACGCCTTAGTAGACATTGTCGTTTTTTTTCGGCTAAAAACGCCTTAGTATACATGGTTGTTTTTTCAGCTCAAAACGCCTTAGTGTACATGGTCGTTTTTTTTGGGCTAAAAAAGCCTTACTATACATGGTCGTTTTTTTCAGCTAAAAACGCCCTACTATACTTGGTCGTTTTTTCGGTAAAAAACGCCTTACTATACATGGTCGACTTTTTTGGGGCTAAAAAAAAACCTTACTATACATGGTCGTCTTTTTTTGGGGCTAAAAACGCCTTACTGTACATGGTCGTTTTTTGGGGGGCTAAAAACGCCTTACTGTACATGATCGTTTTTTTCAGTTAAAAACACGTCCTATAAATGGTCATTTTTTCGATAAAAAAACGCCTTTGTATAGATGGCTATTTTAGCCGACAAAAAATGACCATGTATCGTCTGGCGCTTTGTGAATTTTTCCCGGTGTGAGTGCGACGTGGATGACCACGCATGTTTGTGAGAACACACAGAGTCAGAATTGAACCCTGCACCTCCGCAGCGCAACGCCAACGAATTAACCATTCGACTACGAGGCGGGTAATGAACACTCTACATTTTCCCTAGGTGTGAGTGTGAGCGTGAAAAGTTGCGCGGAGACGAGAAACAGAAGATGGACGGCCCCGCAGGTTTCCAAAAACCTGCGGGGCCAGAGCTAGAATCGAACCCTGCACCGCTGCTCTGTGACGCAGACGCACTAACCATTCAACTACCAGGTGGGTAATGAAAATTCTACATTTTCATTTTGTGTGAGTGTGAGCGCCAAGAGTTGAACAGAAAATGGATGGCCACACATGGGGTACGGCCATTGCAATGGAAAGGCCGGAGCCGGAATTGAACCATCCACCTCTGCACTGTGACGCAGACACACTAACCATTTGACTACCAGGCAGGTCATCAACACACTACATTTTCCCTCCATAAGACCATTAAAAAAAAAAAAACTCAGGCTTTTTTTTTTGTAAAGTACTTGTTAAGTATAGCAAGGCATTTTTCACAAAAAAAAAAAAAAAAAAGATTTTTACAGCCAAAAAGGACAACCATGTATCGTCAGGCGTTTTTCACAACCAAAAAAGACGAGCATACATATTGAGGCGTTTTTTTGTTCATTGAAAGACAGAATTGTGTTCAATTGCAGTTCCAGAGCGACGTTCCGCTTTGGTGTCGAAAGGTTTTCAGTTATGCTGAAAGGAAAACAGATGAGATTCATTCTTAATTTGGGCGAGTGAAATGGCCCGCTTTCGGCCAGTTTCAACTGACACGCCATCGGATGACGAAAACTTTCATTCATTTGAAAAAACTCCATTGACAACATCTCCTCCAAATGAACACGGGTGGGCAGCAATTGTTTGGATCGGAGCATGTCAAAAGTCAGCCTTGTTTCTTCATGCAGTCCATACATTCCGAGTTTTTTTTTTTTTAATACATGCTACCGATTGGACCACGTTCTCAAGAGACAGGAAATAGCGCAGGGGGAGTTGTGGCGTAGTATACTCAAATGGTTCTTTTTGCGACCTCCAGTTAGTTTGCCGCACAGGAAGGCTGAAACATCCAAACTTGTGCCAAAGAAGCCGACGTAAGGCGTGTCAAACGTGTTGTGCCAAAGAAGCAGACGTAAGGCGTGTCAAACGTGGCCTGACAGATCACTTCGACTCAGTCGGGTGTGTTCAGGCCTTTCCCGTCCGTCTCCGAGTTCCTTCCTCTTTGATAGGAAACGCCTCTTGTTGGATTGGGGGCGGGGCACAGGTACTGCCACTACGGGCATTTTTGCCTTTTTAGGAAACCGACTTCATGTCAGATTGTTGGAGATAAAATGACCTGTGCCTGTTTGGAGTATAAGACAGGAAGCGGACAGGGACAGAGGAAACGTGACCCCATGTGAACTTCGGGTTGTTTGTGGGAGTGGTTGTGAAATCACACACGATGCCGATAATGGGTCACTTGTTTTTTTTTTTTGTTTTGTTTTTTTTTTTAAATGGAGTTGATGAGTCCAGCCGTGACTTTGTAACGAGGATGAAGAACAGCTCGTCGGCGAACGAGACAAATGGAGGTGCCGCGCATTCTTTTGAGATGAAGCGGTCTGAAAATTTCCAATGACAACGATCGCGAGCGCAACTGTCATCGGTATCCCGGCAAAAGAAAATCGGAAACGGCGGCAAGCCAAAAGAATTTTCAGGCGGGACCGCCAAAACATTTGGGGCACCCGCCGCTTTCTCCGTCTGGGTCTACAACGTCCTCTTTGCGCTTTGTGAAAATAGCGAAAGGTGAAGGCGCCGTCGAAGCGCAGCTCAAGTTCATGGCCGTTTCTCAACACGCGGACGGCGGCGGCGGCGCTCTTGGCGAGACTTGCAACGGCCGCAACCCGATTCGCTTCGCCGCCCGCCGTCGGAATCGTCTCGGGATATTATCCGAGTCGAGCCTGCGCCGGGATCCAACCGATGGCGCCTCGGTTTCAAGCGAGCCGACGAGAGCGCTAATCTGCCCCGCGCCTTACGTTCAACGGTCCTTTCGACAGGCATGGCGCTCGGGCGGTGACCGAGTACGTTTGGCGAAGGAAATCACGGCACTCATCAGAAATGGTGGTCGGATGGTTCTGGGCAAAAGCATTTGCGACAATCGCAGTCGGATGAAATCCTCGGTCCCGGCTCGGAAAAATGACAGTCTCGTGCGTGAGGGTCAAAGGTCAGCGCGCGAGCCGAGGCGCTGCGGACGGACGGGGCTCTTTGAGAGGAATGAGGCGGATATTGACAGTGGGCTTTCATTGAGGGGAAAGGCCCAGATTTGCGGTCCCCCATAAAGCGCCTTCGCCCCTTCCTGCCAATAAAAATTCAAGGCCGCGCAGCGACCGCCGAGCGGCGGCTCCCGTGAGCCCTCCATTCATTTCTTTTTTCCTTGACCTCAGTGGGAGCGGAGGTGGAAAGAAACTTTCAAGAGGGCAATGGAAGAGTCTCAAGCGGTGCTTCGAGAAGGCTACTTGCGACACTTCCGTTTCACCGCGTCCTAATTGCAGTTACAAATAAAGAAATAAATTCAAACTCTAAATGAATCGAGAAAAAGAAACAGGAGATGGTCAGCAACAGGCCAACTTCTATTCGCGTTCAAGACTCCGTGCGAACTCGGTGACTTCCCGGACCCGTGACGACCTGCGTCCGGTCTTCACGTCGTGGGCAACTCATCGGCCGCTGCTGGCATTGAGTGAAATTAAACAGAATTAACCCGGCAGGCAAGTCAACAGGAAACTCATTGACCTAAAAAGAGAAAAACGGCCCTCAAGTTGAGTCAACTCCAGGTGAGGCGTTTCATCTTCCCACATTTGTCACGATTCTGCTTTGTAAGATTTGCCAGTGCAGTCGATGGCCCGCCGAGGCCACGAGCGGTCTCGCGCCAGCGCTCTGCTCAACAGTCGGCGTGCCGCTTTGAAGACGCACCGCGAGTCCTGAGCACCTATCGGCTCTTCGCAACACCAGCCGCCCTTCAGTGAGCCTGAAAAAGAAAACTCTCGCGAGAAGCAGTCTGCCAAGAGGAAAAGTCCATCAAGAGCATTTTTTTTTTTTTTTTTTAGATCGTGTGGTTCCAAAAACACAGCAATCCAACGGGGTCAATTGGGACTTTCAGAAGCGGGCTGTTACGCCGTCAATCAAGACTCATTTAGAAGCGAGTGAGAAAAGATTGCAGCTTCGACAGCGGCCATCGGACGCGCGGCCGCTTGAACGGGCCTCCGGTTTGGACGCGAGCGCCCGGTAGCGCGTGAAGGCAGAGTCCCGCGGGACTTGAAAGGGGAACGCCGTCTTTGCCTCCGACGTCCTGATCTTGTCTCACTCCTCCCTGCGCATTTATCTTTCTTCCTGTCTTTCATCACCGAGGCTATTAAACCCTGCGAGGGAGCTCTGCCTCGTCTAATTACGCTTGACGGTAAACAAAAGGAGCTCGGGCGGGGACGGAGCCGGGAGAATGAGGAAGGGGGAGAGGGGGAGGTGAGAGAGAGCCATGACAAAAAGAAAAAAAAAACAAAACACAGCCGGCTGAGCGGCGTGTCATTAGCATTCTTGAAGCCGCGCCATTAGCGCGGCCGGTCTTTGAGCCGCGCGGCTAATGAGTAGCTCGGCCTAATTACAGGCCACCCGCGCCCCGCCGCGATGGGATCCTCCGACGCCGGATGTTTGTTAACTTTCCCCA
>NW_017805931.1:386043-393193 GCF_001891065.2 Hippocampus comes | reverse complement strand
GCCAGGCCGCACCGCCCCCGCCGAGCGGCGGCTCCCGTGAGCCCTCCATTCATTTCTTTTTTCCTTGACCTCAGTGGGAGCGGAGGTGGAAAGAAACTTTCAAGAGGGCAATGGAAGAGTCTCAAGCGGTGCTTCGAGAAGGCTACTTGCGACACTTCCGTTTCACCGCGTCCTAATTGCAGTTACAAATAAAGAAATAAATTCAAACTCTAAATGAATCGAGAAAAAGAAACAGGAGATGGTCAGCAACAGGCCAACTTCTATTCGCGTTCAAGACTCCGTGCGAACTCGGTGACTTCCCGGACCCGTGACGACCTGCGTCCGGTCTTCACGTCGTGGGCAACTCATCGGCCGCTGCTGGCATTGAGTGAAATTAAACAGAATTAACCCGGCAGGCAAGTCAACAGGAAACTCATTGACCTAAAAAGAGAAAAACGGCCCTCAAGTTGAGTCAACTCCAGGTGAGGCGTTTCATCTTCCCACATTTGTCACGATTCTGCTTTGTAAGATTTGCCAGTGCAGTCGATGGCCCGCCGAGGCCACGAGCGGTCTCGCGCCAGCGCTCTGCTCAACAGTCGGCGTGCCGCTTTGAAGACGCACCGCGAGTCCTGAGCACCTATCGGCTCTTCGCAACACCAGCCGCCCTTCAGTGAGCCTGAAAAAGAAAACTCTCGCGAGAAGCAGTCTGCCAAGAGGAAAAGTCCATCAAGAGCATTTTTTTTTTTTTTTTTTAGATTGCGTGTGGTTCCAAAAACACAGCAATCCAACGGTGTCAATTGGGACTTTCAGAAGCGGGCTGTTACGCCGTCAATCAAGACTCATTTAGAAGCGAGTGAGAAAAGATTGCAGCTTCGACAGCGGCCATCGGACGCGCGGCCGCTTGAACGGGCCTCCGGTTTGGACGCGAGCGCCCGGTAGCGCGTGAAGGCAGAGTCCCGCGGGACTTGAAAGGGGAACGCCGTCTTTGCCTCCGACGTCCTGATCTTGTCTCACTCCTCCCTGCGCATTTATCTTTCTTCCTGTCTTTCATCACCGAGGCTATTAAACCCTGCGAGGGAGCTCTGCCTCGTCTAATTACGCTTGACGGTAAACAAAAGGAGCTCGGGCGGGGACGGAGCCGGGAGAATGAGGAAGGGGGAGAGGGGGAGGTGAGAGAGAGCCATGACAAAAAGAAAAAAAAAACAAAACACAGCCGGCTGAGCGGCGTGTCATTAGCATTCTTGAAGCCGCGCCATTAGCGCGGCCGGTCTTTGAGCCGCGCGGCTAATGAGTAGCTCGGCCTAATTACAGGCCACCCGCGCTCCGCCGCGATGTGATCCTCCGACGCCGGATGTTTGTTAACTTGCCCCCCCCCCCCCCCCCCCCCAACCCACGCACCCACGCCCCACGCGCCCCCAAACGCCAAGCTTTTGCTTCACGGTGTTCTCCGCACGAGCGCCGCTCTTCAAGGCCCACCCGGAGGACGCGCAAGTCTCAATGTCTTCCGGCAAGAAAGAAATGGCCTCGTTCAGCCTTGGAGCGACACCTGAATTATTTCTCAGGCCCCCGCCATGAGAAAACACAAGTCAACTCGGTGCAAGATTGGGGGCGCAAAGGGTTCAAAAGGCCACGCCGACAAAGATGAAGCCGAAAAAGCCAAAAGCTTTTTGCCTTGACATCGTGACGATCGAGTTGGAGATCTCCGAAGAAAGAAATCAATCAATACAAATCCCCGGCATGAAAATCCATGCCACTCAAATTCTAAAAATGAGAAGACTCTCAACGGGAACACAGATGGTGGAAAAGGAGAAGCTTTTTTTTTTTGGGGGGGGGGGGCGAGATGACGATGATGACAAAGTAGCTCGATGCGAGAAGGCAACGGTACGTTCGGCACAAGTCGGAATGCCCTTCAAAAAGCCTCCGCGCGGGAGGGGCGGCGTACGTTCGTTCTTCACGTCCAAATGCGATTTCCCAGCTCGTTGTGGCCCGTGCGCATCCCGACACTGTTGGGACAACGCGGCGGCGCTTCGTAACGTTTTCCAGGCAGCGGTCGCCTCGGCCTCGAGGCCTTTGAGACGTTTCGCGACATCTTTCGGGCGCGTCGGCTCAGAGCCAAGAGCGAGCGCGCGTTCCGTTGCGCGGGCGTCCTGCGGCAAAACAAAGCGGGAGTCTTTGTTCTCCGTTTTGAAAGCTTTTCATCCGATGCGAGAACTGAACAGCCGCCCCCCCCCCCCCGGGGGGGAAACTGAAAGAATTTCGCTCGTGGCCTCTTGTGTCAACAGCCGCGCGCTGGGAAGCACACCGAGGAGGTGAACGCAAAAAAGCGCGCGTCAACACAAACCAAAGCCGCAGCGTCTCAAGACGGAGGGGAAACAAAAGCCAGCGAGACGAGCTCGGCGGAGAAGACGCAGCTCAGGTGGGAAGCGGAGAGCCACTGGCGGGACACTTTTGGAGCGCTTTTGCTTCTGGTGGATCATTTAGCTCTCCCCCGGTCCCACGGGTGCGCGTGGGGGGGTGCAAGGCTGCCTTTCTTGAACCGACTTTGCGCTTTTGGGCTCCGTCCCTCCGTTCGGGAAAGCGGCCGCCCCGTTCGGACGCCTGCGCTCGGCGAGCGAGGACGAAAAGGCCGCGGGCGACTTGCGAGTTCGCCGCGGCGGGTAGGCGTGGCACTCACCTGCCGGGCCGGGCCCTCCGGACGTCTCCTGCGTCGGCGCGGATCGGTTGCGGTTCTGCTGGCGCCGTTTGCCGCCGGCGGAGCGGGAGCTGCGGAGGCGCACTTCGCTGACCTTGAAGAAGGCCACCAGGAAAGGCTGCTTCTCCAGGGCGCCGTCGCGCCCCACCAGCCCGGCGTCCTCGGGACTCACGCGCCGCCCTGTTTGGGCACAGGAACGGACGGCCTTTGGAACTCCATATTAAGCGCGGTCCCCCCGATGAACGCTGGGAAGAATTTCCCCAAGTTGGGTGATACTTGGAGTGGAGGCGGGCGGGGCACGCGAAGGTCTTACCGCTGGCGGTCTCCACGCTCATCTGGAGGCCCAGGTTGTGCAGCGGGCTCATGAGCCACAGGTTGCCGGTGGCCGTGACGTCAAACTCCAACCAGCCCTCTTCCGGTGCCCACAGCCGGCGAGACTCCAGCAGGAAAAGCTCGGCCTCTCTGCGCGACGACAAGAGATGACGGCGCCTTGACTTGCGGTACTCGCATGCATGCGCGCTTTGGACTCGATTCAACCGCATAGACGGACGGGCTCGAGTCCTTTCCTCGCCTGCTGTCGGCAAATCCAATGCAAAAAAAGTGCTCGTGAGCCGTCCCGGCCGCAAAAACGCCAAGTCGTGAGGCGGGCCGACGCGCTGAACGGACGAGCCCGGACTGAAGCGTTTTGGCTGGTCGCCAACAACTAACTCCCTTGTCTTGTCGCGACTCGGAAAGCTACGGGTGGCAGGAAATCCTCCAAAGCCATCGGATCGGGACGCACGCGGTCTTCAAAGGCCAAGACGAGACTCCGAATGTTGCCGTGAAACGAGTCCTCAGATTTGGGGAGAGAAAACAGGAACCGAAACGAAGGGCGCTCGGACGGGGGAGCCGCCCTTTTTCACCGTGGCCGTCGTGGCCTTTTGTTTCCTTTGACTCTGCCGACGAGGCTTGAACCAACTCCAAAAGAATCCCAATCTAGGAGGCCTTTGATCCGCAAATATGCGGGAAAAGCAAAGGCTTGAGGCCGGAGAGTACAAAGCGCCCGTTGTCGGGGTGAAGGAATGCAGAAAAGAAGTCGCCCCCGACGGCCGCGGAAACCCTCGGACGGCCCGGCCGAATAGACGACGGCCAGCATCTCGACGGCTTGCCGATACGGCCGCCGCTTTCTTCGGAGTCGGCGGCGCGATCGAGTCGGGGAAAAAAAAAGCGGGCCTTTCCAAAGATGGCGGACAATTTGGAAAGGCGCGAGGCGCGCTTGCGTCGGCTGTCCTCAGAGCCGATCCAACGACCGCCGCCGGCTATGGGCTCCGCGCGTCGGGGTGCGGAGGAGCACTGCGAAGCGCTGCCGTTTCAGCGAGACGCGGCTCCGCTCGCGTTTGCCTCAAGGCCGCACGCTGCGCTACCTGTCCGGGTGCTCCTTGACCACTTGGTAGACTTTGAGCAGGAAGGTGTCGTTGCAGAAAGCGCGGCTCACGCACTCCTTGTAGAGGCGGAACTCGGCGGCGGTGACGGCCTCGCCCTGGGGGATCTGCGACAGGTTGAACTTGTACTCTTTGTGGTGAGGCCGCCGCAGGGGGGGCTCCCGCTCCGCTGTCGGATGGAGAACACACAAAAAAGAGGACGCTGGTGAGACCCACGACCACTTCTGCCGAGACGGGACGGCGGCAAGCGGGCAAGAGGCGAACGCGAGGAGGTGTTCCGCGGCCCATCGCTTCCCGTCTCGGATGAGGCCGCGCGTCTCCCACGGCCACTTTGGGGGGGACGCATAAATAGCGAAAGTTACAACCTCAAAAATGTGCTCCGTCCTGCAAAATACACTTGCAAAAATGTGCACGTTAATCGATTGTACGCATCCTTCGCCACAAGACAAACAAGCAGCCACCCGCGCAATTCGCTCGTCGGCGTCGAGTGCACCGAGGTCGAGAAGACTGCGCTTTGCTCGCCGCAGACGGACCGGGAAGCAAAGATGGATTTATGCGGCCCCGAGAGTCGGGCCCGCGTTCGTAATTGTTACGTACGCGGCAAACGGTGCGTGGAAGACGCCGCGAGCCACACAATTGTTTGGATTCGGAAATGCAATTTGATTCCCGAAAGGAAGGTCTGGCACGCGCCCGTCTATCATTAGACCTTCCTTTTTCGGTCCCGTGTGAGCAAAGAAAGCGTTTCGCTGGCACGGCAGACGTCGGGACGGGAATGCCAGCGACGGCCTCGGCGGACGCCGGCGCCCTCCGCCCGCTGCGAACGCACGACGACGGCTGGCCTCTCTCGCCGCTCGCTCGCGCGTTTCACATGGCGACACAAAAGAGATATTTGATTTCGGATGATTTGGGAGGACTTCCGCGGGCCAAACGTGAAGGCGAGAGGTCCAAACGCATTTCCTGCAAGCCGGGAGCGAGGCTCGCCAAGTGCTTTTTCAATGCGGGGAACCGCCCAAAGTGGACCGGCGACACATTCTGTTCCTCCGGTCTTGGGCCCAAGAGTAAAACCGAGGTCGGAAACGTCGGCGCGTGCCGGGCCGGGAATGCCCACCGTGACCTCCAGGGGCAACCCTGCCTTAGACCGACCGACTTGAAGTCTCTGCAAAATAAAGCGCCCCACCCCCCCAACCCCTTTTTTTCTCTTCTGTACATTTCGGTAAAACTCCCAAGTGTTTGCTCATTTGGATTTTTTGACCGTCAGCGCTTTTCACAAGGAATTTCAGTCGCTCCCAGAAAAATAGAGGCCCAAAGAGAGAAAGAGAGAGAGAGAGTGCGAGAAACACTGCAAGCTCGCCGCGCTCGGCTGCAATTGGGAGCGTTTCTGCTCTTTGTAGTCAGGAAATTGGCGCTCCAAGCTCAGAGGCCGCGGCGCAAGAATGAAGGCGCTGGACACGTCCAGCGGGACTCGTCATTATCTTTGTGTGCGTCTTTGGAGATTTTCTCCTGACCCGACATCAAAGGACCCAGCGGCAACAGTTCATGTGCACACAACGCTGATGCAACTCAAAACATGTGCACCAACGGCACTGAAAAAACACACACACACACACACACAGTCAGTGATGCAAGCAACGGGGGTCCAGGCAGGATCACGAGTCCATCGCGAGGATATGAGGCGGCGAGCTGAGCCCAGGACCGCGCGCGCTCTTGCGATGGACGGCCTCGCATTTAGCAGGGGCCCCGACCGAAGCGTCTGTCATCATCAGTCGAGGAAGACGCGACGATAAAGATCGGGGCGCCCGTCGGCCGTCACGACACGCGAGGCTCGGTGTCCGCGGCTCTCGACGGCAGGCCGGGAATGCGCCGTCGGCGCTCGTGGGCCGGGCCTTTGCGAGCGGACGGCCCTCTCGAATTTGGGCCTCTCTCGCGCCGTCAGGCCGTCATCGCCTCGCTTGTCCGGTCGCCGGCTCGTCGGCGCGCGTCATACCTGTGTGTCAGTAGCAGGAGCCGTTCCGCCTCTTGGATGGCGATCTCTCGGGAATACGAGATGGGGGAGGGGCTGCCCGCCGACGGTAAACGCTTGAGCGAGAACTCGCGCGCCCCTGCGTTCCACTCCGATCAACGCCGGCTAGCGCGTTTGCGGCAGTCGAGTTCACAACGGTGCCACTTTGACCAAGAGACGGACGGGTTCTTTCTTCCGAACGTGACCCAATCTCGCGTCCCGTAGCCAGAGCGAGTCTTATCCTACGGGCGAGCGGCAGACCAGGCAGGAGAGGCCCGCTGCGGTGACGCGAGAGCAAAGTCCGCGTTTAGGCGTGCGAGCGCGTGGGTGAGGATCCGCATATGGCTCCTTCATTTTGATGAAGGCGCTTGGTATGCGGCAGCGGTTGTTGGGTTTTTTTTTCTCTCCACTGCAAATCCCTTTCTGCCATCCCAACGACAAAGAACACAAGTGCATCCGCAGCAACACATATTGTTGAGATATAAATTCCGCACGGGATGTATTTTAGTCATCTTGTGCCCTTGGGAGGGACCGCGTGTCTAATTTGGGGTTCTCGAGCTGAACAAGTGGAGGAAACCCTGCATTAAGGCGACCGTTTGTCAAACTGGAAAAAGCACACTGACTCCGAGTGGCATTTAGCTCCTTTTTTTTTGGGGGGGGGGGTTCTTCCCACTTTCAAATGGAAAAGGAATGCGACAACGTCCAAGTGTCGGCTGTAAGGTGACAGAAACTCCCAACCCAAATCCGTTCAAAACGAATCGCCGGCAAAAGTCCAAGCGTGGCTCTCCTACACAAACGCGCGCCACCAACACGGCTCGGCCTTGCGCCGCAAAAGATGGAAACTAAAATTCATCGGCGCGCGGATGAGGCACTTGACGTCAAAACAATCTGCTCAGAGTGCGCGTGCACCAGGAAGACCCGGGTGGAGTTTCCCCCGCACGTCCTGACTGATAAGACACTCGAATGCCTCTCAAAGCGAGGCGACTGAGCCCAGAGGCATTTTGGCCAGGGGGGGAGCGTTTGCAGAACCTCGCCTTGTTTCGACGGCGCCGTCGGTGA
>NW_017805931.1:361325-384801 GCF_001891065.2 Hippocampus comes | reverse complement strand
AATCCGGTCAAAACGAATCGCCGGCAAAAGTCCAAGCGTGGCTCTCCTACACAAACGCGCGCCACCAACACGGCTCGGCCTTGCGCCGCAAAAGATGGAAACTAAAATTCATCGGCGCGCGGATGAGGCACTTGACGTCAAAACAATCTGCTCAGAGTGCGCGTGCACCAGGAAGACCCGGGTGGAGTTTCCCCCGCACGTCCTGACTGATAAGACACTCGAATGCCTCTCAAAGCGAGGCGACTGAGCCCAGAGGCATTTTGGCCAGGGGGGGAGCGTTTGCAGAACCTCGCCTTGTTTCGACGGCGCCGTCGGTGATGCCGAACGCGCCCCGGGACGGGCCGAGCGCCTGGCATTGGTCGGACGGCGTCCCCGCCCCTCGCCGAGCGACCTCGGAGATCCATTCGGAGAGCGCCAATTCCGAGCCAGGAGATTTTTGATTCGCGTCGGTCGTCGTCGTCGCAACGGGGCACGACGGGGTGCGCAGCTTTCAGCCGCTCCGCCCCCAAACTCTGGAACTCGCTTCCACCCAACATCCGTAATATTGAGCCTCTTCCCACATTCAAATCCCATCTCAAAAGCCAGCGATTCAAAATGGCATACTCAATTTCAACTCATCTCTCCTTTTATCATTTCTCATTTTAGCCGTGGTTTTATTGGTTTTGTTCTTGATTGTAAAGTGTCCTTGAGTGTTTTGAAAGGCGCTTAGAAATCAAATGTAGGAATCTTCTTCTTCTTCTTCTGAATGTGGCCTCCGTGCGCTTTTCAACGAGGTGGCGGACGTCGTTGCATTTTTCGTCGGCGTGCCACATTTGAGTCTTGAGCCCAAAAGGATCTCACGTCAACAAGTGGTCTTCAAAGAATGACGAACATGCCCGTTCGGATGCAAACAGGTTGATTGGCTCGACTCAGTGTGAATGTCGCGATTGTTCTTGGAAGCTTTCCCTCCCTCTCTCCATCCCGTCCCTTCCTCCATTTGCCTTCCTTCCGACCGGCCGATGCGCCGACGATTGTTCTGCTGCCCGTGTGGTGTTTGCAAAGCCGAGCGAGGGGGTCAGCCGGGGGCTCGTAAATTTGGCGGCGGCGGCGAGGTCGAAAAGGAGCGTCGGCAGCGTCAAGAGCTCACCCCGAAGCCTTTTTCTGACTGCGTAGCAGCGCTTGTTGTTTCAGGCGTCTCCTCTTTAGACCCAGCGCCGGCTAGTGAGGGACGCAAGTTGGATGAAGACATACTTGAAGTCTGTCCGCCAGAATGCGTATTGGATTGTCACGGAAGGGCACGGAAAACAAGGCGGCTTTTCTCCAGGCGCTCGAGTTTCCTCCCACGTTCCCAAAACATGTGCGGCAGGTTGATTGGGCGCTCCGAATTGTCCCGAGGTGTGAGGGTGAGCGCAAATGATTGCTCGTCTGTGTGCGGCAGTCAAGAGGCGAGCAGCAGAATTCCGGACCAACTGGAGATGCTTGATGGAGGATTGGCTGACTCCGGCTTGTTGACTTGGGTAAGAGAGCTTGTTACACCTCCAGTATTGCTATGCGATGCCGCGCCCCCGCAAAAAAAAAGTCATGTCTGGGGGTCCGTACAAAACACAACCTTGACCGGCAAAAGGTTTGGACACCCTAGTCCTCCGAGAGCCCTCTCGGAAGTCTTCTCCCATATGCGCTAAATTCAACCCAAGGATCAACAACACAGACGTTTCCCTTCACAAATGCGGCCATGAAAAGATGCTCACATTTTCCACTCGAGAGGAAAGCGGTAAACCGGTGAGTTCATGTTTAAAGTCTGCGTGTGTGAGTGTTTGTCTGCGTAAGCCACAAAAAAACAGAATGGCCGTCACAGCCGACACAGCCCGACGCTGCGGTCAGCGCTGAGCGCCGCCGCCGCCCCCGCCCGCCGCGCATTGGGACACGTCGGGAGCCGCCGTGTGTCACCCCAGCCTGAGTCACAGGGCGCACAGTGTCGTCGCGGACCGGAGCTTGGTGGAAAGCGGGACGTCCGCAAGGTAAACAGGGATGAATGCGCTATTCTAGGAATGAAGATGAAAAACCAAGTGGAAAATATGCTCCCGGTCCCCAATTAGGAGTTTTTCCACTACTTGCTGTGTTTCACAGCGGCTCATGGCCACCGTGTGATGAAAGCTGAGGGGAACAAGGGACTGGGCCCGTACATGACTCATGCGGCACACTCCCCCCCATCCCCTCCTCAGGGCTCACGCAGGTCCCGGTAAGTCCACTCGGAGAGGTAACGCAGCAGCAGCAGCAGCAGCAGCAGCTACGCCGGCCCGTTCCTCGGGAGAAGATTTGCCAAAATGAGCTGGCGCCGCCTTCTCTCTCTCATGCTACTGTTGCAGGCGGCTGCTAAAGACATCATTCCAAGCCAAAGCGTCACACACACGGACGCAGCATCGAATTGTCAAAAACGACTGGCAAGAATTTGTTTGAGGATGAAACTCGAGCCCAATCCGCCGACTGATTTGTGAATCAGTGACGAGCGCATTCTGTCAAGACATGAATTTGTCATTTGTTGAAGCGGGTCTCCCATGAACTGTCAACAACCGTCTCCTTTCCACCTCTGTTCAGCCAATCGGTACGAAGCGCTGGTCCATCTGCACACTGCTTGCGTTTCAAAAGAAATTGTCCAATCGCAAGTCATGAAAATATCCATCAATCCATTCCGGGTTCAAACTGTCACCATAGAGGCAATTTGGGGGGACTAAGCGTCATACGCTAGCTACAACGGGCATCTTGTCTTCTTCGTCGAATCGGGTTGAAGGTTTGGTTGTTTGTTTGTTTTTTTAGGTGAAGAGAAAAACGGATCAAACAGTTTTGGCTGTCACTTCAGCCTCCCTCGGGACAAAAAAAAGACAATTGTCTGGAAAAAAGGGACAATGACATCCGATATCACAATGGGACACTCCTTTGCGCCGCCAGCACATATGTCACCGCTAAACATGTGAAGGAACGTTCATCGCGAAATGAAGACTCGGCCTTTCTTGAGCGCCTCTGAGCGAATTTTGTTCTAACGGCGACAGACATTCCACGGTTACGTTTTCTTGAATGCCCAAAAGGTCAAATGAAGGCTAAAGGGTCGGCGATCGATTCCAACAATCCAATTGTGCAAGGTTGGAATCACATCGTCGCCGTCTTTTGCGTTCCCTTTGATTTGCTTTGACTCGCCCAGACTTTCTGCGGGCCCCGCTTGATGAGCTCCATTTGGGAAACAAAAGCCTTGTGCGGCCAGTGTTGATGAATCCGGCGCTACTAATCCCTTGGTTATTTCAGACATTTGGCTGCCTCGCCTCCCTTCCTTTCAAATTGAAGTTGTGCTGCGCACGACATCCAGACTTTTGGGGCCTGTTTTGAAAACCAGGCGGGACCACCCGGAATCGTCGTCTTACCGAGCGAGCGTCTTAGTCCGCAACGAGACTCGATCAAATCCGACGCGCGGTCGTCATGCAAGGTTCTCCATCTTTTCTCGGCTTCGACCGCATGCAGACTGAATTCCGATTCGCGGAGGAAGCTTGGACGGCAGGCCACTCAAAATGGGAGGCGGTTGCCAAAAGACGCACGGGTTGTGATTCATCAAAAGTGGGAGCCCAGATGTGGAACGGCACGGAAGCGCACATTTCAACCGCCACAGCACGGGAATAGTAAAGCGCAGACAGACAAACAACATCGCCGGTCCGGAAGCCAGGAAGGACTTGGAGAAGTGAATTCAAAGCGGCCCTCTCTTGGAAGATCATTACGTCGTCTCGCAACATTCATACGTCTGAGCGGCAATAACAGAGGAGAGCAAAGCAGAACTCTAGACCGTATGTGGGGTTTTTGTCAAGGGCCGCTTGAAGCCGAATGCTATTCACGCGTGGTATGAAATGAATGTTCTTGGCAGCGCTCTAAGAAGCCACTTTTTGGACATCCGGCTGGAAAGAGAACGACTATCGGTGTGGCCCCAAAGCCTCCTTGAGCCTGTTTATCTTCCAAGTAAACACCGCTCGGCTGCTAATGGAAGCAAGGGGCCTGCGAGGGCTTTTCTGGTCCTAAAATGCGGATGCAACTCAAGCAAATAGCAATCGCAGCAGCAGACATTTGACGTGAAAAAACGCAAGCCACGTGTAGACGAGGGTCGGGGAGGCTGTCAGCACAACAAAGGCAACTCAAGCAAATAGCAATCGCAGCAGCAGACATTGACGTGAAAAACGCAAGCCACGTGTAGACGAGGGCGGGGTAGTCTGTCAGCACAACAAAAATGAAAATGGAATATTTTGATGTGGGTTCCCTTCTCCCCGTTGCCCCCCGCCCCCAACAAACAAACAAACAAACAAACAATCAAACAACCACCTGTCGCCACTCACTCCAACTCGCCAAAGCGACTCACCCAAATTAACGAAGCTCATCACCATGTCGGCGTCGTCGAGAAAGGCCGCTTCGTCAACGGTGGCCAGCGGCGGGCCGCGGGTGGTCCGCGCCGGCCGGGAGCCTTCCGACGCGCCGTCCGCTCGGATGCTGTTGTAAAGGTCCAACATGAAGAGCGGAGCCGAGTTGAATTTGGCCCGGGACACGTGCGGCCTGGGTCGGTGCGGCAGGCCCAGGATGGACAGGATCTCCTTCTGCATCTCCCTCCTCTCGTGCGTCCTCAGGCGCCGCTGGACGAAGGGGCCCGGCTGCGCTCGGCCGCTCCCGTCCCGCGAGGAGTGCCCCCCCGCCGCCGGGGAGCCGCAGTAGTAGGCGCCCCAGCACAATCCGACCAAGGCGAGCCAACCCGGGGTCATGGTGGTGTCCCGCTGCGCGAGCTCGTCGGTCGCCTCGTCCAAAGGTTGGGCGTGGGGGGGGGGGGCGGTCAAACAAAAAGAAAGAAAAAGGACGTGCGCAAGCGGCGACCAAAAGTTGACAAGAACACGCCGGTTGAGAACTCACAAACCGCAGGGCGCGCTGGCCTCAAGCCATGAGAGCTATTTCCTGACGCCACGGCGCAAAACGGCGTTTGTCCCCGTTCTCATCGCGGCGGTCAAAGTGCACCGTGGGGACGGCGGTCTGGGCGCCTGCGGGAGCGGGTCACAGCACAAACATGTCTTCGACGGTCGCGGGCGCGAGTGAACTGCCGACTCCTACGGATGACGCCATGTCATGGCAGCGGACGGCTTTACTGCTCGAAAGCGGTCCAAAGTTGCCCGCGGACTCGAGAGCCAAACGGCTCGCCTCTTCCTCCTCGCGCGGACTGACAGCCGAGCAGGTTGCACTCCGGAATATGCGCGCGCGCGTCCCGAAACCGCCCCCTCCGTCCGCGGTCGGCCAGAGGTGGAGCTCTTCCAACGCGTTTTCGTTTTGGGGCGTCCGACGGCGTGAGCGCGCGCTTCTCCGTCGAGTGCGACGGCGTAAGACACGCCTGACACCACGCGTACAACCGGCTGCGACTCCTTTTCCATTTCGATCGATCAAATGGCGGCGTACGAGCGTAAACCGTGACAGAAATGGCCGGCGAATCACGAGCGCGCAGGTAGAAAGGAAGGCGTCGGCGCACCGCGAGCGGAAGCCCCTTCTACTCTACTGTACGTTCCCTAGTTGAGGTGCGACCTCTGACGGCCAAGATGGAAACTACGCGCCACGACGCACACTGGCCGGCCTACGTCGGGTGTCCGACATGTGATCCGGCTCCAAGAGATGGCTCGGCAAATGCGAATTTTCCCAAGCTCGGAGCAACGTTCGAGCCCACAAGGCAGCTTTTCTGTACAGACTCATCCGTGCAGAGTTTAGAGCCAAAAGGTGGAATCCGAGAGCGCAGGGAAGCGGGAGAAGCAGTGCAGAGCCGGATCCATTCCGTGAGCTACGAGGTTGTTGGCCACCCCCGCCCTCCCCCCAAAAAAAAACAAAAAAACGAGGGCAACCATTTGCCTCAACACCTTGAACAGAAAGCTGATGATATGAACTGAACGCAATCAATCTACAATTGCTTTCTTGACTGACTTGAGCGTGTTTGAAAAAGGGGACACATTTGAAAGTGAGCCTTTATCCTTCCAGTTTTTTTTTTCTGTAAGCGGCCCTCAAACAAAAACATGTGGACACCCCTGTGGTAGACTAACAATATTTATATTGTTGTCATTGAGGTGGAGTCCAATTCAGGTTTTAATATTGTAGATTCCAATGCGTTGCCTACCCCAGAAATCCAGTAGTTCGAAATACACACACATTTTATATATCATACACGCATGCACAAAATATTGCTTTTAAAAGTCTTACCCAAAGCTGCTCGGGGAGAAAAAATATGTTGTTCCAAAACCTTCATCTAATCCCTTCCAACCCCCGCCCCTCACTCTGTTCATTCCTTTTCCCCAAACCTGTGTTATGTCTTGACGGTGCCACATCAGATGTTGATGGTCCCACTGATAAATATTGCTTTTAAAAGTCTTACCCAAAGCTGCTTGGGGAGAAAAAATATGCTGTTCCAAAACCTTCGTGTAATCCCTTCCAACCCCCGCCCCTCACTCTGTTCATTCCTTTTCCCCAAACCTGTGTTATGTCTTGACGGTGCCACATCAGATGTTGATGGTCCCACTGATAAGCTGCCAAAGGTGTCCGGGATCTCTGCGTCTCTTGCCACTGCTGCTTGGAGTCTATCTTATCTGTGTATGAGGAGTGACAACTAGCATCAAAGCTACCCCCCCACCCTGCTCCCCTCCATCCACACACGGGTGACTTTCAGACACAACATTCTAAAATGTATTAAAAGCCAGACGTGCGAGCGTCTGAATTTATTTTAATGTGGTTTGAGAGGTTGAGTTTGATGAACATTTTTTTTTATCCACTGGCAAGAAGACAAATGGTGGGAGAATTGGTTTCCAGATATACATTTTAATCCAACGCGCATCAGCCTTGTGTCAGATGTTCTCCAAGGCAACGAGCCAATCCTAACCCAACATACAGAGTACAGTGCATCGCTTCAGATGAGACCACTTTCAGAGGTCCTCAACATTTGTTTTCACTTTAAGGGGCAGCAGTGCAGGCGACGTGTGTGGACGACGCGGGAAGAATCACTAAACAGAACTCCTGTGGTCTGTCATCTCGCCGTCTCGACAGGACACCTCCTGAGGACCTAACGGGGCATTTGCTAGCGCGTGTCTACATCTATCGCACGATCACCCGCATGATCCTACTACTGAAGTTAGAAGAGCAGTGTCACTGTACAGCGGGGTGTTGTTTTAACTCACCTCGCATCTTCAAATGTCATACAAAGTTCCGATGTGTCGTCAAACTTGGTTTGGGGGGAGGGGGGGTGGGTGGTATGATTTCAATGAGTCAGACTAAGGGACAAAATTTCAACAGTTGGCTCACAAAACACATTTTCTGACATCGAGCAAAAATGTGTAAGTTCCGATTTGATGATGAAGTAATAATCCTAATCAGATGTCCTGTTAAATTAAGAATGAGCATCTCAAATAATGGATGGATGCTAATGGGTATGAGAGGCTGCGTCAGAAGAGTCAAGGAAGGAAGGAAACACACACACATACTCCGTGAATAGTACTGCATATTTCCACAGTATTGCGACATATCCAACTCCTATCAAACCAAAACCTTACGAAAACTTCCCTCCTCGTCCAGTTCCGCTCGTAAATCGAGTTGCCCCGGCCACGGCTTCTGACAAGATGACTGGTGCTCCGCGGTCAATCTCATACTGCATGGCCTTGGGAGAGAACATTTCAACTCAGTCATCCATGCGTAGTCAATTCCTCTCACAACTTCATGACGACGAACTGTCGTGGTTTGTCAAAACGCACGAGGTTGCCACGATGTAAAGGGGGCGCGTACCTGTGCGAACGAGGGTGCGTCGAAGCAGCCGTAGATGGCCGACGAGCGATCGGCCCTCAGGCACTCTTGCGGGAAGGAGCCGATCTGCTCGGCTAACTGCACGGCCGCCTGGAATCCTGCGGTCGCGACGCACAGGAGGTAAGGGGATGTGCGGCCAACGCGGCCGTTCATCAGACGGGAAACGGACGCCGAGCGCCGAGAATCCTTTCTTTCCGACTCAAAATTCTCCCAGTTGGGCGCCTTTGTGGCCGTGCTGCTACTGTGACCTCGAAGCCAAAGCCACAAGAGAGCGCAGCCACGTGCGTGCGACGGAGGAAACCGCGCCTCGCGGCGGAGGTTATGTGTCCGGCGCGCACGTATGCGGGAACGGCTCACGCCACGTTCCGTAGCTCACAAAGAGAGGGCGGATGGCTTGGGCGTCCGCTGAAAGACAAAGTCACCCAACCTGGGCCAATATTGTGCCATAGATGAGCTTGTGCTCCTCACATTTTTGTTACGCTAAGAAGTCAAAAAGAGAGAGCGAGAGACCTTGAAGTTCTGCATCGTTTGTCTTCTCTTTTCCTTTCCGGCCATTCTCAAGCATTTCTAACGTTCACGCTTTGTCTCGGTGGTCTCATGTTTCTGTTGCGGTGAGCTGGATGCGCCTACCTTGTCCATCTGGGACAACTCTGTTGGCCAGTCCATACGCGAGCGCTTCCTGCGCTCCGATGGGGCGCCCAGTCAAAATCAGGTCCAGAGCTCTGGATAGACCGATGAGCCGCGGGAGTCTCACCGTGCCGCCGTCAATCAGCGGGACCCCTGCGAGGACAAAGGACGGAACGTTGGCACTCCAACACAACCTGCGCACGCACGCGTGCACCTTTTGACAAACTTTCCCCAACTATACACAAATATTTGGCGATAATCCAAAACATTTTGGGGTATTATAGTCACACTCCATGCGTTTGCGGCCATGGAGACAGGAAACAACCAACGGGGTCAGTAACAACCTGCGCACGCACGCGTGCACCTTTTGACAAAGTTTCCCCAACTATACACAAATATTTGGCGATAATGGCCATGGAGACAGGAAATAACCAACGGGGTCAGTCCAGAGTGTGGATGGATGGATATTAAACAGCAGCCTCCAAATGTGCATTTTTCTTTTGGAATTGTACTTGATAAACGCACGTCTGTACCAAAAGAGTCCATGAATCATTTCCACACACACGTACCGTAATCGACTGCTGGGAGTAATTGAGCTTCCTGCCGTTTGGAGTCTTATTGCGCTCCTGAACGGCGTCGCCGCTTTCTTTCTTTCTAGTTTTTGTGTTGTTGGGGCTCCTGAACGGCGTCGCCGTTTTCTTTCTTTCTTATTGCCCCCCCCCCCCGCAAACTCATTTTTGGTGGCGGGCCACGTTGTAGTTCCGGCTTCCCTCAGAGGGCCGGTACAACAGTGAAACGAAACAAATGTCTCAGCGTATCATGAAATATGGTTGTACACGACAAATTGATGGATTACTTGTTTTCAAATCCGAAGTCAAGGTTCGCAGTTTGCTCATGTGATGGTAAAAAGGGTCATTTAAAAAAAACAAAAAGAGTGAAATCTCAACGTCACTTCTTCCGCGTGGTCATGTGAAACGTTGTTCCAGATTTTGGCCGTGGATAAAGCAATCGGGCCTGTCGTGCGGCTGTTGGCCTCGGCGACCTCTCGCCCTTCTCCACGCCAGCTCCGGCCCCGTCGACAACCCCGACCGACAGGCTCGTCTCTCGCGTTGGCAGAATTTTGCTCTCTTGACGTGCGTTTTGGGTCCACAAGTGGGCGAGCGGGTGGCCTTGGCGACTCGTTTGAAATTCATCTTGCAATGGGGGCCAACAAAAGAGAAGCCGGCATCACTCAGAAGTCCAGAACGTATTCACAACAAGGACTCCTCTTTTTTCTTGTTCAAAGGAGAAAAAACTTTTTTTTTTTTTTTTTTTTACAGACCAGGTTATGCTACTTTTTGTGCTGTTGGGGTCTGAGTCACTCTTTTGGGTTGGCTGCCTCTTTTCAGTTCAACATCTCTATTTTTGTCAGATTTTAGAATTAGACCACACTCCGCGGAAGCAACAGACAGCAACAAAACAACCCGCTAACACAATGCGAAACGGGACGCACGGTGTCCCAGGTTGCTGCTGGTGCTGCTGGCATCTCCTCAACCACATCAAAGGGACACAAAAAAAAAACCCCAAAACAACCTCCACAATGCGGGTAATGCGATTAAGTTTGATGTGGATTAACAATTTCCGGACAACTGCAGAAGAAATGGTTGAAAGGGGACGAGCGGGTGTTTGGAAGTTCAATTTGAAAGAAAAGAGAAGCAGATTCCACGTTGCTCTGGCGACCGCAGTCCGCCGCCAGACTATCGTGACGCCTTCCGCTCATTTCCTCCTTGGCGAGGTCGAGGGGCCCCAGCAGAGAGGAAGCCGCAAGCCGGCTCAGCCAATCGGGTGCCAGGAAGGTCGCCATCGGCCCGCGTCAGACTGCGGGGGACATCCGTCGAGGGATTCCCTGCAGCCCGTGCCATCGGTGCCCGCCGGCCCCAAAACGGTCAGCCGCGCACCAGGCACCCGGCCTGCATTCGTTTGCTCGAGACCAGTTCAAATTTTGAACAGCCGCTCGCTCCACTTAGCGAATACGGCTGCGCGTCCAGTAATGAAAGACTCCGCTCCAGATTTGAAGGCTTTGGAGTCGTCGTCGTCCTTGATTGATAAGTACGTCCGCAGGCCGAGCGGATGCACGGAAGGGCAGACGGGGGCACGGCCGCCGCAACGCTCTCCGCTCAAATTACAGGCCTGCCACGACGAGCCCTTCATGTTGACACTCCAAATCAAACGCCGCCAGTAAATGATTGAGTCGCACTTTTATTTAGACACGCCCGACTTATATTTTAAGCACGTCAATGAGAGATGCCGTCATCGTCGAACGGGAGCCGCTCGGCGGTCTGGCTCCGCTAGCGCTGACGGCACGAGAGGGCAAATGTTGAGGAGGAAGTCGCGCGACGTCAACAAAACGCTTTCTTTGTTGGGCCATGCGTCCGCCGGCGAGTTGTTAGCGAGGAAACCGCTCATGCGGACGTGGGCAGGCCGTGCAAACTCTGCCATTTCAAGATTGGAAAAGGAAATAAGAACAAAAGAACTCTCAAACATCAGAGTTGGAGGTCTGCGCTTCCCTCTTACGAGTCCCAAGATGCAAAACAAGAGCGACAATCAGGAAGAGTGACATTTGGGCACTCTCGTTCCTCCAACTACGGTACCCGAAACACCGGATGTAAGCCTGAGCAAGCGAGCGTGGACGAGCGCCGTTCGAGCGGTCCCCCGCCACGGACGCTCCAGTGGAAAACAATCTCTCAGACCTACCGAACCTGCGGCAGAACACCCCCATGACGGCGCTCTCCTCCACCACTCGGAGATCGGCCAGCAGAGCCAGTTCCAATCCTCCGGCCACGGCAAATCCGCCGATCGCTGCGATCAGGGGCTTGGAGAACTGCAAGCGGGAGGGACCCTGCAGGAAATGAGAGCGTTCGTCCACAAGAGCGCATGCGGTCATGTGGTCGCTCTCAAATGTCCCGTCAGCGCTCCGACTGCATCGTCAAGATGACACAAATCCGGGGAGACCTGAGATCCGTGAGCAACCCAACTCACTTTATTTCATTCATTCACCTTATTAACTCCGCAAGTGTGTTTTGTTTTTTTGTTGTTTTTTTATGATGCCACTGCTGAAAGATGCTAGCGATGAAGGAAAAGTGTGAAGAAACCAAAACATTACCTTTCTGCGACAGAGAAAATGTTTGAGCTCATGTGTCAAACTCAAGACCCGGGGGCCAGATCCGGCCCGCCGCGTCACTCTATGGGGGCCCCCGAAAGCAAATCATGCGTGTCAAACTTGCGTCGTCCTTGCTCAAATCGGGACCGAAATGTCAAATTGTCACGTGTAATAAATAACGCTGAGATTTGGGAATCATTTGGTTACCCTGTTGACACTCACTCACACGAGCAAGAATTGAACAAACTATTATACTTGAGCGATTTCAAAACTGGTCCTCCATCAATTTGCTGTGTACAAGTAATAACGCGAGGGAAGACGTCACTCCAACGTGGCCCGCGACAAAAATGACTTTGACCCCTCTGGTCAAGTGGCTCAATACAATTTGTTCAATCAATGAAACACAGAAATTCATTTTGCAAATCAGACACAAATGCACTAATCCAAACCTATGAAACGCCATCAGGCGCTCAATTCATTCCGGTCTGTCGGATGTCGTCAATGGGTGAGCGGTTTTACTTTGTTTTAGTTTGATTCGGTGAAAGATGCAATGCTGGGCACACGAGCCCCTGTCACTCACCATTGGCCCGGAACCCTTGGTCACATCTTGTTCCAATTTGAGAGCGGCTGCGCCATTGGCCAATTCTTTCAGGTCATACCCGGCGCAGAAATTGCCGCCTGCAAATGAGACCACAAAATTTGAAACCGTGGCAGCTGCAAAGTCAAAAGGGAAAGGAAAATGATGTGCATGAAAAAAAAAACTGATTTTTTTGGTATTTTTTGTGTGCGTGTGTATGGGTGCTGCCCAACGGCATACAAGGAATGTAAAACATTCCAAGTAGCTCCTCCTCAGTTGTGCTTAACTGCAGTGCGTTGACATCCCGAGACCAGCTATATTTTGTGGACCCAACCGTCGCAGGGAAGCTTCTATTTCTCTTAGTTGACAACGGGCTCCATGCTGGGGAGGAGGATGGGCTGGTTCGCTTGAGGCCACTTGATGGCGCAGACAGTTGATCTGGGTTGAAAGCATCGTGGATGGGAGGGATTTTTTTTTTTCCTGCGAAAGCCATATGCGTGCCTGTGCGTGTTTAAGAAGCGCGCTCGTGTCTTTAGTGCAGCGACATCTAAAGGCGCAATGTCGCAATTGCCGGGGGGAAAAAAAGTTAGCGCGTGCCCCCGCTCGCCAGTAAGCATTGTTGGAATTTTCAGTGGAGTGGCCGGAGTGACCATTTACTTTCTCCTAACACGTGATTTGCGCATGAGCGGGATTCACCCCCGCTCGCCAGTAAGCATTGTTGGAATTTTCAGCGGAGTGGCCGGAGTGACCATTTACTTTCACCTAACACGTGATTTGCGCGTGAGCAGGATTCTGCCAATGTGGCCGCTGACTCAGCCAAGGAGAATTTCCTCTTGCCGATGTTTTTTTTAAACTTCGGCTTCACTGTTTTTATCTCCCTCGCCACACACTCTGTTCGCAACACTCGCAGTGTTGTGTTGTGGCAGAGTGAAGGGAAGGAAACGCGACACCCATGTTGAAATGGATTAAATGTTCAACAGTCATTTGTGGCGAAGGAAAATCGCCCACGAGCAACTCCGTGAACATCCAGCCAAGCGCATAAATCTCACCTACGCCATGCAGGACGGCCACTTTGGACGCCGGCTCCCGCTCGAAGGCCTCCAGCTCCTCCAGCAGACGCCTCGCCGTCTCCCGGTTCACCGCATTACGCGCCTCGGGACGGTTTATGGCCACGGTGAGCACAGGCCCCCTGCGCTCCGACACCACAGTCTCTCCCGCGCCTCATAGCAGAGAATAGAGAGAGGGGTGCAGAGTTGGACCTCCGGCCGTTTAAAAGCCACACCGCGTGCAGCGTAAAGCATCGCCAGCGCGCAACGACATAACGAGAAGACGCGGTGACGGCGCGTGTTGGAAGCGGACCGTTATCGCCATCGTACTCTGTCGATCTCAATCCAAGCTGTCGGCCCGCAGAGTCCGAGTTCTGTTTGAGCTTTCTTCCTGAAGGAAGGTGCCACGTACTTGCTCGCGTGGGAGTCGAGTTGTTTTTCTTTCATGTCTGAGGACTGCATATGTGGTTCTTGACCTACTCAAGGTGAAAAGAGTCTCGAGATAACACTTGTTGTCAATTTGAGCTGCGGAAACTGGCAACATCTGACGTTTTTTGGTGCGATTCTGAGACAGTTTGCATTTCTCCCTGGATGAACTAGTGGTTGCCTGACCGCACAGAAGTTGTTTTCTCTGCGGTCAGAAAAGTTTTCGACCGTGGCCGTGGAATCAGGCGAGGGATCGTCGAGATCGGAAAATAGGGAATCTGGTGAAAGGGGATGCGTGGCCCTGTTTCGCGCTGATTTTGAAAGCGGGTCACAAAATTGCAACGAATTGCATCACGATGAAATGGAAAGCAGCAGTGGAGTGGCCACTTCCGTCATTGAAACACGCGTGAAAACAAAGCATCAACAACCACGGTGATCCGTTCTGATAGGCAAGACCAGATGGTCACACCACAAATTGATTCGTGTGACGCGTATTTGTGGGGCCGGCGGGTTTGTACCTTTCGTTGCTCCGCACAAGGACCTTCTCGGCGCCAGGTGTTTGAGTGGCACACCAGAAAGAAGAGTATTTCGATACGCTCCCGTCCGGACCAGTTTTGGATACATTGTTCGTGGTCTTACGGAAGAAAAAGAACGGCTTTAAATTTAAAACTACCGCTGTAAAAAAAAAAAATGCAACTAAACGTCCTCGGAACTACTTTAAAACTTTGACGTGAATCCGCTGCAGCTGTGAATGAGCAACACTTTCACAGTTCCCTCCGGATATCAGAGCAACGGGACAAAAGGTTCCTATCAAACTTTCCCGTTCCAATTTCATGTTGTCGTGCAATCGCCCACCGATTTTGGCCCATGTGAAATGAAGTGGGATTTTATTCGGGGGGCGTGGTTCTCCTACGTACAGTTCTCTGCGCGTTGCTTTTTTTTTTTTTAGTCGGCTTTGTATTTTTCATGTTTCATTGAAAAGTGTTGTTGTTGAATGATGCCGCATTTTCATGACTGTGGGGCATCCCAGCGTTCGGAATTTCTAATAAACAGCAGTGGGCGCCCTTGAGCCAAGTGGCATTTGCTTTCACGTGATGTTGACTTGGCATGTTGAAAAAACACACACATTCATTTTTCGTTGTTTTTGTTTATAATGAAAGAATTCACTTGTTGTTTTTCAAACTCTTTTAAGGCATCATGCACAAAAATAAGAAATACCTATGGCGTTATGCGCGATCTCTTGCAATATTTTTTTGATGTTTAAAAATAACTTTGTACAAATATGGCATGTAAGCTGGCATGTCACTTTTAAAGCAGGACGCAGCACTGCTTTCACAGTATTTGTAAACATGGCTTTAAACAGAAGGAAAGAGATGAGAGAAAGTCGAAGAGCATGCTACAACTTGAGGATTAAAAAAAAACCCGAAAATCATGCAAACGACTCTGGTACTAACGAAGCGTTTTCCTTAGGATCCTAATAAAAGTTAAGACATTAAAATGACAATAACAGACAGACCGACTCCTACAAATACGTTGTGTCAATAGTAAAACTGTGGTCCCTTGAGATAAGAGTTTAATAACTCAAAACGCTCATATGTCAAATCACCCTTTTCCGTGAAAATGTATTATAGACAGGAAAATAGCACTCCGTAATGTTTTATAAAACCGTAAAATAATGATACATGAAGAGAATGTAACGTTTTTTTTTTTGGTCCCACCACATCAATTAAAGGGTCTGTGCCAAGCTACTTGAAGCTTTCCAAAGTTAATTAGAGCCATATACGGTATATGATTCCATATTTCCTTTGGCCCAAGGGCGATCTAAATTGTTTGAAATTACTTTTACAAGCCGAAAGACCCCTGGTTCACAAAAACTCCGTCCCGGCTTGACTCACTCACATTCGCCAGTCGACTCTCGGTGCGTACATTGAGCGCTCACGGAGTAGAACATCCCAAATGGACACGAAAAACAAAACAAAAAAAAAACTCACTGGATACACCAAACAGCAAGGCCTGGTACCTGACGACATTGGAGTGGGTACATGGAAACATTTGACAATTTATTTGAAAAGTACCGAAATCAGAACAGCCACAAGTGAGCTCAAGTTGCACGGGCAAGTTGCTCTGAGCGAGATGGCGGGTGTGGTTCGTCTGCATGGGCGGCTCCTCACTTTTTGTGATGGATGGGTGGGCGTTGGCGCTTCAAGAGGAGGCATGAGCAAGAAGGGAGGAAAAACACCACCTTGAGGGTGTTTTTGCTGAGGAATTGGCATTTTAACAAAGCTGAGAGCTAGACAAAAAAGAAAAGGTTGATTTGGCATGATATGCCTGCTCCATCGGTGCGCATGCCTTGGCCATTTGGGGGCAGTGTACGAAAGACAAGTAGGATACGCAGTTCATTGAGATGTTACGAATCCCACGGTTTTCGATTTGATGATTTCCATGTTTATCGCGCACATAGCGGGAATAAATCATCTTTGCCCGCCCAAAAAGCGTTGCTAGCTAGCTGGATAAGTGATGTCGGCCTATTGTGAGGATTTTAGTTGGCATGCAGACCAAGTGGAATCCACGATAGGTTGCCAAAATTTGTCTCGCCTGACCTTGGAAAGGGGGGGATGCAGGAGAGCCATCCACTGGGATGGCGTGGGAATCTCCGGTAGCCAAACAAACAACAGGCAGAAAGGGCTTCTATGGCACACGTTCCCTAAAGCTGATCGCGACTCAAATTGCTTGCTTGCTCTAAATCATCGCACACCGTTTCACACAGACACTCGGCGCTATCGTGAGGTCACTCGACTTGACTTCAATGACACCATAAAACGCTCGTATCGCAAATTTGAGCGTGCAAGTCAAAGAAGAAAAAAAAGGCCAAATGATGGCTCGTATCTGATCTAAAAACATTTCTATTGGGTGACTCATATCTCAAGACACCACTGTAATCCCTAATTTGGAGTGCCCCATACATACATAAATATGGACTGGTACTCTTGCAAAACACGACAAGATTTTTTTTTTTTTTTTTAAATACCGGTACATAAACGTTCGCACTTGCAACTTGGGAGAGGGCGAGGGACAGACGCAAAAGGCCTCTAAGATGAGGTATGTCAGCAAAGTTCCAGGACTGGGGTCACTAAAGATATATTCGAAACCCCAGCTACTAACTCTGAGCGCCCTGAATGTTGTCCACACAAACGGTCAATTCGAGCACACCACCTTGCTTCATTTAGTGCGCGAGAGGAGGCGAAAGTTGCGGCAGGACCACTTGTGGCTGCGTCACCATGAAAGCATGCCTGCTCACAATACCCTGAGCATCTGACAGTTCCTGTCTGAGAAGAACGTGGCTGGCCTGACGTCATCTCCCTACTCGGCCTGGCCTGACTTTGTGTGATTTCTCCTTTGTGACCAAGCTCAAGAGGGGCAACGGAAGAATCCTCCCAGGAGTGCTGAAGGATGGGAAAGTGCATTATCGACCCCAGGGAGGATTGTGTTTGAAATATATTTTGTGTCGCCAATCCCAGAACTTTTCGGACACACCTTGGCTATTCTCTCGTTTGCGTCAACCCTATAAATGTGCGTGAGCGAGGGCCAACGTCGGGTCAGCTGTCATTGAGGTTTGGGGGAGGAATCTTGTAGCGTCCATCATGGCGGACATCCGGCAAGTGCACAATTCTGTCCAGTTAGTTGTGCTCCTCTTGGCCGCGTTAGTGTGCCATTACACTATATTGAAGACCATGGATAGATACTGTTCATAGGACACCTGGATCCAGCCATCCTGGTCTGTGTCGTACCTTCTGAAAACATCCGTCAACCTCTGTGGAAGAGAGCAGGACAGTTACTAAAGAAATACATTTTTTTGTTGTGGTTATAAAAACAACAACAACAACAAAAAGGCAATATTTGGATGCTTCATCATGATGACGCTACCTGAAGTACGATACAGCACTGGATGAAGTCATCGAAGGCCACCTGTCCCTTCCTCTGTCGATCAAACTTCTCGATCAGCGTACCGTAGAACTGATCCGATAGGCGATAGCCTGCGAACAGCAAAAAGGGATCTTGTTAAGTCTCCTGAGAATTGCTCCAAACCATGTCCCCCACCGTCGCCCAAAGTCAGCTGACCAGAGGCTCCGTCATTTGATTCTTTTGTTTGCCTGCAAAGTTGAACTGTTTTGTGCCGTCTACTGTCTTTGCTGTCCATTGATGGTTTTCTTGTTGTATATATATGATATTTGCTCCATGTACAGCACTTTGTATACAAGGGTGGTTGTTTTCAAGTGCTCGAGAAATACAGCAGAGTTGAGGTGAGTGCCTGGGCGTCAAGGTGTCCCGCTAAGCTGTGTAGCGATTTCCTTTTCACCAATTCAGAAACTCTTGGATCTACCTTATAGTTTTTTGTTTCGCTCATGTTAGGGGGCCGTTGCTCATCATGGCATGCGTGTGCGCGTGTAACCAACGGGTGGATCGCAGGAGGTCGGTTGCTTGAAAAGGAGTAGATCTTTCCTCTAAAAAGGTTGGGCATCGCTGAACTAGGCCTTTGCTCAATACTTGATATACCGAGAGCAGCGATCACAGCCTCAAGTTTTTTTCATTTTAAACAATTGACAAAGCTCTGAAAAATCATTATGGGGTGCGGTGACTAGTTTTGCAGTACAAGTGAACCAAAAAAAATGTGGAAAAAACCGTGTCGGTCCAAGATGACTCACAGGCCCCAAGTAGCCAAAAGTGCTCGATCTGACCGCTTAGCCCACCACGGGGAAAAGTTGTTGACAGCAGCAGGGGAGCCCTCCACCAACACAAAGCAAAAGGAAATGCGCCTACTTTGCAGCTCACCGAATCCGGTCAGTGCCTGTTTGAGCTCGTTCTTGTCGATGAAGCCCGAGTTGTCCCTGTCGTAGGTACGAAAGATGTTCTGCCAATCCGTGATGTATTTCCACACGCCTGCAAACTCGTTGAAGTTCACCCCGGCCTTATTTTCCCTGTCGAACATGGCTGAAGGACAGAGACAGAAACCAGCGTAAGTTGTCTTCTTCGTTCATTCATTCATTCCTCCGAATTGGCTGTCTCAAAGGGTTGCAATGGTCTCAAGCGCACGTTCGCGGTCCCCTTTGGCCACGGGCGAGTGCTGACATTGTCGTGCGTGTGTTCACCCAGTTGCCATGGCCAGGCAAGAGCACAAAGAGCCTGTTGTGCAGAGGGAAGCGGCCACATCGGCGAGTTACTTACAGATTATGGAGCGCACCGTCACAGGGTTGAACGGCGTCCACGTGCCTGAGAAAAACGAGAGGAACACAATACCTGTCAATGCCCAGTGTTTGAGCTCACTTTCACTTCGTCATCAGCACACACTTGGCAATATGTTCTGAAATACAGGCCATCCATTTTCTTGCGCGCTTGTCCTAATTGGGCTTCAGAGGTCTCGGCTGTGATCTTTTTGCACTTTTTTTTTTTTTTAGGGTCTCAAAGTCAAGAGATCGCGTGTGGCAAGTGCACGTCGAGCACAGCCCGATTATTTTCCCTAATTGTGGAGCGATAAAAGACTACAGAGAAATCTACCAAGAAGCTGGGAAAGAAAGGAAAGACGAGAGGAAACAGTCGGACGTGCGTGTGCTACCATTGGATAAGGCCTGCTGGAGCTCCGAGTCCGATATCACCCCACTGCGGTCCTTGTCCACCCTGCGGAGAGAGGAGAGCACGGATTACATGTCACCTGCACAAACAACTTCACACCCGGAACAGCGTTAAAACAGGCTGTGAAAACAAAAGAACGATCCTCTTGCGCACGAGGCCGTGATCGACAGCTCATCCTCACGGGACGACTAAAACTCAGACAACGGTTCACAAAAGACATTTTGGACATTCCAAACACGCTCCACTGAAGACATTCATGTGCGCGCGCGTGCGTGCGCATGCTAGTCCCGCGACAAAAACAAAATATCGGTCGGCTATGTGACGTGTCGACTCAGGTTTGAAGAATCACACAACCTCAAAATTCGCATGCTGTCAATTTAGAAAGCAAGCAAATTCTTCTGGAAAACTACACTTCTAATATCACGCAAAATTGTGTTTTTCTCAGTCTCTTTTGGTACCGATGAGCCCAAAGACCAAGAGTGTGTCCTCACCAAACCAGGTCGGGCAGCCTCATTTTTAGGGTAACCTGGCCCGGTCGGCTGTTTTGAAGACACGTCACAGGGAAGTGGTGACAGCTCTGACGAAGGCTGAAGCGACAGCCCAAGCCGTCAGCCAGGTAAGAGTTCCCATCCCGCCCCCCCAAAAAAAGAAACCTTAAACCTAACTGAGTCATGACATCATGAACAGGTCACGGGCGCAACTTATGAGCTTCATACTTGTGAAATGTTGCCCGACCAAAATGTGACTCAGTTGTTCCTTAGCAGCAAGTAAACATTGCGCTTACCCTTCAAACAGAGGCAGTCGGGGAGGAGCTGGGGAAACCTCTAGGTTCAGTTATTAAAAAAAGAAAAAAAGTCAACCCAGCCCAATGCATACTTGACAGGCAGGCTTTTCACTCGTAGGTGTGACACGACATATCCGGTTGTATGTGATCTGCTCTGCTTGCGTACGAGGAGCTGGAGCCAAACCTCCCCCCACCCCCCTGACATAAATAACGCAAACATGGGGGTCCTCGGAAAGGAAAAGCAACACTGGGAGCATTTCCATGAAGCGCCGCTTTGTGGAGGTGAGGCCAAGTCTGGATCGGTGCTCGTTACCCAACCTTGACCAAACAGCGACAAGACAAAGCCGCGACTGTGCCGCACACGTGACTCGGTCGCCGAGCGCAGCCTTCTTGCCGGGGAGCCCAAAATGAAAGACGTCATTAAGAAGCGCTTTGCCCGAAGCCGTGACAGACAACCATCTGGTCGTTCCACTGGAAAAGAAGGTGGAATTGAATAAACTCTTTAACAGCGATGACTGAGCGGTGTGTTCTGCCCACGTTTTATTTCCTATCGGGAACCCGTCGGGTTGGAAAATGGAACATGGCTACTTTCCAAATAAACCGCCCCAAATTAATTAAGGTGCGCAAACTGCGCGAGGGAAAAATTGCCACATCCAAATCGAAATGTCCCGAAAGACAAACACAAGATGTCCACTAATTTGGGCATCCTCAAGATTTTTGTCTGCCTCGAGTACCCGCTTGTTGACGTGTGCGCTGTCAGGAAGACTCGTATCTGTCTCTCACTCTGTTTGACTCTCAAAGCCCCGGCCGGGACTGCGTTATGGAAACATTTCTGTCAGACGTCACCCGGCCGTCTGCTTCTTCGTGACTCGTCGGGCACCGAGTCCATGGGAGTGCATGTGAAAAGCTTGACTGACCGCTGCAGTCTCTCCAGAAAACAAAAATGTCCAAGTGAGAGTAAATGGATTTTCCAAAGTCCAACGCAGCGTATGGTGACTCATTCTCGTATGTGGCGGAGAGGCCTCCCGCCTCAACTAAGCTCCGTTGACTCTGATGGTGTGACTGAGGGAATTCCAGAGACCGTCAGCAGTGAGAGGCAGCAGATGAGGCGGCTCACTCGTGAGGATGACTGGGCCTCGTCAGTCAAGTGTCTTCTCACGGTGACTTTCCATGACAGCGTATACACGCACGCAGACAGCGGGAGAGGGGAAACGGCTTGAAAGCAGCCCGCTTTCTGCAGAGGCTTTGCACCACACATCAATAATTTGTGCGCCATGTTAAGCCTGCAGCATTCCAATGCAACAAAGCAGCGCATCTGCAGTATTACATAAGGCTATGGAGTAAAGCGACGTCTGGCGGCACCTTGATACATGAACTAATACGGTCGATGATGTCTGTCTCAGTCGATATTTAACACTGTGCATTTTTAGCTCACATTACTGTCTGTAAATTATATCAATAGAGTGAATGAATTGTCCCTACACGACGAACTACCGCCAGCCCTGTGAGGGAAATTCAATTCGAGGTAGTCCTCGTACGATGCGGCTCTGTGACGTCACTACGCTGCTGGGGAAGTGACCTTAGGAGTGACGCTGACGTTTCCGCGCACATTGCCGAGGTCGCGCACTTCCCGGAAGCCTCAGTCTGAGGCGACGCAATCACACCTTAGCCGTATTTTTGAGTTAAAAAAAAAAACAAGAACCAAACCAAAAGACAACGCGAGCTGTCAAGTGAAAAGAGCGTAGTCGACGACACGCTGGCCTCTCCCGTACTCACCTCTGGAAGATATTCCACAGAAAGCTCTGATCCGGAGGGGTGTTGATATGCGGGGGAGCTCTGTAAGGACTGTGATAAGCCATTTTCAAGAGGACTAAACGGGAGACAATGTGTCCGACGAGCACGTCTTCCAGCCGCCTCGACTCCTCTCTTCTTTCTCGACGTTAACTCCCCGTTCCCTTCCTGGCTCGTGTGTAGGGGCGCGGCCAATCATTCAGCACTTCTGTCAGGGCTATATGACGTCATACTCTCCCCTCCCCGCTCCCACCCCCCCAACACATACTCTTTCTCTCACTCTTCAAATGTCTTGAAAATGGCAACAGTAAGGTTTCTTGGTCTTTCATGTATTAACGAAAAAAAAAGGTTTCATACGGTCCACAGGTAGTTAAAGTGTATGGAAAAAATTGTCGACTTTCATCACGGACTTCAATATAAGCAATGGGTCCCTCGCGGGCGATGCCATAGGGCCGCCATCTTACGTTGCCACAACATCGCTTCAGGTTTTCACCGAAAACAGTGGTGCAAAAATGTTTTACTGTAGGATCCCCGTATGAACTGTGATCCACTGAAAGACCGAACTTAACTGTTTGCATCGACCATTTAGAGGATACTATCTCAGCATCGTGAATTGTGATTTACAGAGGTTAGGTTTAGATGTTTTGTGTGTGTGTGTGTGTGTGTGTGCAAGTCTAAAGATCCAGCCAACAACAAACTGGTTGGCACGTCACAGTAGAGAGGTGAAGGGTTCGACTCCGGCAGCGACCTTACTGCGTGGAGTTTGTCCCCATGCCCGCCTGGGTTTTCTCCGGATACTGCGGTTTCCTCCCGCATTCCCAAAGCATGCACCGCAGGTTAATGGAACACTTTCTACATTGTCCCGATTCCGGCAGCGACCTTACTGCGTGGAGTTTGTCCCCATGCCTGCCTGGGTTTTCTCCGGGTACTGCGGTTTCCTCCCGTATTCCCAAAACATGCACGGCAGGTTAATGGAACTCTTTCTACATTGTCTTTAGGTGTGAGCGTGAGCGCTGATGGTTGTTCGTCTGTGTGTGCCCAGCGATGGGCTGGCAACCAGTTCAGGGTTTCCCCGCCTACTGCCCAAAGACACCTGGTATAGGCCCCGGCACGTCCGCTTTTGCATGACAGTGTTGTCAATCATCAATGTCGTTCCAACAGATCTTCTACATTCCGTTGTTAAAAACGCAAGATATATTGAATATCTGGAAACTCAATTGCTTGTTTTCATTTTTGAACAAACTTAAAGTTTACAATAAGTTTTTCAAGCCCATGGGGGGGGGGGGCCATTTTAAACACACATCCCACTACAAGGGAACTGAGAGAGCACATTCCAATGCTAATGTAGACACATCTGGTGACTCGCACGTTACACACCCTGTGTGATCACAGATGAGAAATGCTAACGCCGGCCATCATCTTCACGCTTATCACATCAAGTCACCGCTAACTGAATCATTACCATGTCAATAGAAGCACTGAGGGAGGAACACAAACGGCAACTTTGATGGAAACAACTCGCCTAATCTGATGCGTCTTTGTGAAAAGGATTGCAAACGAGTGCCGCGGTCATTTGTGTCAACGTGTACAACCCGGCAGAGCAGATGCGGGGGGGGGGGGATCCTCCCCCGTGGGGGGCTTTT
>NW_017805931.1:347466-361274 GCF_001891065.2 Hippocampus comes | reverse complement strand
GGGGGGGGGGGAATCTTCCCAGTGGGGGCCATTTCAGTCCTCTGAGGACCCTCCTCAATCAAACAAACGTGGATTACGACAAACCAATCTAGGGTCAATACTTGGAACTTTGGAACTTGCCAAAACAGCTCTTTTGAAAGTTTCATTTGTCGTTCAAAAAAAAAAAAAAATCCACACATGATGGCCGCAGCCCAGAATCGAACCCTGCCCTTCTGCACTTTGAGGCCTAACCAGTCAACGACCGTGCTGCCCACAAATAAGCCATTTATGATTCAAAGAATAACACAATTTATCTTCAAAACCCTGGAGTGAAATAAGAGAATTCCATTTTAGAGGCTGATTTATGAAGACATCACACGAATGGTCCTGAAGTAACCGTTTGAAAAATGGTCACCTGACGACAGTTTTTTTTTTTGTTTGTTTTTTGTTTTCTTGGGTCCTAAATGTGGCGATGGGATTCGGCTGCTCTTGAGTGCAGAGCCGGATCCCGCCGTGAGCTACGGGCTGTTGGCCACCCCAAAAATCCTCAACCATTTGCCTTCACACCTTCAACGGAAAGCTGATGAAATAAACCAGACAATACTAACAGGATAGAATTGCTTTCTTGACTGGCTTTAGAGTGTTTCAAAAAGTTGAGGCGGTGGTCCCTTCATCCTTCCGCTTTTTTCTCGACCTCAAATGAAAACCTTTGCGCACCCCTGCTATCAAGTTTTGTTTTTTCACTGCACTGAATCCAATCGCGTATCCACAGTGTTTGAAAAAGTGGACGAATTGAAGGAGTGTTGTGTGGAGCGGGCCAAGGAAAGAATCGCTCCTGGGCAGGTGAGGGCATCCGATTGGTTGAAATGTCAACCCCCGCAGCCACACCTGCCCGAGGCGCCTCCTTGATCACGACGCCCGGCGAGGTGGCGCGATTTACGAACATTAAGTGAGCCACTGGGTTACAGTTGTGTCGCTTTCTGCTCGGTGGCTTTTTTCAAACATTTCCTCCGCATTTTAAAACTAAGAGAAAAAAAAATGGCAGACTGGAAGACCCAGATAAGCTACAACTACAACGCGTCCTACCACGCCTACGCGTACGGCCTCATGTATCAATCCGGGCACGAACAGAACCACTGCCACGTTACCGGCTGGGGCGAAGCACCGCCGCCCGATTTTACCAACTACTCACCCGGGGTGACGCAAGTTTACTACGCCGCCGCCGCCAGGACCCGCGAAGAGTCTCCGCCTCGTAGCCCGGAGCAGCACGTCGCCAACGGTCATTGCCATTACCAGGGCTCCGGTCTCGTGTACCTCGGCGAAAGTCAAGCTGGTCGCTTGCTTCTCGCTGGAACGCACCGAGCCGCCGGAGAAAGCGGGAGGGCCGCCAGCGACTCCACAAGTGACTCGGAGGCCCACGCCTCTCCCGGTACGTTTGGCATTTGCCGCTCCCAAAGCTAACATTTGTTAGCTCAACGAAACGCTTCGCTACTATGCTACAAGTTAACGCTACGACGGAAAGTTGCGCATAAAATTTGGGTGGAATTTTTTTCGGGGTGGGGGGTGGGGGGTCTGCTTGGAGTCACGAGTTGTCCTTTTTGAACCTATTCCTTCATAAATTGCTGTGATTATGACCCACGGTAAGCGACGCCAACCTCACTCACCTTATTGAAACTGAGATCTGACCCCTGACCGGCAGTAACCAGGCACGGTCTTGTGAGTATTTCATTTTCTTCAGCCGTTGTTTTTAATACCATGAAGCGACACGAGATTTGTACTCGTACTGTACTATTTGTATTATATACATATCCCTTGTCCGTGCATGTGGCATTAAAATTGGTTTGATGGACGGAACCCTTTGCATGTGATAAATATGCAAAGAAGACGGAAATCCGGACGGGGGAAATAGTACTTTACGGCCCTCTATATGGTCAGAATAGACGCTCTCCTTTGTCTTCCCTTTCAGATTCATGGAGTTTTAGTAGCGGGCGAGAAAGCGGCCTTCCGCAGGCAGACCCTGCCACGTGGGTGAAGAAAGAGCTCCGCGATGACACATACAGCAGGAGCAGGAGCCCTGACGCAGGAGACCGCGTTTCCAGCTCGCTGATGGAGGAGCTGCCCTCCTGCAACGATGTGGGCAACCAGAACGCTAACGCTTTCTCCGCGCAAGCGCCTTTTCCGGCCCCGAACAAACCAAGCTCTAACGCCGAGACCCCTAAAGGAAAGGTGCGCGTTTCCTTTTCCGAAAGCCAGATGCACACTCTTGTCCAGCGTTTCAGCGTGCAGAGATACCTCACCCCGGCCGAGATGAAGAACCTCGCTGAACTCACGGGGCTTACCTACAAACAGGTCGGCGGTCTATGTGGGAATTTGCTTGGGGGCTGGAGCCGGGTCGGAGGCCATTTGAAAACAATTCCCCTGAGTCGTGTTTATCCTTTTGGCTTGTAGGTGAAGACATGGTTTCAAAATCGAAGGATGAAGCTGAGGAGACACCAGAAGGACAACAACTGGGTGTCAGAACGCTACACCGCCACCAAGAGTCGCAGCCGAGCCACCCCCCTTAGCGGAACTGTCATTAACCACGTTCCACCTGTAAGCAAGTCCGATCGACCGATTTCTGTTTTGTCCAATGTCCGGCCCGGGTTTCCCGTCTGCTCATGACGGAAATACAGCGGCTTGGACATAGAGCGACGCGTCCATTCTGGAGCTCGAACCATAGTTTGGCGCGGGGCTTAAAGGCGAGGCGCAACAACATCAAATAGATAACGGAACTCCACTCGCTCTGATGACCACCCGTCTTGTCCTTTCAGTATCAACTAGAGACCCAAAGACCGCCACTCAAGGAGTACTACAATCACCCCATGATGGACGCAACCTTCAAGAAGCCGGCGCCGCAGAACCTGGCCTTCTATCTTGCTCGGATGGGCAGTTCTGGTGGCTCCGCTCCTTTGTCCGCGTGGTCATCTGGCCCGCCTCAAGCCGCGATGCCCACTCGGCCACAGGCGGTTGGCTGGGCTGTGCCTGCGGGCTTCAACCAGCACGAATACAACTCGGGTGTGTTCCAGTCAACCGGCAACATGGAGCCTGACACCAGTTTTGATGGCAAAGATGCAGTGTCTGTCACCAGCCCGAACTCGCCAATTACAGTCATTGTACCTAACTTGGGCCAGTAGGGCGCATCTGTTGTGTATTCTCCGCAAGGGTCCTGAGATTAGAATTCTTTTTTCAGGCCAGTGGATGTACAGAGGTCTTACAGCGGAGCAAAAATATTTTGCCCTTTTACCACCAAGTTTTATTTTTTTATATGCGACTATTTAAAGTTTCAGTGCTCGACGTACTTGTTAACATCACCATGCATTGAGGTTTGGGGTTTTTTTTTTTTTTTTTTTTTTTTTGAAAGTGTGAAGATAAGGACCAATTCAATCTGCGTCATAAATACTTTTGTGTGGAAACCAACAATGTTTTTGTGTCTATATTCTGTTATAAAACACCTCACAGTCTACTCGATGCCATTCAGTGAGTCTGGTATTATTGTATTTCTGAAATTTGTTTTATTGAAAAGAGTATTTCGATCAGAACAAATCACAGTTAAAGGCGGCCGCAATGTCGATATTGCTCCCCTCGCCGATACTATACACCATTTCCTCAACAAGGCATCAAAATCTCCTGTGCGGGACCAATGAAAAGCATTGCTTTCAAATAGTTGACAAAGAATTCTATTGCAAGTTACTTTGTTACGCGGTGCATTTTGGAGAATAATTTATCAACATTTGTGTGTTACACCCCCCCCCCCACCAAAAAAAAAAAAAACAGCTGAAACTACTTCCTGAATGGGGCAGGGGGTCTGTGACAAGTCACAACACCCTATTTTTTTTTTAAACCAGCCCCACATGCACCTTTCATCAGACAATCCATGATCATTTCTGATCGCTCCTCAACTTGGACCGCTGGCTCCGGTCTGAGTCCCGGGATGTTCTCCCATGTCGGGCGTGCGCATGAGCCTAAAAAGAACGGGAGGCCAAAGACCGCCACCGGCGCGCGGCGTTATCAAAGCTTTCCGGAGCTTCGCGTGCCTAGTCCATCTTAAGACTGCGATAGATGTAGCGAATGAAAGCCAGCGACGCCCAGAAGGACACGCTGCCCAGCATCAGTGAGAAGACCAGCGCCGTGAGCAGAGAGTAGCCGAAGAACTCGGTGCTCTGCACCGGGCCACTCATGGAGGACCTGTTCCTGTAGTAGAACACCGAGTAAATGAAGATGAAGAGGCCAGTGGAGCCCGTGCTGAGGACGCTCCGCCACCACCAGCGGTAGTCTTCGCCTGACAGCAGGAAGTAGGTGAGGGCCACCGAGATGCAGGCGCCCACCGAGAGGAGGATGGCGAAGACGCACAGCAGAATGCCGTAGAGCGTGTAGTGCTCCCTGCCCCACACTGTGGCGAAGATGTAGTAAAGCTCCACCGAGATGGCACTATCGGGGGGGACGGAAAGCACAAACTAGGTTTTGGGCAAAAACAAGCAACGCCTTGATACAAAGGAGCATTTGGGCCGCACTGACACAGCACAAACCCTTTTCTTGGCTATTTGCTTTTAGAACCTGCAAAATTAGAATCCAAGAGTCAAGTCGAGGTGTTGCTCATGTACCCCAAACACTCCAGAAAGCCCGGCAGCTGATTCCCTTTGAAAGAAGCTGCTCCCGGCGGCTCATTGGAAATAAGTCTTTTGGGATCATCGTTTGCTTGCATTTAGAGTTTACGCGATGAACATGGGCAGTAAGGGTTTTTTTTGGGGGGGGCGGGGGGGGGGCATCCATTACTCGCTGCTTCTAGCTATTGTCATTGACCATTGCTTCCTTTGCAGTACTGCTCTAATACTCCTTCGTATGTTGTGTTACATTCAAGCTCAAAAGCAAGTAAAAGCTTCTTCTTTTGGTAGCATGAGCAACATGATCTGACCTGAATGGCAAGAAGCCGCCGATGGCCATGTGCACGGCCGCGTGCTTGTACCAGGGCTGGGCGGGGATCTGCCGGGCAATATTGCGAGTGCGGCAGGGGGCCTGGAAGCCGCCTGCTCGGTTCTTGCCAACGATACCGCCAATGACGGTGAGCGGGAAGCCCACCAGCACCCAGGCCCCCAGCAGCAGCAGCACGGTGGTGGCCGGCAAGGCCTGCGTCGAGCCGCTCCACCAGTGGACGGAGTTGACCACGCTCCATGTCAGGAACAGAGGAGCTGTGGGAAGAAGGGATACATTGCCTGGAATAGTCGCCGTTACAATCGTTTGAGGTCATCGCTACCTTTTCGGTTACCCGAGAGCCCTGCAGGACTGGAAGGTGACAGTGACTGCAACCCTAACCCTAACCTCAGTTCCCCTCAAAAATCCAAATACACAAGGTGACCAAACTTTTAACTGCAGCCTAGAAAGCACCTCGGCTGTGCGGCAACAATAACAATAACAAGGCGGTAAGAAGGCCAACTTGAAAAGAAAGCTTGCGAATCAAATAAGAGATGGACATCAATGCTTGGGTAGGCTTTTTATTTTTATGCTGTTCCCGGCAGCACGTTGCGGCATAAAGGCTAACCTGACTCGTTTTCCAGACAGGCATTGCCACGTTGCAAATGGCGACTGATCCAAGGCGGTAAGAAGGCCAACTTGAAAAGAAAGCTTCCGAACCAAATAAGAGATGGACATCAATGCCTGGGTAGGCTTTTTATTTTTATGCTGTTCCTGGCAGCATGTTGCGGCATAACGGCTAACCTGACTCGTTTTCCAGTCGCAAATGGCGACTGATGACGGTTGAGCAAACCAGGCTGACCGGTACTCAAAGGTGCCATTAGAGCCGGCAAAATGGCTACTCTGGTCGCGTCCCGGCACTCTCTTCCCAACAGGAGAGCCGCACGTGAGGAAAATGCTCCGACTGGCTAATACCGTCAAAAACGAGGAGACGCTTTTACTATTCTCGATAAAATTGGATCGAATTTGATGTTACGTGTCTTAGTAACTTGGGCCAAAATCCAACCGCCGCATCCGAGTCCGTTTCCAGGTCTCATCCTTCCGAGCGGACTCACCGGAAAAGAGTGTCGAGGTCAAGATGATGTTCCACACCCAACGCTTGCCGTTGATTTGCGTGTAAAAGCTGCATGAGACGTAGCCCGACACGCAGCTGGTCAGAGCGTACAAAACGATGGCGGCGGAGTTAATGGCGCCGTGGTGGTGCACGTTGAACATTCCCAGGAGCGCCATGACAATGATTCCTACAACACAGTGGCAGGCGGTATTACGGCGAGGAGAGCAAGACCAGAACTGCTCCTGGCGTGCGTGCGTGCGGTTGACAAGAGGTAAGCACCCGTGGCAAGGGTAAGGAACTGGGCCCCCACGCCGAGCACGGCACACAGCAGGCTTTTGTAAGGGGGAAACCGAAAGACGTCGGTGTGTATGATCTTCCAGCCGTTGTCTCCTTGGTCCAGGTCATCGGAGCCCGCCTCCTCCTCCACATTATACCTGCAGACGAGAGAACGCTTGGTAGGATTGAGCAGGATGAGCGCGCAACTCCACTTCTTGTCAAATGCACTTCTGTTTGAAAGGCTAAATAAAATACAGCAAACGGGGCACCGGCTCCATCAGCTTCACGCAAACTTGGAGATAAGACGGACAGACAGATAACAGATGGAAGGGCGACAGAGAGACGGCCATTTGATTCGCTTTTGCCCTCATGTACGCTCGACCCGAGAGAGAGGCTGCCGTGATCCAAACCGCTTCTCCTCAGGTGGGCGGCGGGCGTGCCGGAGCCTATCCCAGCCGTCTCCGGGCCGTAGGCGGGGCACACCCTGAGCCGGTGGCCGGCCCATCGCATTCGCGCCGAGGGACAATTTGGAGCGCCCAATCAACCTGCAATGTGGGAGGAAAGCCGAGTACGTGGGGAAAAGCCCTGCGCAGGCACACTCCGCACAGGAAGGCCGCAGCCGGAACGGAGGCCCGCACCTGCGCACCGTGAAGCCGACGCGCTAAGCGGTCGACCGCCGCGCCGCCCCATCTGACGTACGTTTACGCCAGATGCGGCGAGCCAAAAAGCTCACTCCCCGACCCAGGTCTCTTATTTCCTATTTGCTCATCCGACTGGTGCGACTTGTGCGGTGAAAATAGCCAGAAATCCGCAGTCGGTTTCGGCGACGACCAACCTGGCAAAGTCGTTCTTCAGGACCCGCATGAGAATAATGATGACGAAGCCCAGGAGCAGCACCACGAGCACCAGCGAGTTGATGATGGACAGCCAGTGGATCTCCAGCGTTTTGGGGAAGAAGGAATGGTCCCTGAGGCGCTCCGCTCGACGGGCGTGCGGCAGGGGGGACTCGAACCAGCGCACGCTGTACGAGTACGTGACCGTCAGACCTCCCCCGCCGACCCCGACGCCACCCGCGGCTGCTCCGGCACCGTCCTCTAAGGGGACGGGCTTGACGTCCTTCACAGAGACGTTGGCGAAGATGACAGAGTCGCCGTTGTACTCGATGTTGAAGTCCAGGTGAGTCCACAGGCCCACCTGTTGGCGGCGAGCAAAGAGAGGCAGAGCAGCAGAGTCAAAAGAAAGGACGCTGCGCCGGGATCGCCGCACCGCTCCCACAGTTCTCTCTCTCTCTTTTTTTTTTTTCATCTTTCACCAAGTCCCTCGGCCAATCCGTTCCTTTACGGCCCCACAGTGAGACATGAAAAAGTTTACTTTGTGGCTGTGTGGCAGGAAGCCGCTCTCCTCGATGTAGCCCACAAAACCCCAGATGGGAATGTCGTCCAGGACAAATTCAAAGTAGTAGAGCTCCTCGATGGCCTCGCGAAGCTGGTCCACCTACAACATACGGCAGTCGAAAAAACACACATCCTGAGTCCCTGACCAAACGGCGAAAACATCACCCGGGACCTTAATTCCCCCCCCCCCCCCCAAAAAAAGTATTTTCCCGTGAGCCAACAACACCGACTGGCTTCGCACCCGTAGGCCGCTGCCAACCAGTCACCCAAAATCCATCGTTAGATTTTCAAGCTCAACGAGCGCAAAGCCATCCCGTTTGGCCGGCGATGGGGCATATTGAAATCCGGAGTCTCTTCAATACCTGATTGTCCGAGAGCGTGAGCTGACAAAGAGTTTTCTTCTGCACATTTTCTCGGAAGCTAATTTGATACAGCGATTCGGCCATTCTGTCGCCATCCAGCACTTCTCCCAGGCTGAGAGACTTGTGATGCACCTGCAGAACAACAATGAACACAAGAGTTACGGGCTTCTAATTCCTGTGTAGCCTTTGTATGCGCTTGCGTGGCTTTTCTCCAGCTTTCCGTCCCTCTCTTTTCTGTCACGCTTGTCCCCGTGAGGGTCAGGGTAGGTCGAAGCTGCCGTCACCTCTGCTAGCTGACTTTGGGCGACGGGGAGTACACCCCCGGACTAGTCAGCCGTTCGCACGGTACATATAATTAAAAAAAAAATAACTATTGACACTCACACCTGTTGGCCAAGAAAGAGTCTTCCAACACGTATATACTTCAAAAGCGCGGAAAACCGTTGGAGTACGGAGAAAATGGAGAGCGTGTACGGGGTAGGTCGAAGCTGCCGTCACCTCTGCTAGCTGACTTTGGGCGACGGGGAGTACACCCCTGGACTAGTCAGCCGTTCGCACGGTACATATTAAAAAAACAAACAAACAAACAAAAACCACAACTATTGACACTCACACCTATTGGCCAAGTAAGAGTCTTCCAACACGTATATACTTCGAAAGCGCGGAAACCCGTTGGAGTACGGAGAAAATGGAGAGCGTGTACACTCCACACCGGAGGGCAAGAACCCAGGTTGAAAGCTGAGACTTCGGACCGCAAAACGGACGTGCCAACCACTGTTCACCCTGCCGCGTTTGTCGAAATATTTCACCGCGAGACGGCGACTGGTGCATTTGCTTCAGCCGAAAATATCCAATAAAGCGGCGGTCGCCAACTACCGCTTGAATGAAAAAAAAAAAAAAATCAATGTTAATACTGACCTTGTCCGGCCTGCAAACAGGCAAAGTGTAGAAGTGATACGTCTCCTGAGGGTTATGATAAGGACCCACTTTGTTGACATACAAAGTCACTTTGTCCCCCTGCTTGTAGCCCAGCGCCACAGCTGACAGGAGGCAGAGGACGAAGACGCAAGGCAGGGTCATGGTTTTGCGCCGGCCGCCTGGCTGGGGTCCTCTTCCGCAGTGCATAACCGCTGGTGCGGACACAAAGAGTTAGCCATCAGTTTCCCAGACCTCTTCGAAGGAGCGCGACGATATCTGTGCCATTACCGGACGCCTGGACGTGATACAATAAAGTTGTATCCAATCCAATCCGATCCGATCCAATTTTGAGGAAAATGCTCTGATACTTTGGCACAGGTATGAAATTTCGAGGGACTCACGAGCAGGTGGAGTCGAAGCCACGACAGCTGTGCGGAGCTACCTCGAGCTCATAAGCGTGAATAAGCACAGGTTTTCGGCCACCTGAAAATGATGCTTTGCAAAAACGATTGCTCAAGGCTACTTTTAATCTAGCGCATTCCAAAAAGAGAGGTGGGGCGGGGGCAGAGCCAAGTTGTACTCTCAAGGCTGTAGGACAACATTTCCTGTCACCTCTCTGAGGTTCGGCTTGTCTTTTAGGAAGTGGTTGGTTAGTAGCGTCATTGCCACACGTGCAAAGTGCCCTGAGACCATTTCTAAGGTGACTTGGCGCTCTATGGACGCACCTGAACTGAGCTGTAACTGATTTGCTCTCATTGAAGTGCACATCGATAAAAGGCTCTCTCACACCAAGACGTCATCAACTAGAAGCGTTCAATGCACTTTTCCTTGGTTTGCGGAGATATAAAACACGCCCACGCCGTCCTCTCCTCGCACACGACCAATATGAATTCTCGCCCGCCGACAATTTGATATGATATGATTGCCCTGAGACCATTTCTAAGGTGACTTGGCGCTCTATAGACGCACTTGAACTGAGCTGTAACTCATTTGCTCTCATTGAAGTGCACATCGATATAAGGCTCTCTCACACCAAGACGTCATCAACTAGAAGCGTTCAATGCACTTTTCCTTGGTTTCTGGTCGCAGTTTGTCATTTAGTATCCATTTGATCGCCCCGGTGCGACCGATGTGTGACGCTGGCGCAACAAACCTGTTTCTCCGCGTCGCAATCCTCCAACTTAGGCCCCCACGTCGACGCCGGAGCTCAAGTGTGTCGACTTAAAAAAGCGAATCATTCGGGGGTATCGTGTTCAAGCTTTAAATTCCGAACAAGCCATTTTCGTCAGAATACTTGCGTACATGCGCCGACTCGAGAAAAGCAAAGCGTCGAACTCCACGTCACCTAAAAAAAAAAAAACAAAAATAATCAAAGCTCACTTCAGTTTTCCGGAGTGGGCGGAGATATAAAACACGCCCACGCCGTCCTCTCCTCGCACACGACCAATACGAATTCTCGCCCGCAGACAATTTGAAATGATATGATTATGTTCGGAAGCTTCCAAACGCGTACGTTTAACGAGTGCGAGACGTCAACCCGGTGGCAACAACCGTAAATTGTTTGCCGGATATCCTGGATCCGCGACTGGCCAATCATACGGTCTTGTTATAACAAGCCATGTAAATGGTCATGAGCGCATCGATAGGAAAGTCTTTGCGCTGCGGGCGTCGCCCATTGTCTGCATCACACTGTAGCCTGTGCGGCGCGCGTCTTGCTCAAGCGCCTCAAATACCAGAGGCTTAGAAATGACGGTAAAGCAAATCAGCAGTTATTACGGTAAATATTTGGAATGTTTTTTTTTCCGTGACGCTGCGAGCGTCGCGCATTGTCTGCATCGCACTGTAGCATGTGCGGCGCGCGTCTTGCTCAAGCGCCTCAAATACCAGAGGCTTAGGAATGACTGTACAGCAAATCAGCAGTAATTACGGTAACTATTTGGAATGTTTTTTTTCCCCTCAGAGCTTCGGCCTCTTGATTTGAGCTCCCCGCGACCACAATGGGTATACACGGACTCGCCAAGCTCATTGCCGACCAGGCTCCTAGTGCCATAAGAGAGCAAGACTTCAAGAACTACTTCGGTAAGGGATGTAAGGTCTTACTACGCGATTATGACGAGGTCTGCTTGAGAGACATCACATATTAAGCGGCTACGGAGGATAAACATCGCCACCCGTTGGCAATGAGCTACAAACAAAACAAAAGAAAAGTTTTTTTTCACCCAGGTCGGAAAATTGCCATAGATGCCTCCATGTGCATCTACCAGTTCCTGATTGCCGTGCGACAGGATGGCAACGTACTGCAGAGTGAGGACGGAGAGACAACCAGGTACGACGCTCAAGACACGACCCCAACCCCCCAAAAAAAGCGCAAAGTGTTAGCGTGGGTGGGCCGATTCGCCCAGGTGGCAATTGTGGAATTCATCAGGCGGACCTTCGAGAAGGACGCCGCCCGCATTCAGACGCCGCCAAAGCGGCTCTCTGTCAACGCGCCGGAAACCTTTTGACCAGGGCTTTGCGTTTCCAAGCTGGAAGTTCTGCCAGGGTTGCCTGGCCTCACGAGCACGCAGCGTGAGAGAGCCTCGAACGGCGCGCCAATCATGACGAGGGGCATAGACATATCAAATTGTCTTCAAATGGTCATATCAAGAGGAAGCATTTCTTTTCACGTCATCTCGAAGGAACAGAAATCTTCCTCTTGATATCCGTGCTAGTTCATCAGCCCAGTGGTTGTGTCTTCCGACGCCGCTTTTCATTGTGCCTCTCGTTCCCAGCCACCTCATGGGAATGTTCTACAGGACCATCCGCATGCTGGAACATGGCATTAAACCGGTGTACGTGTTTGATGGCAAGCCCCCGCAGCTCAAGTCCGGAGAGGTCTGCGTGCACACCCGCTGCCGTTTATTAATTTTGTTCATTACGTTTTCTTGTGTTTATGGGCGAGTCACAACCAAAAACAGATCTGACACTGGCATGAATACACCCTGGGAACGTTTTGACGACTTCTCATTGGCTAACAGACAGCGCGGCAGATTAGTGGTCGCCACGTTGGCCTGACAGTTATCAGCAGGGACGAGCGTCCTGTCCGGAGTACTAAGCAAGGCCGCGAGTGGGTTTTCGTCCCTTCCCGTAATTGTGCCAGACCGGGTGTAACCCCACCCCCAAAAAGTGTGTGTGGGTGGGTGAGAGAGAGAGAAAGTGGAAAAGAGAGTGGAGAGGAGAGCAGAAGCTGAGAAAATGCTTGCGCAAGCCCAAGAACTTGGTACAGAATTCCATTGACAGTCAAATCTCGATTTAGCCATGATTTTATATATATAATATGTATATATAAAAAAGACGTTGTGTTTTTTCGACGCAGGGGAACAAGAAAACATTGACAAATTCTCCAAACGTCTTGTCAAAGTCACCAGGCAGCATAACGATGAGTGCAAGAAGCTGCTGACTCTGATGGGAGTGCCCTACATTGAGGCGAGTAGCCGATTGGCTTTCTTTGACAAAGCTTCTCCTTTTCAATCAAGTCGATTTTGAAAAAAGAAACAAATAATGGACCCGGACCAGCGCAATGACTGCTTTCACGACCAAAAGGAATCTGTTGTGGTGGTCTGGATGAAAATGTTGCAATCGACGCCTTCCCATCCAACCAGACTGCACAACTTCACTACAAATATCATGCACCTTCATGGAACGGAAAATGTACAAGTAGCCCACCTAGAGTGGTACCGAGAAATGTGTTTCACCCTTCGACACAAAGTTGCACGTACGAAAAAGTCTCAAAAGACCCATGGCCAAAAACAAAGCGAGTCGGCCATTTGGAGAACGGTCCTTTGAAAAACGTCCTCCCGGCGACTTCATCCAGGAGAGGAGAGCCCCGATTGGAAATGGCGACGGCAGACACGGACACCAAATTGCAAAGCTTTTGCTTCTTTTGGGCTTCTATGTAAACGTGCGTGGTCAAGGTGTGCTCGCCATGACAAAAAAGTCGACTGCTTTCACGGCGCTCGTCTTGAACGCGCGTTTGCAGGCGCCGTGTGAGGCAGAGGCCAGCTGCGCCGCTCTGGTCAAAGCAGGGAAGGTCTTTGCCACAGCCACGGAGGACATGGACGGCCTGACTTTCGGAACAAACGTCCTGCTAAGACACCTCACGGCCAGCGAAGCAAAGTACGTCAGCTTACGGGATCACGGTTTTTATTTTTTTAATTTTTTTTTGGGGGGGGGGGGGTCAAACTCGCTGTCAAAGACACACCCGAAACAATGAAGAGTTGCATTTGCGCCAAACGTACCTTTTGGAATCATGGCCAGAAAGTTGAATCGTGGTTTGGTCGCTCATTAGTCCAATCTCGGCGCTCCATCACTGACAACCCTGAAGCGATCCCATCATTTTAAATGATTATTATTATTATTTTTTTTTTTTTTGAAGGAAGCTTCCGGTCCAAGAGTTCCACTTCAGTCGCATTCTTCAGGACATAAACCTCACAAACGAACAGGTAAAAAGAGATGTGGATGCACTGACCTGAGTTGTCTGTACGGCTGAGGGGAAAAATTGGTCCATGTTTTCTCGTCGGATAGGTCAGTCGTATCATTTCACCTTTTCCCCGTGCATTCGCCCCCTCTATTGGCGGCAAGATGATCCTGCAACCAGACAAAGTCAGTTTGAAGCGAGCGTTTCATCAGGACAATCGAGAACCGAACGTATGGAAGTCTCGCCACTTGCCACAGAGCCGATGTATGCGACACCGGTTTCCCTTTTATGCGCGCTTTGCTACCGACGGTGGCTTCATCCACCGAGAGTGTCGTGCCCGTGGACCCAAACGCGCGGCGCCG
>NW_017805931.1:329460-331604 GCF_001891065.2 Hippocampus comes | reverse complement strand
TTTGTCGACTTCTCATGGGCTAACAGACAGCGCGGCAGATTAGTGGTCGCCACGTTGGCCTGACAGTTATGAGCAGGGACGAGCGTCCCGTCCGGAGTACTAAGCAAGGCCGCGAGTGGGTTTTCGTCCCTTCCCGTAATTGTGCCTAACAGCAAGTAACCCCACCCCCAAAAAGTGTGTGTGGGTGGGTGAGAGAGAGAGAAAGAGCGAGAGAGAGTCCGGGGTCTCCCTTGCCGCTGCGAGCCCAATTCCAATGAATTTCCCACATTGGGTTCAATGAAGACTCGAAATCAGGGGTTCCCGGGCACCCGGTCTTCCGGCCTGCTCTTAAAAAAACGGCGCCCCCGGTGACGGGCCATTGTAAATACCTCGGAATTGTGTCTTGAGTGATTTGAAAATATAAACACCTGCAAAGAAACGAAGCGTTGCATACTGATGTTGAAGTGTTTCCTCAGCTACGTCGATCTCCGTTGAACTTTACTCCTCTGTTTCACCACAGCTGGAAAAGAGAGTGGAGAGGAGAGCAGAAGCTGAGAAAATGCTTGCGCAAGCCCAAGAACTTGGTACAGAATTCCATTGACAGTCAAATCTCGATTTAGCCATGATTTTATATATATAATATGTATATATAAAAAAGACGTTGTGTTTTTTCGACGCAGGGGAACAAGAAAACATTGACAAATTCTCCAAACGTCTTGTCAAAGTCACCAGGCAGCATAACGATGAGTGCAAGAAGCTGCTGACTCTGATGGGAGTGCCCTACATTGAGGCGAGTAGCCGATTGGCTTTCTTTGACAAAGCTTCTCCTTTTCAATCAAGTCGATTTTGAAAAAAGAAACAAATAATGGACCCGGACCAGCGCAATGACTGCTTTCACGACCAAAAGGAATTTGACAGTCAAATCTCGATTTAGCCATGATTTTATACATAATATGCATCTATAAAAAAGACATTCTGTTTTTTTTCGACGCAGGGGAACAAGAAGACATTAACAAATTCTCCAAACGTCTGGTCAAAGTCACCAGGCAGCATAACGATGAGTGCAAGAAGCTGCTGACTCTGATGGGAGTGCCCTACATTGAGGCGAGTAGCCGATTGGCTTTCTTTGACAAAGCTTCTCCTTTTCAATCAAGTCGATTTTGAAAAAAGAAACAAATAATGGACCCGGACCAGCGCAATGACTGCTTTCACGACCAAAAGGAATCTGTTGTGGTGGTCTGGATGAAAATGTTGCAATCGACGCCTTCCCATCCAACCAGACTGCACAACTTCACTACAAATATCATGCACCTTCATGGAACGGAAAATGTACAAGTAGCCCACCTAGAGTGGTACCGAGAAATGTGTTTCACCCTTCGATGATGGGAGTGCCCTACATTGAGGCGAGTAGCCGATCGGCTTTCTTTGACAACGCTTCTCCTTTTCAATCAAATCGATTTTGAAAAAAGAAACAAATAATGGACCCAGACCAGCGCAACGACTGCTTTCACGACCAAAAGGAAGCTGTTGTGGTGGTCTGGATGAAAATGTTGCAATCGACGCCTTCCCATCCAACCGGACTGCACAACTTCACTACAAATATCATGCACCCTCATGGAACGGAAAATGTACAAGTTGCCCACCTTGAGCGGTACCGAGAAATGTGTTTCACCCTTCGGCACAAAGTTGCACGTACGAAAAAGTCTCAAAAGACCCATGGCCAAAAACAAAGCGAGTCGGCCATTTGGAGAACGGTCCTTTGAAAAACGTCCTCCCGGCGACTTCATCCAGGAGAGGAGAGCGCCGATTGGAAATGGCGACGGCAGACACGGACACCAAATTGCAAAGCTTTTGCTTCTTTTGGGCTTCTATGTAAACGTGCGTGGTCAAGGTGTGCTCGCCATGACAAAAAAGTCGACTGCTTTCACGGCGCTCGTCTTGAACGCGCGTTTGCAGGCGCCGTGTGAGGCGGAGGCCAGCTGCGCCGCTCTGGTCAAAGCGGGGAAGGTCTTTGCCACAGCCACGGAGGACATGGACGGCCTGACTTTCGGAACAAACGTCCTGCTAAGACACCTCACGGCCAGCGAAGCAAAGTACGTCAGCTTACGGGATCACGGTTTTTATTTTTTTAATTTTTTTTTGGGGGGGGGGGGGGACAACCCCAC
>NW_017805931.1:274863-329026 GCF_001891065.2 Hippocampus comes | reverse complement strand
AATGCGGCGGCGAGCCGTGCCTTGCGGGCCTCGGCCCCAATGCGCCCCAAAAAAAGAAACGAAATTGCAGCCTTTGCGATTTGAAAGGCGCATTCTACTCTTGCCAGGTGATTTGAGTTGGATACATTGCCGAATGCGTTTCCCTCCAGTTCATAGACCTGTGTATTCTGCTGGGATGCGACTACTGCGGCACCATCAAGGGCATCGGTCCCAAGCGCGCCATCGACCTGATCAGGCAGCACGGCAGCATCGAGGAGATCCTGGAAAACATTGACCCAAATGTAAGGCTGCTCAAGTTAAAAAGCTTGCTCGCGCCCCGCTTGGGCGCTTGACTCCTTCTTTTGCTTTGGTTTTGGGGACTATGTAGAAGCACCCGGCTCCAGACAACTGGCTGTACAAGGAGGCCCGCGAGCTTTTTCTCAAGCCTGAAGTGGTGGATTGCTCCGCGGTGGAGCTCAAGTGGAACGAGCCGGACGAGGGCGGGCTGCTACGGTTCATGTGTGAAGAAAAACAGTTCAGGTAAAACCCGAGCACGCGGCCGCCCCTTTTGCATGAAGCCGATTTAGCGGCGACGGGCTGGTCGCAGTCGATCGCGGCGGCAATCCAAAAGAAAAGCGTCCTCGGCGCAGGATGACGCGCTCGTTGCTCACATGAACGCTGTAAATGTGTGTGGCTGTAGCGAGGACAGGATCCGCAACGGGTGTAAGAAGATCGTCAAGAGTCGCCAGGGGAGCACGCAGGGACGACTGGACGCTTTCTTCTCGGTCAGCGGGTCGCTGTCGTCCAAACGGAAGGTATTGGACTACCGCTGGTTGTCTCCATCCCGATTTGTTTATTTTTATTTTGGTCAATGATTCGGGGGTCGGCTTCATTTCGCTCGCTCAGTCGGCTTTATTTCGATTTAGTGTCTCGAGGAGTTCACTGCCTCAGAAGTCTGCATGCGGCAGGGTTTTCGTAGCTTGGGATCTTTCAGTCTTGCTTTTATTTCATTTCGACGTTTCAATTCATTTCGTTTGAAGAAGAAGCTTGTCACTTTTATTATTTGATTAGGGTTTGTTTTTTTTAATAGATCTAGTATTTTTGGAGTGTATGGAAAAAAGCTTTCCAAGTGTTGCGTAAGACAGGAAACTCCAATTCTCAAATCATGGTATAACAAGGACGTTATTTAAAATGAACGGTCAATGAACAAAAGGCATTTTCGCGACAGTAATAGGTTTAGTTAGTTTTATAAATGTATGATGTCGTTTGTTTTTTTTAAATTCCGTTCACATACATGTTTTTTCCATTTTAGTTTTAGTTATTGCTCTGGTTTTCGTTCACTGTAATAACCTTGGTTGGCTAGAATTCGGGATGTTTTGAACGCTTAAAAGACTGCCAGTCAGTGTTTACAGGAAGTGAACAAACATCTCTAGCTGAGGTAGATAAAAAAAAATATATAACAGTGACATTAATTCACGGTTCATATGCTAATTTATCTGGTATTTGTTTATTTGCTATTCCCAATGATAACTTCAGGGGTGTTTGTTTGAAAATGAACTCTTGATTTTTCTCCGATGAGACACAAGATCACAGTTGCTCTGCGACCAACTTTTATCTGCCTCCAGGAGCCCGAAGTCAAAGGATCTGCTAAAAAGAAGCTGAAGACTGGAGCCGCGGCGGGAAAATTCAAAAAAGCCAAATGAAAGCCGGGAGAAAGAAATCGTCCGGTTAATAAAAGCATCATTGGAGTTAAAGTACATGTCAACGTTTGACTTTTTTTTTTTTCTTTCCTCTTTCAAGCATGTTTAAAGGCTCTTGCTTATACGTATATCTCAAGGAATAAATGCTCGTTAAAACAAGTGTCATTCTTTATGTCTTCCATTGAGTTTTGATAATGTGGCCAAACACTTTGGACTCCGGTATTTTTATTTTAAACACGGGCCAGGTCAGGTCATTCATAGATAAGTTGAAGTTCAAATCAGATTTGCACGCTCTATCCACGCTTGCGGATTTGTCTGTCTTTTTCGGGGACTTACTCCCACATTGCATGGCCACAAACATTCATGTTAGGCAGTGGCAGCCGGTGAAGTTTTCTCCTCGGGGCGCTCTCATCACACGAAATGAATCTTAGGAGCCCCTCGAAATGAACAACATCATCATCAACAGCGAACGTTCATCACAGAGATGGCTTGACGTGTCCTTTTGACACTAATTTCCCGGTCGCGATTTGAGAGGCTGTCACCCGGGATGCGAGCTGTCAGCAAATGCAAAACGCCACTCCGTCAGACAGGGCGGAAATGTGGGCGACTCGCGCCTGTCAGAGCCCCCCTTCGAATCAACAGAATCCGCCAACGAACACCAAGAAGCACCAGAACACAGAAAGCGATGGGAACAAATGGAGCAAACTTACAGCTCGATGGACGCGCGGCTCGTGGGCAGCCATGACTTGCGAAGATGAAGCCGTTCGGACAAGACAAGTTCAGTTCCTCCCCCGGCGGGATCTCCAGAGAGACGCTAAGAGGAGGACGTTGCCGGGCATGCTCGGTGCTCACACAAACAAGGAAGTGCGAGCAGCGTGTGCAAGCCCCGCCCACGTTCGGGCGCCAATCACCAGCCGGCGGCCTCCAGCTGAGGACGCGTCACGTGTGCAAGTGGCAATGCCGCGAATTTCAAAATGACGTCTTCCTTCGAAGGCGTATTGATGATTCATGTATGTCTTCATGACAAGAACAATTACTCATTTAAAATTTATTTTATTATGTGACAGATTTTACTGCATTTCTTCTTCTTTTTTTGCCACAATGACTTGGAGGCACTTACAAGATATCATTGCACTGCATTGGGGGAAAAATATTGCATAACTCTAATACCTAAATAAGAATAGATCACAGTTGCATTAATTGGTCCGCTTTACAATTCAAGTCACCTGGAATGATGCAATAAAACCATTTCATATAAACGATTATGAAGATTCTGTGTAGGAGCAGATGTAGCGCGGCTCTATGCGGTGGTTTTTCAAAGAGCCGCGTAAAAATGTACTTCAAAACATCTTTACGGGTTAGACCCAATGTGACCCTGCACAAAAATATATAAATTTTTTGTTTCGATACAAAGGTCTTTGGGTTACAGCTTGTAAACATTTGGGTGTCCTATTGATGGATCTGGATCCATCTCTTGTGACTTAAGATGGCAGGAGCAATATAGCCTCCATCCCAGCACCAACAGCAGAATTGTTGTCAAGTAGGTGAGGAAGTTATTTGCATGACTGAATGATGAGCTTTTCCTGCCACATGCCCCTGAAGAAATTTCCCTCCACGGCGGAGGTTGGGCACAAGCCATCGGTGGGCTTTTTCTCTCTCGCTCACACACACACACACATACATACACACACAAAGGTGGCCTCCATTTAGCCAACCTCTTAAAGGCACAAATATTTTGTTTAAGCGAGGCCAACGTTTCTGTTCTTCAAAACGCAGCGACCACAACATTAGGTACACCTGCACAACTCAAATGGCGTCAAGCATAACTAGCAAAAAAAAAAAAAAGTACGGTAGCTTTTTTTTTCCATCCGCTGTCGCTTCCTACACTACATCAGTTCTACAGAATACAACCAGAGTGATATAATGCAATTACAATTTGAACTCAATGGAATTTAGGCACGATGATTGGTGAAGGCGGGTGTACCCAACGTTGCGTCGGTCTTCTAATGCAGGTTTGCCCCCGAAGCGGGTGGTTGCTGACTCGCCGCGGGCTTTATTGGGCGTGAACCCTCTCCTCCAGAGCCTTGAGCTCAGCCTCCACCTGAGCGGGCAGATCAGCCCCCACCTGCTGGCTGAAGTAGGCTCTCAGCTCTTTGGTCTCATTCTGCCAGAAGTGCCGGGGCACCTCGAACAGGGCGCCCATGTCGACGTCGGCGCCCAGCCCCCGGGTGTCGATGGCGCCGTCCTCCGGCAACCAGCCGACGGGGCTCTTCTTGGCGCCCTCGTCGTGGCGCTCACGACCGCAGCGCTTGAAGATCCACTCCAGCACTCGGGAATTCTCGCCGAAGCCCGGCCAGAGGAAGGCACCGCTGGCGGGGTCCTTCCGGAACCAGTTGACGTGGAAGATCTTGGGGAGGTGCGTCGGGGCCTTTCGCGTCTCCATGCTCAACCAGTGAGCGAGGTAGTCGCCAAAGTTGTAGCCAAAGAACGGCCGCATGGCGAAGGGGTCGTGCATGATCACCTTCCCTGAAGGGAACATGAAACCACGTCGTCTTGATGTCCGATGTGGACATTAGTGCGCACGTGCGCGTTACCTTGGTGCTCGGCGGCCGCCGTGGCCTCAGACCTCATTGCTGCCCCAACAAACACGCCGTGTTGCCAGTTGAAGGACTCGTAAACCAGAGGGACTCCTGATGACGACAACATTGGAGCGGCGGAATCACAACAGGCCACTTTGATCACATTTAAGACCTCACCATCACAAAAAATACGTCACCGCTCAAGGTAGCCAAAATAGATCCGATTTGAGAAAACATTCAAATAATGAGCGACAATATTCTTTTACTGTGATACATCGCGATAGTTTGTCTTCCGATCGATTATCGATAGACCTCCGCCAAGCATCGAGGTTTGAAATGAAGTTAAGGCCGCTACGAAAGGCGCCTTCGTCATTCAATGCTTATCGAGCAATTACTTGGCGGTCTGCGAGGGGCGCGGTGAGCACAAGATGCCAGCCAGGCGAAGGAGACGAACAACGGGAGAGAACATGGCTGAGGGAAGCGTCAAAGGTGTGGCTGCATTTCGCATTTTACAACCAAGGCCCAACAATCTTAATTGGGGTCAGCGCCCAAGTGGAGACTTTTGGAGATGCACGCAAACCAGATTCCACCCTGAAGATTCATGAAATGAGAAACACATGACCACAATTTGGCAAACTGGAAAGCGTTGATTTGATGTGGGCACAAGCACAGTCGAAGCCGTTATTTCTCTATTTGAGGGTGGGATGAAAAAAAAAAAAAGTGGGCCAAATCGAAAGCAAGCAAAATTTCATCTGATGTTGGCCTCTATTTAGAAACAAAAATCTCTTTGTGAAATGCTGCCACGCGGGGAGATGTTGCAATTGGGCTGTGCCAGCACAACACAGCCAAACCTCACGCCGCAGAATTGACCAAGAAGAAGACTCCCCCAAAAAAAGAAAGAAACATCTGCTCTCATAACTAGTTTCGCTCAGCAACATGTAATTTGATAGTCACGTGTATGGATCAAGAGTAGATTGGCAAAGAAGCCATGCCCTCCCCTGGGGGAACACACACACGCACAAAAAACAGGCAGTCTGCCATTTTGTTTTAAATTTCAGACTACGAATCTTTAAAAAAATAAATAAAAAAATACACGCTACAAAAATCGACCTGTGTATACTGGACAGACGAGGGGCACGAATTAGCAAGAATTTTTGAGTATTCAAGAGACCGCCTTTCAAGTAAACCCTGGATGCAAAATGTTTACAATTCAAAACAGTTCCCAGGCTCCTTAGTGGAAGCCAACAGTCTGAAATTTGGCTCTTAAACGGGACAACGATTTGAAATTAGACCGTGGTCAAATCCAGCTTCTTTCATCTTCGGCAGCCGCCTCAAGTCAAGCCCCTCCTTTCTCTCGAGCGCACTAATTCATGCCTTGGTCACATCGCCGCTGTATTACTGTCATGCACTTGCCTTTGGAATCAGCCAATCCTCCATCAAGCGTCTCCAGTGGGTCCAGAATGCCGCCGCTCGCCTCTTGAGAGTTACTCGGAAGCGGGAGCGCACCACTCCCGCTCCGGCATCCCTTCAGTGGCCCGTTTTAGAGTTCTTATTTGTTTTTCAATCTTGAAAGGGCCTGGCCCCACCTGACCTCTCGGAGCCCCGACGCACCCGCCCGGTCGGTGCCCCGGGCCTACTTTTTGCTCCTTGTACGGCACTTTGCGTACAACGGTGGCTGTTCTAAAGTGCGCTAGATATATATACGCTTGTGCGGAGCGGAGATATCCTCATGAAAAATGTGTCCGATATCGTCGGCAAAGAGCAGCACCTACCTTGCGGCCTCCGGCCACCAAAGATGATGGCATCGATAGGAACGCCCTCTTCGCTCTCCCACTGAGGGTCAATGATGGGGCACTGAGCTGCCGGCGCACAGAAGCGCGAGTTGGGGTGGGCGCAGGGTGTGCCGCTTCCTGTTCGCAACAAGGGGGGGAAAAAAACAAACAAACAAAAACCATTTGTCTCTTCCTCATTCAAGCTCAAATGGAACCGATTCTGAGGACGGTTCGGATGACAAACGGGGCGTCGGTGTTGCAACGAGTCGCAATCGGCGCGCCGTGGCTGGCATGTTACCAGAGCTGCGCTGGTCAACGAAAAGGCAACTTTTGCATTACGTGGGGAATCATTTGCCACAACAAGACCAGGAAAAGCCCCAGAGAAGCGCAAGCCTTGGCCCCGACTGGAATCTGGACCCGTGTTTCACGCGTGTTGTCGCGCACCGGCAATTTCAACATGCACATTGACCCGCGCTCAGAACAAACTTGGCCAACCGCGTCACGCTGCAAGAAAGCGGCCGGATGCGTTCCAGGGTCGGAAGGCTTCCGATGAACTAATACGAGGGCGGCACGGCGGCGCAGGGTTGGAGTCCGTGTGGCCTTCCTGTGTGGAGTTGGCGTCTTTTCCCCGCTCCTCCGTGGCTTTTCTCCAGGTACTCCGCTTTACTCCCACATTCCCAAAACATGCGTGGCAAGTTGATGGAAGGCTCGAAATTGTCCCGAGGTGTGAGTGTGAGCGTGGACGGTCATTGGTCTGCGTGTTCGCCCCGCGATGGGTTGGCGACCGGTTCGGGGCGTGCCACCGGTTGAAGGGTGTCCCCCGCCTACTGCCCGAAGACGGTCGGGATAGGCACCGGCACGCCCGCGACCCGCCCGAGGAGAAGCAGATTAGAAAACGGACAGAGAGATGACCTGATGCCATAAGATTCAGGTCAAAACTTCCGGCGCGCACGTCGAGCCGACACGCGGCGGGAGGGAGAGTACGGCAGAGGACGGCGGCTCTTTCCAGCCGATGACGATACCTTGCTTCCAGGTTTTGCCGTGCCAATCCGTCAGCGCGACGCCGGCCTCGGGGGGGTCGAGCCCCTCCCACCATACGCCGCCATCGCTGGTCTCGCCGACGTTGGTAAACACGGTGTTTTTGGCGATGGTGCTCATGGCGTAAGGGTTGGTCTTGTCCGAGGTTCCCGGGGCCACGCCGAAAAAGCCGTTCTCGGGGTTGATGGCTCTCAGCTTTCCTGCGAAACGGAGGGCGGGTGAGCGGGCGCGACGTCGAGCGGAGAGCCGAGTCCACCTCCTCTCACCTTGCGCATCGAACTTCATCCAGGCGATGTCGTCGCCCACGCACTCCACCTTCCAGCCCGGCAGAGACGGTTTCATCATCGCCAAGTTGGTTTTACCGCAGGCGCTTGGGAACGCCGCTGCCACGTAACGCTTCACTCCCTGAGGGTTGGTGATGCCCAGGATCTGAGGAGGACATTTGGGTTTTCATTTCTCCTACTCTATTTCAAGTCTTACTTTCACAACAGGTGATAACCCCCCCTTTAAAAAAAAAAAAAAAAATCTCCAAAAGCTGATGCGCTCGAAAAAAAGTAGTCACTTTTTTTCTTTGTAATCATTTCGGTAACAAACGGGCGTCTCACCAGCATGTGTTCCGCCAGCCATCCTTCATCCTTGGCGATGCGTGAGGCGATCCGGAGGGCGAAGCACTTCTTCCCCAGGAGGGAGTTTCCTCCGTAGCCGCTGCCGTACGACAAGATCTGCCTGGTGTCGGGCAGGTGAGAGATCAGCACCTTGTCTGGGTTGCAGGGCCACGCGTTGACCAGTGGAGCTGAAGGTGAAAATCCATCATCCGCCGGCGTTGGAAAAGAGCGTAAAGAGCGCGCGTAACTTTCATCCGGACGGCTTCGGCAGAACGAGCACTCGGCTTTTCCTTTTGCCGGAAGTCGTGAAATAAGCATCGGGTCATGCGATGCCTACCTTTGAGTGGGAAAGGCCGCCCTAAGGAGTGCTGACAGCGGACAAACTCCACCCCCTCGGCCAGTTTCTTCAGAACAGGCGTGCCCATGCGGGTCATGATACCCATACTGGCCACCACGTATGGCGAGTCGGTCACCTTCATCAAGGACAACCCTTTACTTTTGACTTCCGAGAACTAGACATAAATCTACACACGCAGTACTGCGGGGTGGTGGGATTTTCATGTCGTACCTGGACCCCGTATTTCGCAAGGGTGGAACCCACTGGCCCCATGCTGAAAGGAATAACGTACATGGTGCGACCTGGAGAGGGATGGAAGAACACACGCACAAAAAAAAAAAAAAAGGCAGGTCATTGAAAACATCGTGATCAAGGTCATGTACGGCGAGTTCCGGCAAGGTCGCCGATCGGATTCAAAAGGTGAACCCAGCAGGCAGCAATTGAAGTGCTGGGTGTCATGGCGAGATGGGCAAAAATCATTTCAAGAGTCACTAAATGGCTCCGTTTTCCCTCCGATTCGATTCAGCACTCGTCAACTTTCGCCGCCCGTCACCTGATCACGTGAGGTAGCTGCAACGGGCTCAATAACGCGGCTCACCTCTCACGGTTTCGATGTTTCACAATTCACATTTTCTTTCTTTTTTTTTTTTTAATGGGGGTTGGGGGGATCCTTTGTTTTTGTTTTGTGGAAAATGTAATATTGGAAGGTTATGGGGGGAGGGGTTCGAAAAATAAATCAAGACTTTTGCTTTGTTTTTTTCCCCACCATTCACCACTAGATGGCAAACGCGGCGTAGCTGCTCTTCTACTCTGTGAGTAGGCCTCCTTCATCATTCTTGGCTAATTTGGAACAACACGCGGGACAAAGCCAGATCATAATCTGAACATTTCCAGTGAGTTGATTTTTATGAAGGAAAAAAAAAAATGCACAAAATGAGTTCTTGCACTTCATGCAGTTTTTGTGTCGTCTTTGAATGGTCATTTATAGGCGAAGGCATAATTATTCCATTCTGCGGTTGCTCAAACCCTTTGTTGTGGTATAGTCGTTTATTTATGCACGGAGGGGAAAAAAGCGCATCTTTTGCTGGTACGTCTGCATCTTGTCCACAATGAAAATGACATTTTTGTTTGGAAGCGCGTGGTCCGACGCAGGTACGCCGTAACTTTCCCCATCCCCGTTTTACATGCTAACCGGTTAAAAAGCACGACTGGCGCAACACCTCGACAAAGAGACACGGCCCAATAAAGAGGAGCCGGTGTTTTGCAACATGCCTGCCATGCATCCGGGGAAGCGCTCCCGTCTCGCGCTCTGCCAGTCGGACTCGCTCATCCAGCTGCCCAGTTGGCTCTTGGCTCCTCCGGCGGGGATGGGGACGGTGTCTCTCTGGCTCTTGGTCACAATCACCGTCTTGCTCTCCACCCGAGCCACGTCTTTGGGATCCGTGCGCGCCAGCCAGCTGTCGCAAACGGAACAAGGTGTCGCCGCCGCACCGAGATGAAACTTTTCAACTCGCGCACTGCGGGGTGGAATGCGGTTTACCAGTTGTCATATTTGGGGAGTTTCTTGACCATGCCTTCCTTCTCCAGGTCCGCCAGGATGCGGGCCGTCTCCTCGGGCGTGCCGGTCACCACCTGCACGCCGCTGGGCTTGCACTCGTCCGCCGCGCTCTTCACAAAGTCCGCCACGTCAGGGGGCAGCGAGGGGATGGAAGCCAGCGACCGAAGCCCCGGCCTGCCACTTACAGTCCCATTTCTGAAACAGACGTTAGGTCACGGCTTAGCCTTTACTCATGCGGGAGTCTAGCGGAAGTCAAGTGGCCGCGCATCGTTACTTCTGCGCCGCACATTCGACGGAGGATTTGACCCGGCACGTTGGGGCGCAATTTTGATCCAACATGGGGGACTGAGGTGCTCAAAACAAACCATACTGCCGAGTTAAAGCTACCAAGCATTGTATTAGCTGGCATTAAAAAATGAGCAATGGCTCATGACCACGTTTAAGATCCGATACCGAAGCTGACACTGCAGCCTCAAGGATCGGCCGAGAGCGAGCCGACCGATCCGATTCAAGTCAAGGGCATAGGTAACGCAGCTCGCCACCGCCCGCCTCTGGTCGTGGCCAACCATCACTGTTTACCGCAACCAGTGTTGCGTAATAGGCACTTCTTTGGCGCCTCACCCATCAAGCAAGGCTCAATCCGACCATCGCATCGCTCTGGAGTTGGACTCGGTGCACAAAGAAGCCATGCCTGAAGAACGAGGCGCAATAATGATGCAAGGGAAGAGTTCAGTTCCGCTTCGTTACGTTACCGCAATTCCCCAGATATCAAAATGCCCCATGATAGAATTGTTCCTCTCCGGACACGTCATGATGCCGAGAAGCAGACGCAACATCAATCCGATCTTGGCCGCATGCCGCCACACGTGGCATAGCGGGAGTAACCCGAGCATGCACGGCGGCACGCGAAGCAGAAAGACAGACACTCAACGGTCACGCTCGCTTTTCCTCCAAACGACCACCTGAGAGTCATCGCAATCGCAGAGGACAAGGAAGCGGTGAGGAGAAAGAATGCAGAATGAGGACACAAGTCACTCAAGGAGCTTCCCATCCTGATCTTGCCAATCGAGTTTTAAGAGCACAGCAGTTGACTGCCATGCAAATGCCGGCCAAGATGAGTTTATAATCCTTCAATATTTGATGTGTCCGCTTAAAAACAAAAAAAAAAAAGACATTGCTTTGGCACACAAAATGCTCTCCAACCAGTTTCGCGCGAATCAGCATCATCTTTATTGGCCAGGTATGTCGAACACACAAGGAATTTGTCTCCGGTAGTACAGGCCACGGTAGTATTATCAATAACGAGCAACTACGATAAACAAGGACATGGCAAATCAGTCTGGAAAAGACTTTCCGTAACGCAAGGGGACCGTCGTGCAGGAGTAGCACTCAATGACAGCCGTGAGACAATGTGCAAAGTCTCAAGCAGAGCTCAAGTGGTCAGTGGTCGAATAAAGTACTCTGACAGTTGTGCAGTTGGTGCAGAAAATCGTTGCGCCATGATTTAAGTGAGCGGCGGCAGCAGCTAATTGGAGTGCAACACTAGGTGCGCAATTACACAAAGTCCTTGAGCGCTTTCAAGTGCCTGTTGCCGCGGAATATAGATCAGTGACGATAGTTCAAGTATGTGCAGAGCTGGAGCTACGATGATGATTGCGGTCACGCCGTTTCATCTACGGTGGCCTATGGAAGTTGTTAGCAATCAGTAGTTGAGATGAATCTAGTTTTTGTTTATTGTCATTGTCAAAGAAAGGCAATCTGGAGTGCCGAGAGCAGCATTTTCTAAACGGGGCCGATTACACGATACAACTTAACACCTAATAATTGGCTACACTTTTGTAACATGACAACTTCACGTGGGCTGTTCTGAGCGTTAGTGGGTTAAAGGTGCTTCAGGTGTTTGTTTTGAGAATTGCGTGGCTGGGCCGAATCAACTCCTTTCGAGGGCTCGATGTGGCCCACGAGCCTTAGGTTCCACGGGCTGTAATTTGCCTACTTTGAGCAAACGAAGCGTTCGGGGCTCTTTTTCAGCAGGCTGGGAGCACAAATAACCGCGACACGAATCAAAATAGAAGCCCGCCTTTCAGAGAGTCAAAATGAACTAAAAATCACACCGAATATGTCAAGTCAGTAGGGCTTACCTTCGTATTATTCCCAGGAATCGGCACGACATCTTTGGTTGCAAACAAACAAAAAGTCAACTAAGTAAGTTAAAAGAGTTTTTTTTTAAAAAAAAAAGGCAGAGCAACAGCGAGCTCGGAGGCGAGGGATGGCAGCGGTTGGTCAAAGTTGGTCGCGGCTCATATCTCTACTCGGAGGGGACCTTGCACTTTGCTCTGCGTGAACATTGACGCCGACACATTGATGTCAGCAGCGAGCTGGATGTTTCAGTCGACCTCGTGGCTAAGCAGACAGACGACCCCCCCCCCTCGCGTCCTCTTTGTGACAGTCGGCCGGAGCTTTTACAAAGAGTCCAAACGCACCCGCTCTTTTCGAAAATGAACGAGAGCTCAAAAGGCGTCCGCGAGCGGGTTGCTTCCGCGCAGGTTGAGTCCTCATTGGCGTCTTTTGGCTTTCCTTTTCGCTCCCTCCCCCCCGACTCGGGTCGAACCGGCGGCTGGCTGGCTGACGCAAGTTTCCAGAGTTCCTACAGCAGAACGTCGTATAGGAAAAGAGGCCGAGAAGCAACGTATACGCGCTTCAACCCGGAAGTGGATCTTCAACATGGGCGCAAAAGAAAAACTTCTGGCAACAGGCACCGAATACGACACGCCACGCTTGCTAACCGGTTTTTAGTCATCGTTGCGGTTTTGTCCTGTCACGGCGTGTGGGTTGTTTTGGGATACTCAAAATGCTTTTCAGGAAGGGGGGGGGGGGGCTTCACGTTGCCTAATGTCCTTTCCTAATGCTCACGTAAACCTGTAAAGATACGGCAACAATGACCCCAATATTTGGGATTTTAAAGATATGAAGCCTTTTCCTCCCCATGCTCCAGGGATGGGCTTCAGCATTGCTACTGAGAGAGGTGCCTCGGGCCACTAACTTGCCAACAAGATGGAGACAAAAATGCCATTTTCAATTTGGACAAATGACGTGTCGGCCCATTGAGAGTGAAAATCCACGTCGAATTGGATAAAAACGTATGATGGCAATGGAAATTCACTGGGAAAATTGATTAGAAAAAAATAAGAAGCTGATAAACCTCCGATATGCGTTTTCCACAAAACCCGGGCCTTCTTCCCCAAGGAATGAATGCCGGCATGGGGCCGCACGCAGCCCGCGAGCCACCAGTTGCCCATCCCTGCCATCGATGCTCACAATATTGAAAACATTTCTCCTGGGAGAAGCAAAATGTACTGTTGGGAGACCAAGCGGTAGGAAGTGTCCGGGGGGGTGCAGGCAGAGGAATATACAGTAGATAAGAAATAAACACGCAACTTCATGGCTGTGTAGAATTAGTCGGCGCAACAAGAAGATCGCAACTATTCTGTGGTGCCGTGCAATAGCTTTCTTCTGAAAAAAAGCGCCCTTTTGACAAAACAACAATTTCTTCTTTTCAGACTAGTTGTGCAGTGTTGTCCATTGCTTTCAGAATCGGTTGTGCTGGTCTATGAAGCTTGAACTCAATGAGCAACCCGACAGCGTTTTTAGACAATCCGATTTCAAATCGGCATACTTGCTAAAGGCTGCAAAACCACGAAACCAACAATGCTCATAGTATACTCAACATTTGTGCCACCGCTTTCTTTTTCCCATATATTCAGAATGACGTCATGAAAACTGAAACGGCAGAGATACCCATGACCTGCTCACCATCATCTTTGTGATTTAATCAGCGTGTAACTAGGAAGGGATGATCAAATGTCCCATTGCGGTTACATTTGTGCAGCATATTTCTCAAGCACACCGACACCCGTGGCAAAAAAATGAATGAATGAATAAATAAAAGATTTTGAATCAGCCCTTCAGTCAAATCAAAGAATCAACAACTAATGGTCCTCTCATGTCGGTGTAAGCAAGTACAACCTTTACCCTTTGGATCCAGCCATGACTAAGAACACACATTTAATGAGTGACTTATTAGGTGACACGTCTGACATTTCATTTTAAATTCACCTTATGTTGTCCTGCACAGTTTAACAAGTGCAAAGGTTGTCGAAGATGTACAAACAAACGGCGGCAGTGTTCTAAAAATTGTTATTCAAGTGTGGCGTTTGAAATGCTTCTGGCGCTCCGGAGTGTCATTCTTCGCCAGTGCCATCACTGAATTGTACCCAGAATCAGAATCGCCTTTATTGTCATTGTATAGAATACAACGAAATTTGGGTGCCACTCCTTAGTGCATTCGTAAAAAAAATAAAATTGAATAAAATAACGGTTTAATAAATACAAAACTCAACAACACACAACAGCAGCAGCAGCAGTAGTGGTAGTGTGGACTGAGGCTTATATTGCACGCAGGACACATATTGCACATGAAATGAAATGGCTCAGATATTGCTCGAACCCTTACATAATGAACACCGCAACGTATCGTCGAAAGAGCAGTTTCTAACATTTGCACTCCGTAGGTCAAAACAAGCAAAATATTCGAAAGAGCGGTCAACCAAAACAAGCACGTAAATATGTTTCTTTCCGAATTTGTATACATTGTATGTAGCCCGAAGGATCAAAGCTCCGAAAATGGATCATCTTATTTTGATTACGGCTGGAGAACACGATTCGAGTTTTGACGAACAGGTTGGAGGAGGAGCAGGAAGAACAGCGTCCGTCTCAACTACAAGTCCCACAATGCACTGGCGACGTGGAATGCGGAACCCCCGTCAACTATTGACTTTCGTTTTCGTTTTTAACGCTGAGTAATTGTGGCTTTGAATTACAACTCAATGTGAGGATTCGTTTGCAACTGCCCTCAACTTTAAACAAAGCCATAAGACTCCATTTTGAGCGTGTTCCCGACGTCAGAAGCGACATGGCCGCTTGGGATATTTGCACCGAGACGAAGCAGCAGGTAGGCTCGGGCTGTTTATCTCCTCTGTACTGGATAAGGAGGAGGAAGCCGTTTAGAGTGCGCAACTTGGACGAGCTAAAGTGAAACTTGATAGAGCCGCGCGGCGCGGGGTCTTGTAAGGTGAGCGGGTAGCGGTGGCCCGTTTCGAAACTTGTCGTCACGGGAGCATGGAGCCGACAAAAGGAAGATACTTGACATGACTTGTTTCATCGCAGGTGGACGACTTCGCCAAGAAACTCGCCAAGGAGGTAAGTAAGAGGGCAATACTGTCAAGGAATTCACGAAGTACAGTATATGACGCGTCTCCTAAGGATAGGGCCAAAAAGCAATTACTTTTCTCCTGGGGAGGGGGATGGGGGGGGGGCATATTGGGACTGACCCGTAGTATCGATTTGTGGGGTTAAAAATAAATAAATAGATAAAATGTCTGTCAAAGTAAAAGTTGGAATCGTGATTCATTACAGAAAATGTTGCAATTAATTAGTTTTAAAAATGTGTCGCTTGACAGCACTCTATAGCTCACTTTTTTTCTCCTGTATTAAAAAAAAAAAGGCAGAAGCGCTCGTCTCAACATTTTTCCCTCAGAAGATGGAAGAGCTGCAGGTGCTCCTGAAGGTTAGTGTTCAAATAGATCGTACAAGAAACAAACACTCGAGACAAACTGCAAAAAGTTCTAATCTATTCTCGAAACAAAAAGGTATGGCCAGTATTGTGCGACGTGTAAAACGAGTGTCCAAGACCAATTTACCGTGAATGTCTAGATACTGAACGTAAACTGATGTGTATGCAAGTGTCGGACGTTTCGGTTGATGAGTTCACATCTCAAATCATCGGCACCTTCAAGTTATCGATTTTCGTGTTGCCATCAGACCTCTTTCAGTTATCGTGACCAGGCGTTCCCAAAGGCACCGCTGGATATCCCCATCCCAGATCCTGTGAAGGAGGAGGCCAAACGTAAAAAGAAGGAGGAGGAGCAAAAGGAGGTCGGGAGCTGCCATCGGGGAATAATACGGGGGAGGATATGCAAACAAAATACACCTGTTACCTCAGCAGCCAATCGCTGCGCTGGCGAGAGATTCAAAGAAAACAACAGCTTCGCTTCCTTTTGTTGCAGAAGGCGGCGGAGAAAGACAAGGAGGAGGACGGCGAGGATTCAGGTGAATACGACCTTCAAGTCGGGGGCCACAAGCGGGAGTGGACGTCTCTTAGCCATTCCGCAGCTTCTTGCAAAACATTTGGGCTCAGCAGAAAGTTGCTGGGCGCCATCGTCAGCCTCAATAAACCCGAGTCCAATTGTGCATCAGGGCCTCCTTGCGGTCCCGTCTGCTGCAACGAGCGAGTGGAGGTGCTCCTGAAGGAGGTCAAGCCTCAGCTGCAGACGCTGAAGGAGAAGATCAACACGGTCAGTCCCAGCAACGGCATTTGGCGCCACCTTCGCTCGTCTTGCCGACATGCGCGCTTGAAGGCGAACGAACGAAAATGAGAAAAAAGGCAACTTTTTCAAAACGGCACCCTCCTTATTCATTCAATTACGAGACGTAGTCCCTCTTCGTATGATCTCTAGGGGTCCTCAATCATTTTTAAACAATGGAATTGCATTTTGTTCAGACCATGAATATTGTATTTCAGGTCTGTTTCTTTCTTGCCACTGTTTACTGGTTAGATCATTAAAAAAAAAAAAGATGACTTAAGAAATTAGAAATGCATTCCCCGTGTCTGATGTCATACTTCTTCTTGCCAGCATCTGTGGGTATTCATTTTAGCGTTTTTTTTCCCGCACCTACAAATTAAATAATTTTTCATTCACATTTGTTTTTTTTTTTTTAAACAGATGCTTGGAGAGTGAAATTATTTTATCTGTCGTGTGGTAAATTAGGTTTTGAAAATTAAATCGCTATTTGTTGTCTTGTGCGTCTGCGTTGATACAAATTCAATTGAAATGAAATCATTTTCTTTTTCCTGCGGGTGACTGTATTCGAATCAAGTTGTTGGGTTTTTTTTTCCACTGAGGTATTTATTTATTTTTTTTTTTAAGTAATTATTGTAGGAGTCCGTGGATTCCGTCCCCCCCTCCCCCCGATTGTCCGATGCGAATACGAACGTTCTGACCTATTCTTGCAGGTCTCTCATTATTTTTGGAAACCGCTTCGCGTGTATCGTTTGTATAAATGTCAGTGGAATTATTTCTGAGTATCCGATTTTTCTTGCAGGTGACCACGTGGATCCAACTTCAAATTCCCCAAATTGAAGACGGGGACAACTTTGGAGTTGCAGTGCAGGTCGTTCACCGATAAGCGGTCGAGTGACTTGATCGCATTCCAATTGGTGTGCGTGCTTAGTTCAGGCTCACGTTGGTTCAAGTATTTTGGCTCCTGTGTACCATTAGGAGAAAGTGTTTGAGATGCTGACAAGCTCCCGCAGCAAGGTCGAGGGATTCCAGACTCAGATTTCAAAGTAAGCGCACCTCCTTGAAGCCGTGTTTGCACTCCTGCTCCAAGAGTGGATTTTTCTCGCCTATTTGTCTTTTTTCGTGAATGTATTTTTGTCGCGGACCGTATCCATCAGTGGTTTAGAGCCGACTTACTTCCCGCGATACCCTTGCGCGTGGAAAAAGAGAGCCACAACAAGCCAAATTCAAAAAAATAACGTCGTCGGATTTTCTTTCCGATCGAGTCCATCGTGTGACAAGGCGTCGCCGGAAAAAAGGACGCGAGCTGGGTTTCCTTTCGGCGGCGCCGAGAGCTGCACACGCGGCGGTCTTTGCCAAGTCAATGCTGACCATTTGATGCTGTCAGTCTTGCGAGTCGATTTTCAACACGCAGTTGGGCGTTCTACCCGCTTTTCGGCTTAATCGCTTTCTATGTAGGCGGCGAAGCCGCTCAAGGGGAAAAGGCTCCGTCGCATAACATAACCACTGGCATTTCAAAAGCGTGTCATGACTGGAGTGCTCAGCGACCAAATGCCCCTTGTCCGCATTCCCAAGTCAAACGAGGGAGTATACAGACAGAGATTTCTCTGTCTCTTTCTCTCTCTACCTGAAGGAATTTTGCCCTGTCTTTCAGATATTACAGCGAGAGAGGCGATGCGGTCGCCAAAGCGTCGAAGACGCCCCACGTGGTCAGTACTTGCTTTTGTCCCGAACGCGTGCTCATTGCACCTTGGGAACTTGACCTGTTAAAGAAGTGTCATTTTCTGGGCGTCGATTACCTTGTTGCGCGCGCTCTGCAGGGAGACTACCGGGAGCTGGTTCACGAGCTGGACGCCACCCAGTACTTGGAGCTCCGTCTGATGGTACTGGACGCCTGCGCCACATACGTAAGAGCCGACGTTGACGGCCGCCTTTGAATTGACGACTGCGTCCGTGCACATAGGCCAGTTATCGCTCGCGCTGTGCGTTTCTGATGATGTCGGAGTCTCCTCTGATTAAAATGTTGAGGGTAGCCTATCAAACCAAACGATGTCGCCGTCCTGCCTCCAAACTTCTCATGCGCCCGGACCCTCGCTTCTCCCCCGCCAGGCCGCGCTCTATGACATCATCAGCAAGAATTACGCCAAGATCAAGAGGCCCCGAGGAGACTGCAGAGCTCTCATCTACTGAAGAGCCCCGACACGCGCACTCGCGAGATGCACTCGGCACTCTGTGGCACGATGAAGTCGAGACGTGATACCCTGCCGCTCAACGGAACACGTTTCGCAATATGTTGCCAAATAAAATTGCAATCCTTCTTGCAGTCTGCCTCGACTTTGTTTCACTTTACTATACTGTACAGTGGTGGTCCCCAAACTACAGCCCATTCATAAATAACGGTTTTTATTTCGTGCAGAGAGATTTTTTTTCCTTCCCCTGTCAAGATCCCAGACAGGGTTCATTTTTGCTTACATCTGCAATGGTCACCTCTTTTTGTTAGAAAGTGACCCCGGCCACCCACCGGAGAAGGGAAACGTTTTTTAACTCTCACAGGAAAAAGTTGGGAAAGGCCCCCGGTATACAGTATGGTGACATGTTAAGTCTATTAGGAGATTTTTTTATTTTATTTTAGTGACTATCAATATTTTTCATTATTTTTCCTTCCTCCTCCATTCAATGTCATTCAAACGACTGAAGATTCGGGTGACAATTGTCTGGCAGTGTGACAAGAATCTCTGAACTGTGTCAATCAGTGACCCAAAAGCATCTCAAGGCAACATTTTCAGCTCTTGAGCAGTGCCAACAACGATTACATTCGTCTCCGCGTAGAAACTTGTAACGGTTTGTAATTAGAAGGTCGGGTATCCATCCCCGGGCCAACCCGGACCATGGCAACTCGCTTTGCGTGTGAACCAACCTTGATTGAGGCCTGTGCGGTCCAGGTAGCCCACATCTCCTCCCGGCTGCAGGCCTGGGAACTTCGGAACGTGTGCCAGAACAGAGCAGCAGGAACACCCGGACGGCTAGAAGAAGCACACACAGGAGGAAAATGAACCTCGGTGGAACATTCTTGGCCAGATTTCTCCTCCTTTTGGCGGAGGTTATGTTTGAATGCGGACAATTCCTCAACAAGCTGGAGGCAACACAAGCTGCGTGCGTGCGTGCGCCCGTGTCTGACAGTTTTGAAGTCAAGCACATGGTTGATAAAGATACAACCCCTCTGGCCCCCTTTTTATCTGTTATGCCACCCACCCTCTCCACTCTAAGTCCAGCAGAACTTGAATTCTGAAACGTACTTAACACAATCGTTAAAAAAAGTCAATCTTCATTTTAATTTTGGGGATCATTTTTGTGAAACCTGCATTTACTTTGCATTAACTCAAACTTTTATGCTGTCAAAAAGTTGTCACAGGCTCGCTAAAGTTGGAAATGATCGCTAAAAAAAGTTTCAGATGAGACAAACTCAATTCTTGCGGATGGGGAATTTGTTGCATCATCTTGTTAATGCTCCCTGGTTCACATTCCTCCATGTCACTGTTGTCAGTTTTTTTTCCGGCGTTTCCCCCACGACGTCAATTAATCAAGTCACAACTATAGTTGACTTCACTTCACTCTATTTCCATCTCTTATACTTCAAGGGAGTTTTAAAAAGGGTCCGACAGAGTAGAAAGCACAGTTGGTCTGTTTTCAAATGTATGGACTAAAAGAAACGTTTTTAGAAATATGAATAAACGAGTACAACACAAAAGAAGAAAAAAATCTACTCAAGTGCAGTTATTTCCCACCACTGAAAGGCAGCGATTCTTTATACAGTACCTGCAAATGGGCTTCCTCTGTTAATTCAATGTGCGGCATGAAAAGAGGCAACATTAAGTCGCCTCGGTCTGTCACCAATCGAGTTCTTCCATACTTAAGGGTCGTCTGTTCCACTCATTTTGGAGATAAACGATTGCCCGTGTTTCATTTGGGGCCTCGGAACAGCTGCGTTCTCTCACAAACACTTTGTCATGATTGAACACATTTTTTGGGGGGGTGCTCGCTTCAAATACAAAACGGTCTTAGCTCATTACTCAACGTGTGTCTGAGAAACGGGCCAAATGATTGCTTCCTACCTTGATGAACATCCGGGCATGAAGCCAAAACGAAAGCCGACATGCCAAAGAATCGCAGGTCTCATTTTAGAGCTCACCGTTTCCATTAGAATGTCTTTCAAGTGACTTTGGAAGTTGGTTGGAGCTTTTGCTATTCAATTATTCACATGCATGAAGATACGCCTCGATCCACGAGCTGTGTCAAAAAAGAGATGCATTCAAGGAACAGGGTTTCTTTGGGGTGGTTTGCTGTATTGGGACGGATTGAGAGCCACCCGAAACATTTGGTTCCCTTCACAATGTTAGGAAGAAACCAGAAAATAGTACGATTCGGAGTTTAAACCAAATGATGGAAAGAATGATTGCATTTTTTGTGATGCTACCATACGTTCCAGTGTCAAGATGTTTATCGGCGTCCGAATCTGTGCCCCTCCGGGTCAGTTTGCATTTTTGCAGGGTTTTTTTTTTCTCTGAGTGCTGCAGTTTGCTCGGACGTTGAAGTCTCTGGTCAAATCTCTTTTCTTCATTTGAAAGCTCCTCGGTCCTCTATCCCGCGTTTACATGTTAGCACCTGCCGAGACTGGACGTTAGTCAATGACGTCATTTCAGGGAGACGGCAATTGGGAACCATGACCAAAAACTGCCCGATTGAGCATCACCGACAGTCCAAAAAACGAACTAAACTCTGTCTATGAATGAATTTAACTTGTGTCCAAAAACATTAGCCAGAAAGATAAGTCGAGCATTTCGCATATCCGTAACTACGTTCTTCCAAATTTTAATTTCACATCCCTGCAATGTCATTTCATTTCCAGAACTGCCAACAATTCCGGATTGCCTGTATTTTCATTCGGAAATCACTGACCATTTGCTCGTTGTGTCTGTTTGTTCAGGAGATTGAAAAATTAATAATAACTGCACCACAAAGTAGTGAGGGAACGCTGTAATCATAAAAATGCAACTACTACAGCATCAACATGAACACACCAGTCGGTGGTGATCGGTTGACCGCTCCGCCTCGACTTCAGCCTTGGTGTCCATAACATGCGACCGCAAGTCCGATGACACGAGCACGAGTCGATCATTAAACTGCGGCCTAGTGCGTCTTGGAGCCAAGTGCACACATGGCCACCCATAAACTTGAACATGGTGTCGGGACAATCTGGGTAGCCGTTGCCAAGATGACTGCCTGGCGACTTGGGGAATCCAGTTCTGGATTATTCGTACTGTGGTTTGTCTGGTCTCTTACCTCTGACCTGTTTGCCCCTAGCCAAATAAAGCCCCTGAGAAATTAGCTGCTGGCATCATTGGGACACAAAAATCCCTCCCCTGCCATGGATGACAAGTGCATAGAAAGCAAACAGAGACCCAAGTGAGGGTTCTAACTATACCCCCGCCAAACTGTGTTGAGTAAAATTTGCCCTTTGATACAAGTGGCAGGAAATTGCGAGAGCAAATCACTTTGTAGTTGTTCGGCACGCACACACTGGATTGATCATCGGACAGAATTATGAACACCCATTTTATTCATGTTTACCAAAGTGTATTTTTAAAAATAATTCATTTGTCAACAGCTGGTTTCTGACCGGGGATCCACAAGGAGATTTGTCCGCGATGATTTAAGGACAGAATTCAAGCGCACATCTAATGCAGGCATTGTGCACTCACAGGCGCACGAAAGCTTTGAATCGGAAACTTTTCTCTTTTGGGCAGAATCTGGCCCCTCCAAAAACAGACGGATTTTCCACACACTTGCGACTGAGCGTCTGCGGCGATAGAATACTGTACAACTGATACGGAATTGCCTGTCATTTTCTCCTCACCGTGTTCAAATATGGTTTCACTTGCAAGCGGAGAAGCTCAATCGTGAAGTCGATTCAAGGCTCGGCTTGGCACCGAAGAGTCAGAGGCCAGAAGGGAAAAGGTTGGGCTTGTGACAAAAGCAAGCGTCGAGGTTTCTGTCTCTCGATGGTGCCCGAGCATCTCCCTCTACAATTGTGATCGTGACAGCCATTGGGGGTGGGGGTGCGGTGGGGCGGTATGCCGCGGGCTTGGGGGCTCCTTCTGCAACGCCAAGGATTTGTTGTGTCCTCCCTCTTCCGCCGGCTCCCGGCTGTCATTCTCTCTCCCGCTCCTCGTCCAGAGGGTGCGTTTGCCGATGCTCCCACATTTGCACAGCACAGTCCCACTGCGGACGCATAAAGCAGAAGTGGACTTCTTACTGGCTTCTCACAGCTCATTCATTCCAGTACTTGAGTCCTTTTTTCAAGTGTATGTGCCGTAATTTAAGTTGGTGAGGGACTGCCAGGTCAGAAGGGATCATTTTTCCCAATTTGGGGGAAAGCCTCAATCGCCTGAAAAATCGGCCCGTATTACGGGTCACAATGGAAGAGCATGAAACCGTTTATCCCATGCTCACGTGCCAATGTAAAAAAAAGAATGAAGAAAAAACCCTACCAATTTATCATTTGATATGCTTTGTCGTCAAAATGCAAAGTCTTGCTCCAACCATGTCTATCTATTCCCTCGCAACGCCTGAAGGCTTGAGTATGAGGAGTCAATCTTCCTACACTGGGGGTGTAACAAAAAAAAGATGGCAATCGGAAAATCCTTTTTCATTTAAAATATATGAGTGCAATGAATCAAAAGAAATGAAATGATTCCACTTTAACATATCAAGATATGGAAAAAAAATCGAATCAAATCGAGATACGAAGTGACATACGTTTCAAGGCGTCTTTTTTGGAGAGATTTCTGCCTCTAACACATAGATGACATCAGGGCTACAAATACGTATCGCAACAGCGGTCACAGTTCGGAAGGGGGATTCTCCCATCTGCGGCCCCTTCTCAAGGGTTCTCATTTTTCCCCAAGTCTTTCCTTGCCCTCCTGGGGGTTAAGTTAAGGTCGGGGATGTCGTGAACATTTGTCAACTGTGGCCATGTGGAGCCCATGCCCATCTTTTTGTGGTTAAGAGCTGCAGAAATAAATCTGGAACTTGACTTGCCACTCACAGAGCTACTGATGATGATGTCTTCGTACGGGTGCCAAGTGACGTCCCTCACGCAGGCACCGTGACCCAACAACTTAGAAACCACAGCGCCCGTCAGCACGTCGTAGACTGTGCTAGGACACATGCAAGAAAGAAAAAAAAAAAAAAAAGAAGAGATGATACACTCCGCGAGCGAGACCGCTGCTCAAAAGAGAGCTTTCACTCACTGACAATCTTGCCGGTGGAGCACCCGGAGTAAATGAATCTCTGTCCCGTGCTGAACTCGGGTGAGAAACGGCACCGGATGAGTGTGTGCAGGACGCCGTGGCCTCGGTACGTCATCACCGAAGTGTCGCCGGCCAGCTTGTGTCGCCTCAGGGCTGCGACGGAAGAAGGCGCAGAAGAAAAAGTCACGTCCTGCTTGAGGACACGTGAAAGGAATCACAGAATGGCGCCGCACTGAAGGATGACTCAAGTGTATGTGGCCAACTTAGAAAGGGAGCGAATGAAATCTTTTTAGCATCAACACACTTCATCAACGTCCTTGAGCACTGAAAAATTGCAAGCGAGAAATGGATCGCAAATGCCGTCGTCATTGTCGCACGTGCCTTGGCTCATTCGATGCTAACGACGACTCAAGACGTCCATTCGAATCCAAACATTCAGTGCCAAGGTGATGAGGGCCCTTGAACTTGCAAGCACTTTGAGGAGCGTGACTAAGCCGAAGCACCAGCGGAGGCTTTTTTTGTTTGTTGGTTTTTTTAAGTAGACGTCTCCAAGAAATGGAGATTGAGGAGCGTCGCCTCAAATGCCCAAAACCTTTCTAGACTTCAGTTCAGTGAGAATCTAGCAGACTCGATCCACAAGTGTCGGTCTGATGAAGAGTACCAGTGATTTGAAAAAGTGTAAGATAAGGAGAGAACCTGGAATCTACTGTGCAAAAAAAAAAAAAAAAAAAACCCAAGTGGGATCATTTCTACTCGATTGTAGTTTTCTTTGGTCTTCGACTGCGCGTACATTTTCTTACCACTTGCATGACAGTGAATAATGTCACATCACGGCAGGGAAAGGACGGCTCGTGTGTTTGGAGGTCGGCTGCACTCGACATACATACCTCTTTGGGGAACACGCTGCCAGCGGTAATCCCAATTCTGCTGGGTGACGGCCAGGCGCGAGGCCGCCAAGCCCTCCTTGGGCGAGAACTTCCTCACGTCCCAGAGCTTGATGGACTGGTCCTTCGAGTTGCTGATCAGATAGCGCGCATCGCCCTGCCACGGTACGAACGGTGACAATGGAGGTTGGATGATTGATGCCACATGAGGATTTGCGTGTCCGCTGTCGACAATGCACAATTATCAACCGCAAAACAACAACACCTTTACGTCGTTTGACTCGGCGGAAGAGCCGGCCGGGGCCAAGTATTATGACAAAGTCGGATGGTCGAGCTCTCTTGTTTTCTGCGCGCAGCACAGGTGGGCCGAACCCGGGACCGGTCGCCAGCCTTTCAAAATCACATTTGCATGGATGGAATTTTTCGAGCGGTTTGGCCGGATAACATTTTGCTAACCGATTAATGATATCAGACCGATTTATTTATCTTAATTGGCCCATTCATGAAAAAAAAAAAGATATACAATGGCTACGTTCCACTTTTTGGTTCCCTTAACGCTTACACGAATAAAGATAAGAATGACAAGCGCAACATTTGAATGTTGAACTTCACAACAGAGAGAAAGAAGGTTGCTTTGGGTGTTTAATGTGGTTTTTGGGTGTTTAATGTGTTTTTGTTTTTTTTAAGACTTGTGATAAGCTCCCAATGAACTTCTGCCGGTTCTTTTATAGTCAAAGGCCGCTAAGGTAACACTAAGTCCCCCCCCTCCCCCAGCGTCCAGGCGGTCTGGGACCCCCGCCCGTACCTTGCTGTGGATGAAGGTGATGCCGTCCCGGTGTCCCGCCAGCTGTCCCACGGGCTGCGGCCGATCCTCCCGCAGCGTCCTCCTGTCCCACACTTTGCAGAGTGCGTCGTCGCTGCCGGAGAAGAGCAGCTGGGACGAGCTGTCGGCGAACGCCACCGCATTCACGTCATCCTCATGGGCATCAATCTGCCAAAGGAGAGAGAAAAGCGACACGTTGGAGAGGAGCAAAAAAAAAAAAAGAAAAAGACGTGTTGGTGTGGTGATCCCAAGACGGGGTGTAGGTGTGATCCCCAAACTACCAACTTGATATTTCTTTACTTTTTGTCTTCCACTTTCTCCCTTTGATCTTTTTTCCGCTGTCAATTGGGAATTTCTCCATGGTGAGACAAATAAAGGTTTGCTTATCTGATCTTCTGAGTAAGTACCACACGCATCAGAGCGAGTCTCGGCTCACTTTGACTCGACAGACAGAGTGGATGCGACCCCCAAGCACTCACCTTCAGTGTTCTTTTATTCTGCTCGAGGTCAAAGACATAAAGACAGCCGTCATTTGCTCTGAATGGAGAGGAGGAGGAGAGGAGAGCCAACAAACTCGTGTCACGCGTCAGTCTATTCATTCACAAGCTCCTTGTACTCAACAAGCAGGAATGACGTTAGAAAATAACAGGACCATTCAAACTTGGGAAAAAAAAATCAAACAAACCAACCGACAACTGTTTTTAAGCCGGAAAAGCAAACTGCACTCACCCTCCCAGGATCTCTTTGCCATCAGTGGACGCAGCCAGTGAGAACACACAGAACCTCCTCTCATCGGGACTACGAAAAAGCCAAGCAGACAGGCAAACGGGTTCATTGACGGCAACCGTGACAACACTTGACTGTACCAGACGCAAAAATCTCAATGCGTCATCCCGTCTTTGAACAATGCTATTTTGAAAAAGGCTGATGATGGCGGCGTGTCGGATGCCAAAGGGGGCCACGGTCGCTTCTGCGACGCACAAAAACAGCAAAATAAAGAAAAGGGATGACCCAGACGGCAACGGAGGGGCGAGTCGACGCGTTGGGCGAGGAGTGCCAAATGACTTGCTTTGAAAAGGTTTCTATGAGGAGTGGGCGGGACTAACTTGAGGTCCAAGGCCGTGTGATTTTCGCTGTCCCCGTCGATACCGCACAGATGAACTGCAGGGGAAACACATACAGACAAATGTTTCGAGAGTCTCACTCAAATGATAAAATGTTGTTTTCAATCAGGTTCCAACCCGGTTCCAAGACCTATTAGCGGTGAGGCGTTTTATTTGTTTGCCACGCCGTCTCCAGCCACTCGGTGAGGAAATACGGCAGGCAAGTACACAGAGCACGCAGAGTCGATTGTCCTTACTGTAGTCCGACCAGCTGGAGTAAAGCACGTGTCGCGCGTCCGGCGTGAAGCAGACGTCCAGAACGCTCCAGCCGACATCCCGAGCCTTGACCGTTTGTCGTAGTAAAAAGCGTCCTCTGCTCGTGTCGTACAAGCGGATGTTCTGATCTGAAGCGGAAAGGATTCTCAAAAGGGATGCTGAAAAATGGCCCCCGGGCCGTAGTTTGGGCATCGCCGCAGTAGACGGTGTTAAAAACGTTTCATGAAACAATTGTGGTCTTTCGGTTTTGGTGTGCTTTGGGAAATTTACCCTGGCAGGCAGAGAGAAACATGTTGCCATCCTCACTGTAGACGCCACAGAAGGCCTTGTGGTGGTATGTAGCCTTCTGAGAGACCGAGTTTGGCAGGAAACTAGGGTGGAAACACAAGGGATGTACGGCGTGATTCCCCTCGAAAACGCACACCAAAAAAAAAAAAAAAAAGCACAGTGGATCTTCAGAACCATTTGATGGTTGGATAACTTCATTTTCCTTTCAATGTTTTCTGTCGTTGTGGGTTGCGTCGTGTTTTCCCATTTTGCACTGACAGCAGAGCAAAGAGGAAAACGGTGATGACGGGCGTAAGAAATACACTCAACAGCATTATTAGGCCATCCAGCGTCAGGCTTGAGGCGAGACCGGTCAAAAACTGGTCTCGCCTAAAGCTCGGATGAGCTGCCAAATGCTCATGAGTGTTTGCACGTGTCACCAATATTGGGGTCTTTTGTTTTTGTGTCAGGGTTCTGTCAAGGTTGCAGAGGGTTTCAAAGTGTTGTTCTTGTCGCAAAGACACTTTGTACATGTTCGAAATGTCTCTGCGACAAGAAAAAACGTTTGCCACAAGTAAGAACTGCGTGCGAACAGTGATGCAACCCTTGAACGAACCCTGAGGAAAAACCAACATTTGCTAGACCTTGGCCGCTCAGTGAGGTTCGGGCTTCACATTCAACCGTCCGAACTTTGTTTATGAATGTAGATTAACATTGGCTTTCAAAAAGCCTCATGAATTGAATGAAGCCTCTTTGCGATGAAACATATCCCGAGTGAAGGTGAAGTTCCAAACGCGCGCCGTGTTCTGTCGGCTTTTTTTTTTTGACGAGCCACTTACTGCGAGCGGATGCGGCTGCACTCTCCGTGGGAAAAGCTGGAGCCTCGACATCTTCCTTGCGCCCTCTAATCAAGACGACAAAAACACACCCACGCACGCACAACACACATGAGTGCGGGACCAACCGCAAGGTGTTCACTGGGCATTTTTATGTTGAGTGAAACCGGAGCCTGCTGGAAGGGAACTCAACTTTAAGTCAAGTGCACAGGACGTTGCCAAAGACAAGATGCCCATTCATATGTTGCAAAATCAGTCGTTTCTCAACATGGGGGGTTTTCCTGCGTTCAAAGCGGCGCGCGGGCGGCTCCAGCTGATTGTGCGCCGCCCCCACCAGGCCGACTGACACAGTGTAAATTCTCCAGCCGTGCCGATTTAGCGATTGACGTCTCTCCGCGGCTCCGTATTTTAACTGCAGTTGCGGCGTTGCGCTCTATCGGCAGCAGTGCGCAGGAAAGACCTGACGTGAATACCGAAGAAGAAACAAATCGAATGGCGTTTCCCCCCACACCCCCCGTTCGTCGGTGCCATTGGCGTCCTGATTCTTCCCTGGCTGATGGAACAAACGGGGCAGTATTTCTATGTCGTGTCAACGGGAGAAGAAACAGAGCTGTTAGCCGGTCACTGACAAGTCGCCCGTTTGGCTGACAAATGGCAGAAGATGAGAAAAAAGAAAGACCGAACACTGACGGAAGTGGGTTTTGGTCCGCCAACGTAAGCGACGATCGGAGAGAGGGAGCGTCGCATGAGAGCTTTGTGACTCACCTCTGTCAGCATGTGCGTGAAACTTGTTTTGCCTCTCAGATCAGACGAAGCAGTAGCCAGCAGGATCTGAGTACGGATCTCACTGCGGTCCACCACATGCGTGTCAGGCTGGGTGTCCACTATCAAGGGAAGACATGAGTCAGAGTTGCGGACAGTCACCCAGAAGATTTCGCGGCGGCTTCTCTCTGGCGAGGTTACCGGGCGGATTGTAGCAGCTGCCCAGCCGACCCTCCCACGCCCCATCGCTGTCCTCATCGGAGTCTGAGTATGACTGGACCAGCTGTAGCCCCGTGGCTCCGCTGCCATGGACCAGTCTGACCTGGCCCCTGCACAGACACAAACCATTGCGAGTCGCCGCGGGGACCTTCACAACGCTGACTGCCTGGCACCCACCGTGTCGCTACTGGTCGACAAGAAACTAGACAACTCGGTACTTCATCTTTGGAGCGGGTGTTATCCCACAACCCGGGGTTGCTCAGGGACTACACGTGATCGAGAGAAACAGACAGAAGGACCGGGTCGTTCTATATATCGGGGGTGTCGAACCTTTTTCGTGGGTTTGTTTTTTAGGGTGGGATCGGGAGATTTGTCGGTAGGCCTATTTGGTGGAGTTGCTTGGGAATGACCTGGCCTCCTGATGGGATCAACGCTCAGAATTCCTTCGCCATGATCAAAACTTACTGTGCTGTCCTTTCCAAAGATCGAGCGCATATGACATCACTACCGGCTTACGTTCAGCAGGGCCCGGTACAATTTTCAAAATCACTTGTTCAGTTGCTAAGTCTGGATCCAAATGTGCCACATTTGAAATTGATTATAAGAGCACCATGAGTTTTTTAACTGCTGCAAAAAAGATCACAAATAAAGTCCAGTATGCCTTTAACTGGCTTCTTTTTTTTTCCCCACTTCACTCAGGCGGCACCACCATCTGAAGCTTGCTTTTGACTCCAACTTTGGCTCGCAAAAGAGAGGAAAAAAAACAATTTAAAAAAAGGATATTTCACAAAATGTGAAGAAGCAACGGGTCCTAAATGGAAAAATCCCTAAACCGGGCCTCGAGAGGTGCCACTGTCATTGTAATATTGCGCCATTATTAAAAAGGCAAGTTGTGAATCTTGACGCGAACATTCGGAAATCTGCAGGCGCCGTGCAACGACGGTAACGATGTCAGTTGCATTGAAACCGGACCCCGAAGAGTTGCTCCTATGTTCAGTGTATGAGAGTCGACAAAATTCACCTCCTCAGTAGGTAAGCCAGCACTTCAGCTAAGTCAACGTCCTCCTCTGAAGCTGACACCGTGTCTCCTTGCTGCCTGCTGCTGCTGCTCTGGTTTTGCTCTTCTGATTCGGACTGATCAACTGGGTTGCCACTGGTAGATCCCCTTCCACCAGACATCCCAGAACTGGACTGAGAGCCCATAGACTGAAGAGCACCTGGCCGGAATAAAGCACTGACATGAACATGACAACTGAGGTCGGAACGGGCATTCAACTACATTTCCTTAATCAACTGCCATTTAAATTGGATTTTAATAGAAATGTATTTATACCACGGTGGCGGAGGGCTGGTATGCACCCTTGACCGCGTCGGGGATCCTTATTTTGAAGGTTTCCCGACCCGGTCAGCTGTTTTTCCAGACACGTCACAAGGAAGCAGTGACAGCTCACACAAAGGCTGAAGTAACAGCCGGGACTGTCAGCTCGGAAAGTTTTTATTCTTCACTTAAAAAAAAAAAAAAAGCCCATTGTCTAATAAATTTCCCCAGTGTGGGACAAATAAAGGTTATCTTATCTTAAAAAAAAAAAACTTCAACCTATTTAAACAATTAAGATGACAAGATGATGGCGGATGAGCAAAATCTAGCGAGCCAGATTGACAGCTACTGTAGAAAGGAAAAATAACAGCTTGGGCATCAATTGGGTAAGCAATCTGAAGGGATATTTCATTATTTTTCTTTTAATTTGTACGGAAATCTAACTTTCTCGACGTTTTTCAAATGGCTCTTTTACAACTCCCAATTAGCTGCAAGAAATTGCTGTTTTGTTTCACGTGTTTATAAAAGAATTGCCACAAGACAGCTGGTACAGGCTCCGGAACGCCCACGACCCTTGTGCGGATAAGCAGTTCGGATAACGGACGGATGGACGTACAGTTATACAATTGAGCCTTTTCAATGTAGCTTATGACGGATCTGCAGGCAGGAAACCCCAAATTGCTGGACTGACATTGCCATAAAGGCCAGAGAGCCAGTTCATTTGGAAGGCAGTTGAACCCAAAGAAGATCTGACGTTTCTAAGATAGTTGTGAGGAACTGTTCTTGTCCGGTGATGAAAGCGTGGTTCAATTAACGACGACGGAGCGACGGACTGGCTGACAGTCCTAAAATGTAATTTAGCAATGGCACCCCCCAAAAAAAGCAGACGGGAAAAGGGTGTACAATGATCCAACATCACGGCCTTGCAGTGGATAAAGCGTCGACGGCAAATAATGTCTCCTGCCTACCTCGAGCTGTAAACAACAAAACAATGTCAAGGCGTACGTCACTTGAATCCAGTGGACAGCAAGCGAATTCGGTACCACTGAAGCTACGCAGCTTGGAGACTGCTAATTTGAGCGAACTGGTTGCGACCATCTCATTTGACATGTTTCGCAAGCATATCCAGGAAGCGGCCCCTGTGCCGTTTGCTTCCCGTGCTCCGCGAGCTGGTCTTCGGGTGAGCTAGCTAGCACCCTTATGCTAACGACTTTGACGTGCACATTACCGTTCGGATGTCCAACGGTCTCCTTGACACCGCTCCGCGGTCGCTAGCCCCGTTGTGTCGCTTCGGTCGAATTCGACATTAAAACGTCTCGTGGTTGACGAAAAATCCCAAGGTCGGCAGCACGGCGCTTCGTCCGTCGGCCAGTCGGTAATACGCCATGTTGTTTACAAAAGTCTACCTCTGGCCCTTGACGTCACACCGCTGGCAACGCCGGGAGGCGACGCACTCGTCAATTATTCTTACCAACTTTTCTCCATTTGACTTAATTCACTTCTTTCATTTGGAAGAGAATAGAATACATTCACCATTCAAGCAGAACCGCTAATCCACGCAAGGATCGTAACATATTAAAGGAGAACATTGTAAGATATTGTCAGGCTAATCATATAACCGCCTAACTCACTGCTTTGCATCAGTCCGATATTTGCAGGCAATGATGGTGCAAAAATGCCCATCTCAAAGCGCCAACCAAATTTTCCATTACATACGAAAATGTAGTTTTGCCTCTGTCGAGTCTGTGCGTTAGGCACTATTTACCCAATTTAATAATGGAGAAAGACACAAGATGAGCTATCGGGTGTGTTATTGGCGTGACAATATAATAACCAAATTGTATTCATATATTATACATGATATACCGTGACATCCTAAGTTTAACATGCAAAAAAAACAGGGTGAAATGCTGAGGTCCACCCCATGTTGAGTCGCGCCTCAAACTGCACTCTGCACCCAGGGCTGCTTGGCCCTGACTGAAGAGTTAGCTTCATTTTGTTGTGCTCTTGCCAAAAGGCCTGAAAATAGGGGGGCCCGTTGGACTGATTTCTCCGACAGGTGACTTGTTTTTGCAATGGTTCTTCAGAGTTGTGCCAGTGGCATCAACAGGTCAGCCGTGGCAGTCCTTCCACAGTTTGAGAATTGTAGTATGTAATGCAGTCTTTTTTTTTTTTTCTTGTGCATATGCAGTAAATATAATCATGCCAGCAGATGGGCGGTAGGATTACCATTACATATACAAAACATATGGCTTTTACGGTATACGTTTCTAGCGAACAACTATAAACAACAATAAAAGCGAGAAAATAATTTATTGGCTTACTTCGAATGCACTGAATTATACATGCAACGATAACTGCCGATGACTCGTCATCGCTGCAAGTTGTCTCCTCCTGGTTGTCTACAAAATGTGTTGACTCAGTAGTCTTGCATAATGTGCTGGGTAGTTTCTTTGAAGGTAAACAGACATTTTCCCATCAACTACTTGATCTCCGGTCACACCTGTGAAGAAAAAGGAAATAAATTGAACTTGGAAGACACAGAGGAGAGGCGGAATGCGGGTTCACAGAAAGAAGAAACCACTGAACTTTGACCTGAATGTGGGGACTTTGAATTTTGGGACTGTGACGGGAAAGTTGATGGACATGACGATTGGGAGAAAGGGAGAAATATTGTGCGTCCAGGAGACCGGGTGGAAAGTGTGTGGGGGGCGGGGGGGGGGCACTGTGTAGTTAGTGCTTGTCATGGAAGGCCGCTATGAAAAGAAGTTAAGAGTAAGTGTTTATTCAACGGTTGTACTGCGAGGGTCGGTAACGGGAAAACGCTTCCAATGTCTCTTATTTGTTACATATGAAGAATTGAAATTTTGCTCCAGATGGGAGCAAGCATCATGGAAGGTGGCATGTTTCATTTGTTTTCGCGGACCACATCAAATGATGTGATGTTTTGAGGACAACGATGGAGAGCGCTTGCTGACTGGGATGGTTTGGACACGTCCAGAGGAGGCATTGTGAAGATATCGGTCGACGGGTGATGAGGAAGTGAGCGAGAGGAAGACCTAAGAGAAGCTCGATGGAGGCAGGGAGAGAGGACACGTAGACAGGTCCTGTTAGAGAGAAGCATGCGGAAGATCAGAGTACCGATATTGAAAAGGTACCACGACACCCCGCCGTCAGAAAGGATACCGACCATAGCACCCATGTACCGTCCCATTATTTTCAAGAGCGACCTCCTACAAAGAGCTGTGTGGAGTTCAACAGACAGCGCGAACAATTCTGCAATCCAAAGGCCCAACGTGCTTGCTCTGAGGACTCTCACTCCCAAAGATCTCTAGAATCAGTTATTCCATCCATTAACCCCTATTTGTAGTCTTTCGCAGGCCTATGCTAACACAGGTAGCACAAATCATCGTTGCAATAACTGCATGAAAAACTTGGGTGACATCAATAGAAAACACCCAGTCGATGGCGAGCCCGTCACATCACCTCAAAACAACCTACGTGGGGCCGTTTTGAACCGTAGACCCGTTCATGCAGGTTTGAAAATGGTGGCAGGTTGAGGCGTTGACAGACCAAATCAAAAGGTTGACACCTCCCCTGGAGCTGAATTTACCGTCGAGACAGTATGATGAACAGAGTGCAAGAATTCAGAGGTATCAGAGTTATCAGCTCTGAGCTCACCCAGCTTCTTTGCGGTCCTTTCAATCTTGTCCAGGGCAGCCTGCACATCTCCTCCCTCCGGTACGAGGACCTCGATCTCTCCTACCCTGTAGCCGAAGTCTGCTTCATCTAGATCTATGTGCACGCCGTCCTCTTCCCAAGTGAATGTCCGCCTCACCGTGGTAAACTCGGCAAAGCAGACCAGATTCATACCAGTGGCCCAACCCTCTTCGAGCACGCACTTCATTTCCGCATTGCCGAGACCACGGGGGTCAGTTAATTTCTGATGGCAGCACTCGCTCATGGCGAACTTGTTTTCACCGGCGTCTTTGAGAACCTCCCTCAGCTTCCGATGAATATCGGCCACGTTGGTCATCTCTTTGTAGCGAGTACATAGCCTGGCCGCTTCTGCTCGTTCTCCTCGTGTCTCTTGTGCCCCTCGGAGGGTGGCGGCTGCACACTTGAGCTCCCAGTGTCCTTTGCGTTGACGCAGCCACACGTCTCTTAAGGTGAGGTCAAATTGTGGGGTGTCAAAGTATCGGTCCTGGAACTGGTCCTGACCGGCACAAACTACACATAAAAAAGGGGACAAAGAGATGAACCGTGGATTCTGATTCAAACAGTAAATCATCTACGCGCCTCATTCCAAAGGATGTGCCCCATTTGTTTGTCTATGTGGCACATCGACACGCCAGCCCAAAAATAAATAAATAAACCATCCTTTCCGCTGCCGTGCACGATGACCACTATTTCAAGGAGCACTTGAGTGTCACTTCTCGGAAGTAGAAGCTATTAACTAGCGTCTATTTTCCCAAGTAACCCGTTTGATTTCACATTTGATTCAGACAACTGACTATAGTCAAGTATGCGTGTCTTTCAAGGATATGTACGCAAGCAGTTGAAAAGCTACTTTTCCATAGTCCCCCTTTAAGTCAGGCAAACGACGGTCAAACATACCTCCAATTTCTTCCAGAGTCTTCAGACTGTTGGCATTGCATACAAACTTTCTCTCCACTTCTACACTCATCTGAAATTAGAAGTATCTACATTCACAACATAGCATGACAACAAATAGATGAACAATCACATCAAACCTGAAGGGTGAAGTCATTATCGACAATAGCCTGTGTATTGTTTTCCTGTTCATCTTGTCCGATTTTTATTTAGAAATGACTTACGTTGCACAAACGCACGCCACAGGTATTACACCGGAATTTGGAATTCCATACAATGTTTTGCAGTTCGGCATTCACGGATTCACCAATCTGGTGATTATTTTTATCCATCTTGTGTTAAGCAGCGACAGTAAAAACACATTGCCTACAATCAGTAAACGCATACTTTGGAAATATTGTAAAACACAACACACTTCCTCGCTGAAAACGTCAACTTGATTTCTACATGATACAGAATGACCAACAGAATGGTGCAGGTTGTTAACTTTACGGAGGAAGGAAGCAAGGAAGGAAGCAAGGAAGGAAGAGGGAAAAGGGAAGCAAAAGACGATGATTGCAAGAATAGTCTGGCTGATGCGTTTGGGTCTGACGCCTCGTTTCAAAACCGTAACCCTTGTTTAAAACCCTAACCCAGGTGAGAAACCTGAACCTGAAACCCAAACTTTGGATGAAAACCCCTTCTTCCAAACCCTTAGCTTGGGTTAAAACCCGAAGCCTTGATTAATACTACCAACATTTAGAAAAACTAATCTCGGAATCGAGATTATAATATGTTCAAAAAGTGTCATTGCCGTTCAATCAGCCTAAATGTGCCTTTTTTTTAATTGACGCAATACCGCACCTACTCTTGCATTACTCTGTAGCCTGTCGGTATTTGAGCAGTTGATGGATACGGATTCGTTATCAGGTGTTCAAAAGCACGTTTCGCTTTCGTGTTGCATTTTAACCCGTAGCTGCTGCACCTGTCCCCTGCAAATCAAACGCCGAGTGCCATTCAAATCCACTCCATCTGCAGATACTTCAGCAAACCACCAACGTTCTCATTATTAGCATTGCACTGCGAACACACCGTTCAAGGTGAAGCCCGTCACTCGCCTCAGAAAAGCCACATGAAAACACGAAGAGACGCCCGCTTTCCGGAAGCCCCCCTACACGTCAGCAAGTCAATTTTTGCACAGGCGCAATTAGGGACAGCTATTAGGGCTTTCAGGACCATCACTTCCTGTCCCAGTAGCGCAGCAGCATGCAAACTGTGCCCATTTTTTCATCTCCTGGGAATTTTGAACAAATGTCTACTCTGTGCGGATGTGTGTTGGACACATGTTTTTTTTTACCCCATCAATAAAGACATAATTGACGCGAGTACCGCCCAAGTCGAGTGGTTATGTCTGTGTCATGTATAATTAATTGATTAATTAATTAACCCACTTTAAAACTATTTGCGCTGGCAGAATGGGAGCGCCTTTTATTTTAAAAAACAGCTTTTAATTACAGTATTTATATGTGCATATGTATTAATTTACAAATATATAACAGTGGTATAACTTAATTACTCACGATTAGTTTTCTTTTTTCCCCTACATCGTTCATTTAAATACCTGTATTTGGATTTTCAATTCATCTGTTATATCTGGGGGTTTGGATGAGGGCTTTGATGGCCGTGTGTGTTTGTGTGTGTCCCTTCTGAATGTCAGCAATCAGGCTTGGGGGGGAGCTGTGGTGTGTTTACTAGGAGAAGGAGAGAGAGCGAATGGAGGGAGGGGGAGAGTGACACCGAGAGAGAGAAGCCGAGAGAGGGAAGGCAGGCAACAAAACTTTTCACTTGTGAGGAACCCACGGAGGAAAGCGTGTGTGTGCGTGCGCGTGTGTGCCTGCTGGAGCGGCGACCATGCAGGTAAAAACGAGAGGCATTTGCTAATTGCGCCGTACTTAATTAAAACGCCAATCTCGATCGTTTCGGGCGGGGGGTGTGGGGGGGGGGGGGTTAGCCTGCGAACGATAGAGGATCGTACCATCGAGCGACGGATTGCGTCGCGAACTAATCCCGATCCTTTTTGGAAATCCAACATTCAATTCCAAACTTTTTCTGACCGCGTTTCCCCTTGCTCTGCTCTCTTTAGACCACCCCCATCGTCGAGGGAGGCGATCGCGACGTAACAGCTTCAACTCGTCGCTTTATTTTTTTCACACCCTCCCCAAAGCGTTTAATTCCTTTCACTAATTACGCTTTTATAAATGTCACCGTAGGACGGACGAGCATGTGTTGCACTTCGGGGTCTTAAAGGTACGGATTGTGGGGGGGAGAGGGGGTGGCATCAAAAGGAGGTCTGGGAGGAGGAGGGAAGGGGAGGCGAGTGTTTTCGAAACACATCTGTAAGCTGAGAACGTTCGTTAATTAAATGGCTTTAGTCAGACTAGGCCTCAATTTGAGCTGTTAAGCAAGCAAGCACGCAGGGGGAGGCGGGCGGATCGCCAATAGATGCCCGACGGGTAAGAAGACGGACTCGAGGGCCGTGTTTTTATTAAGAAGTCAAAGGTATTGTGTTTTCATGTTTAGGGGTGAAGTGGCTGCGGTTGAGGGCCACCTGGATCATGCGGAGTTCGAAAAGGAGGGGGAGCGGGGCGAGAGAGAGAGAGAGAGAGAGAGAGAGAGAGAGGGAAAGAGAGAGAGAGAGAGAGAGAGAGAGAGAAAAAGAGAGAGAGGCTCGCCCCGTTCGGAGCTTAATTATCTCGGCATGCTAACAGGGCTAGGCTAGCGAAGTGACACGACTCGAACTCCCCGTTTTTCGTTTACCGGATTCGCCTGGAACCTCTGCTGCGGTGTGTTTCTCTTACAGTTTCACTCAATGTATTTCGTTTGCTCCTTACTTATTTTTTAGTAAAGTAACCAGAAAGACCTCTGTTATGCTACGTTACAAGACCGGGGCGAGGGAGGGGGGGGGGCTGCTTAGCTAGCTTGCTAGCTAATTGATTCGCTTCTCCAACTAATTGGGACCGGTAATTTAATGAGTCAACTAGTGTCACAGAAAGGCCAATCAAGTTGCATGTGATCTTTTAATCGCAAATTACGCCTTGTGGGGTTTTTGAACACGAGGCTATCTGACGTCTCCGAGTGTTTACTGGTCGTATACCCCAGCTAGCTTGCTAATTGGCGTGACGAGGAAGTGAGGAATTCGAGCAGTGTCGATAGTTCGTTCGCCGCATGGGCCAACTTTCCTTGCGTTTTGTTACATACTGCATTTTTTTCCCCACTGACAACTATTTCTGTGCAGTTCAGTGTGAACAACTATACTTAGCCCCTGAAGAGACTCCATGAAAGATGTTTGGTCGCCCATTGAACTGGACAGACACTTAACAGCACTAGAAACAAATGAATGGCAGTTAAATTTTGGACTTGATTGATGATGTTTACCCCCCTCACCCCTTCCCCAAATCAGTGGTCCACAACTTGAATTGAGACAAGGAAAGGAACAAATTTTAGATTAGACAAATCTCTCAGCCTACTATCAAACAAAAATGTGAGAAGTATACTCAACTAATCATGCCTCGTCCTGGAAGTTCATTTCATTGTTTTGCCTGTTGGTAATAGAACAGAACTAGAAACCTGTGAGTAGTAACCATGTTGTTACAACAATACCTTCCTCGTGCAAAAACCACCAAATTTGATTGCTAACAAAAATCCCTGTAGAAACTGATCTCCTAAATGGACGCACCCAGGATTGCATTGATCAAACTCACAACTGATGCCCACCTCAGAGGGGTGCAATATGGGCAAACATTTATAGCTCATTCAAGGTAGTGTTATATTTCGATAATGATATATCTCCCGATATACTATTGTTCAGACATCAATGGCAGTTTTGTGGGATCTTCTCTGTTCATTGATAAAACAGATATTCCGCCGTACGGGTGGCGCACGCCTCTGTGAATGGGAGCGAACCTCGCCTTTCAAAATTCACTCGCGTCCTATTTCTGCAATAACCTGCGTACAACGGGGGGGATACAAAAGTGTTTGAAAAAATACCGTCAGCACGGTAATGGCACGTGCGATATGCCTATCGCCAAGATGTGCGACCCCTTTCACATGAAATGATAGGACGGAGATATGGGAGGGTGGGGGGGGACACGGCAGTCGAACAAAAGATGAGTGCGCCTCCCTTTCCTGCGTGACCACCTAGTCATTGATTTGTGAGGAAAGGTTGAATGTCAGGACCCCTTGAAAACCGAGGAGCCCACGTGTACGTAAAATAAGTAAGCTGCCAGATATTGAAGATAGTAGTCACGTTAATTACGGTAATACCAACGATGGAAAGTTTGCGCGGCGTCTCATCCCTGTGTCCGTTGTTTCAGTTTACAGGAACCCCATGTTTGGATTTACCATGTCGATGCCAAATTGATGGTTCCCTTTAATGAGCTATTGTGTGTCCATTTTGAGAAGCATTCCAAAGACTGCCAAGACATGACTAACTTAGCAGGAATGTTGCCTGGATTGCGGTGTTAAATCTCCGATGCGGTGATCATATGAAATGATATGAAACCACTTCAGAGTCAACAAGCAAGTTTTGTTTGTTTTTTGTTTTTTTTTTTCAAATGGGTGCTGCCTTTTTAAACGGGCACAAGCGGTGCTCAGGCTTCCCACAAGTGCTTGAAACTCCCCCAAAAGATGCTTGAATTTCTTTGATCCCTTTGGTGTTAACAGCGGCTCTCTTCGTTAAGCACTTGAATCAGATGAGGTAACCTCTCCTTTTGAAATCCAAGTCTATTCATGCAAATGCACAGTTAGCGCCGCCTGGCTTGAAGAACCTGAAATTTGACTACTTCCCCACCAACAAACTTTTTTTTTTTTTTTTTTTAGGAGGAGTCTGGTGAGAAGGCTAACCGTTCCAGCCATGGCACAGCAGCACGGCTGTGCCCTTTGTGCCAAAAAGGCCAAGAAGACCAAGCCTCCCTGTCTCGACACCTCACTGAGCAACACAGCGTACTTCCAACGTGTGTTGACAAACTGTTAGACATTGTAAGTGTGGCCCAGCAATAGTGCCAAACTGGGAGGACATTTTGCTCGCTCGCTCGCTCGCTCGCTGCATATCGATGAGAACGTAGTTGAGCCACTTCTTTTCGTATACAATCCATCATCGGTTTTATAAGCTCTTCATTTTGGGTGGAATCTGACAAGGGTGCTGATTTGACGGTCACGTCACATTTTGGGTGGTTTTGGTTTCCCGCTAATCCTGAATATCATCATCATGTGATTTACGCTGACCGTTTTGACAACTCTCACTTGGTTAACAAAGCGCTCGTAAGCGCTTCAGATGCCGAGAGGGCGCTTTTGCGATTGTGACAACGGTTCGGGTGGCCGAAATGTTCACAAGATTCTAGGCGAGACAAGATGATCTTTTCATTCGAAATGGGCGCAGCGTGTCTCTTTTTTGTGACCGTTTTGCGCTCTCAAAAAGTGGTGGATAAAAGGACTCGGCTATATGCGTGCCTTTAGGCTAATGAGAAAAATTAGAGGCATTCCATAGCCGCTATGTGTAATCAAGCCCCACAGAAATGGGCCACGCCCAAGTGTTGTGGAATTGAAAACACATCTGAACCAGCCGTCACTTTCGGATTATCGTCTGACTCTCTCCTTTGACTCTCTTTTCGACAGTCTGTTTTGAAAGAGGGCGCAAGGGAAGAAGAGAACCGAGGTGCTCCGATATCTTCAGGTAATTGTCGCCTCTCCCCGTTTGATTGACACCTCAAAAGAAATATTTCATGATCTCCTTCAACGGAGCACAATGCTCTGCTTGGAACCAGGTTACCAGCATCTACAAAATAATCACAGACTACCACGGTCCCTTCAAGAGTTGTTTTGAAGTTACAAACGCCACACGGGCAACTAGCTTCCGCAGCGGTGTATGTATACGTCGTCAGGTGACGTGAAAAAAGACTTGTGGCTTTCTTACTGCCAGACTTGGCGACTCTCCTTTTGTTTTGCTTTTAATTTAGGAGCCAAGTCTTTTTGTTGTTCTGATTATTTTGGGCGGTGCTGTAATTATGACTTTACTACTGTGTTAGCTTAGCGATAGACTAACCGTTAACCCGAATCTGTATGGAACACGCTGTAGGAGCGGAACTAAGTCGAAAACCAAGGACCAATCCAATCCGCCCCCGCCCCGATATTGCGATTTGGCATTGTAAACCGCAGTGACTACATTCGGACCATTTCTTAGATTTGTTTGAGTGACAAACTAATTTGGTGGCTTTGTTCCAGCCGCATTCCAAGTTCAAATGTCTTGTGTTGTCTGACCAGTCCGATAGCAATGTGAGACAGTTATTCACTTGTGTGTACCTCTTTTATCCGCCGCAGTTTGTACCCGAGCGAGGCCATCTGAGGACATCAGTTCCCAACTCTGCCAGCCTTGTTCCGACACTCCTCAACAACATCGTGATCAGGAGATGGAAGAAGACAGAATGTTAGACCGGGAGGGTAGCGGAGCTGAACCGGAACCGAAAGATGAGGCAAGTGAAATTCCGGGAGCCAAACAAGGCGCCGCCGAAGACGAAGACCTGGCCGAGAGCAGTCGGCATTCGTCGGACCAGCAGGGCGCGCCTGCGGAAACTCCCCCTCTTTTCAAATGCAACGCCTGCCAGGAAACGTTTCCCAGCCGAACTGCCCTGAGTGTTCACTACCACTCCCCATCCCACTTTCAGAGAATGACAATGACAAACGGTGGAGAAATTGACCCTCCATCTCCTTACGCCCCCGTTCTTTCGCGGCCATTTGTGTCCAACAAACCCTACCAGTGTGCAATATGCCGAGTCTCCTACAATCATTCCATCACCCTCGAGAGCCATATGAAATCCGTCTTGCACCAGACACGCAGCAGAAACGCCGTGAACAACGCCGGCGCGCTCGGGAACTGCGCAGCCAGTCGTGCCAGCAGTCCAAGGACCGCGGCGGGCACGTCAGCCGGCGGAACCGGCCAGGTGGCGAGCGCCGCTAACTGCGCTGCGACCGGCACCGTGATGGCGGCGGCGAGGGACGCGGAGCGCGTCCAAACATCCCAAGTGGCGCCATCCCTCATCGCCCCCCCTGTGGCCTCTGCTCAGGCTGTCTCCGCCTTTCTCACCCTCCTCACGTCCAGCCCGAGCACTCTCTCGCATCCCCTCCTCCCGACCCTGTTTGCACCCGGCCACCCGACTGGCGTGGATGCGTCTCAGATCGTGCCTCAGCACCACATGGTCATGCCGTTGATCTTGAACGGACTCCAAGCCCAGCAAACCCAGCAGTCTCCAGACAACCAGCAAGGACAGCTCCTTACCCAGTGTGTGCCATTTGTAGGTCTCAATGCGGCGCAGCAAGCCCTCCTGACCCAAAGAATTAGTTTGTTACAGAACCAGTGGGCCCCCGTTGCACTTCCGACGAATACACCAGCAGTTGGCGCCAGCGTCAAACAGGAGAACGTGGAAAAGCCGTTGGACCCGATCAAGGCTCGGGATGGCATCAAAACTGAAGAACCCGAGGAAGAGTGCTGTCCCAATAGGGAAAGCAAAGGGCAAGCTGAGAGCACCGAAGACACGAGCAAAACCTCGACCCAGCAGACGCACGCGGAAACGGAGAAATCGGCAAATCCACAACTCGCCCCGGTTGACCTCGAGAAGCGCCTCCCTCACAACCCCTCGGCTTCCCCGTCAATTCCGAGCAACCCAAGCTACAGCCCTGCGCGTTTGAATCTCGCGCTCAGCCCCGATCCCGCTCCTCAAAAATCCCAGAGAGCAACCAGTCCCTGCGGATCTCCGGGCACCCCCAAATCCAGCCCGGTTTCAAATGCCTTAAGCGACCCATATCGGCTACGTTGCGATACCGTGGATTCTGTTTGTTCGGAACTTCCGGTGCTGTCAGAGTTTCAGTCTGAGGTCCTTTGGGCTTTCTTTGAGTCGCGAAGTGAGGCCGATGCTGCTAGTCCCGCCCGCGAGGACTGCGAGGCGCTGGGCAGAGAGGTCGGGCTTTCCGAGGAGGAGGTACGGACGTGGCTTGGCCGAGCCAGACAGGCCAAACGGAGACAGAGAGGCACAGAGCTCACGCACCCGCGCGGCTCATCGGGAGTGGCAAGGAACGCGCAAAGCAGTGACAATGACTTTGATGACGAGGAAAGCTCCTTGATTATAGCAGAGGAGGAGGGCGAAGAGCTAGAGGAGGAGGAGGAGGCTGACACGACCGCTGGCCAGGCCATTGATTTGTCTCGCACAAGAGGGCAGCGGAGGCCAAGAAGTGTCGGGAGAGAGGCTCGGGGAGATTCCTGTCTGACGTCCGACTCCGAAAACGAGGTGTACACCTCTGTGATTGTGACGGACGAGGAAAGTCAGAACGGAGGTTCTCGGGAGGCCCCGGACAGCGCCGCCAAAGACGAGGTGCAAAATGAGGTTGATGGTGATCATAAAGGCTCAAGCGGGGGCAAAGTCCTGCGCTCCACAACAGTCTTTCTCTCTGACGCGGAGGACGAATATGACGATGAGGATGGCGGCGGGGCTCCCAGGTCCGGGAGGAAGAAACGGAAGGCAGAATTTGAACATGAGGTGGAGGTGAAAAGGGAGAGACTGGATCCGGATGTGGACCTGGAGTTGGAAGCCCAAGGGGATCCCCCAAGCTCGCTGCCCTACTCGCTCGATCAGATTCCATGTGGCGCTTTGCGCTCACTCCCCCTTTCTCTGGCCCCCTTCTCTGCTCAGTTCCTCAACCCCTACGTCCTCTCACTAGCGCCTTCATTAGTCGGAGTCGGGAGCAAAGGGCCGTGCTTTTCAAACGCGTCCTCGACGGCGCCTTTCCCCGCGACTCTGCTTTCCCAATCGCCCTCTCCCAGAAGCCACTCCTCTCAGTACTTGTCCAACGGCGGTGACTGCGAGACGGCGCTGGACCTCAGTATGGGGAAAAACACGTCGTCCTCGTCGCTGGTCGACAGCATTTCGTCAACGCCGAAAGGCCGGTTGCTGGACGGACTTGGCCTGAGGCCCACCTCTGAGGGCCTGGTGGTGGTTCAGGTGAAACCCGACTCTCTTGCCGCCGCGCCTTCTTCGTACGCTCGCGTGAATCCGCTCAACAGCAATAACCTGACAAAGCCCAGGATGTACACCACGCCCGACGAGCAAAAGAACGTCGCGCTGTGCGACCATGACCACGTCGGAGAGAAGGACAAGGAGCAAGAGCAACAGCAGAGGAAGGCCAAAGGGAAACGGTACCGCGACATGCGGCGCTCCAGGACCATCATCCAAGCGGAGCAACTTGACATCCTCTACGGATGCTATTTCAAAGATCCCAACCCCGGAAAACACGAGTTTGAACAAATCTCAGAATGGGTCCACCTTCCCAAAAAAGTGGTTCAGATCTGGTTCCAGAACATGCGGGCCCGGGAGCGCAAAGGCGAGGTCCGCTTCATCAGCGACGGCACCCTGGCAGCCGTCGGCAAACCGCTCATCAAGTTCACCTGGCCGCTCTCCAAGCCTATCTTTTCAAACAAGGCCGTCGAAAACAACGCCGGCTACATCGCAACCGCTCCAATTGTGCGCACCCTCATCAAGACCGAGGGTAAGCCCGTGATGGTGAAAAAAAGCACCCCCGTTCCAATCAAGCCCAAGGAAGTGGCTCCCGCCGTGCCAAAGACCAAGCTTGAAAGCACCGTGGTCAAAGTGGCATCGGGCGGTGCCCCGACCCTTTTGACAACTCTCAAGGAGCCCGTTCCCATCGCCCCTCGACTGAATCGGCAGAAGAAATGTGAGGAGGCGGACGAGGACGACGAGGAGGAGGAGAGCGAGGAGGACAAAACTGACGAGGAGCTGGACGGCGAGAACCAGGCGGCACCTCGGACCGTGAACCGTATGGTGCCCAAGCTGCCCGTCGCGCCCATCGAGAGCGGGCCTCCTCCCGCGGCCATCTTGCCCCAGAAACCAAACGGCCTGAGCTACTGGAACCCCAAAGCCTCGATCAGGATCAACACTCTGTCACGAGAGCAACTGGCTCTTCCCGCTCACTTGCCTCCTCGCACCATCCCGCCTCCTCCCACCCCGAGCATAGCGCCGGTCAGCCCCAACGGCCCCAACTCGGCCAAGGCGGCCCGCTCATCCGCCCCCGTCCTTGGCAAATCAAGCGCGGCGGAAAACAACTTCCTGGCCCATTCTTCCAGCCGTCGGCCTCGCACGCACTTGTCCTGCCTGCAGCTCTCCATCCTGCAGTCCTGCTACGAGACCTGCGCCCACCCCAACGCCTTGGAGTGCGAGGCCATCGGCGCAGAACTGAACCTCCCCCTCAAGGTGGTGCAGATCTGGTTCCAGAACACGAGAGCCAAGGAGAAGCGCTGGAGGCTGCAGCAAGAAAAACTGGTGAGCCTTGTTTTAATAAGAACTCTTTGCAAGCTATGGGGAGAACGGCACGGGTGGGCGGCGTGTGTTGGGCAAAGCTCTCGGATGTCGTCAAATCGAGGGCTTGGCGAGCACACTGGATTGGACGGAATGGCTTGTTTCACTCTCGAAATCCGGACTGTTTGGGGGAAAAAAAACAAAAGCATCAATCATATAGGGCGGCAGAATCACGTCTTGACACATGCAATTTAAAATAAAAAAAAGGAACGCTGTTGAAATGTTGGATAAAAAACAAACATCCGTTGAGAAACCTCAAATAGACTCATGACAGTTGTGTATGTTTATCTATCTACCTCTCCATGGTGAGATATCCATCCAGCCATAATCTCAAAGGTTTTGATATTCTCATCAGCTAATCATTGAAATCCCCCCTCCCCCGACTCCATCACAAGCAGCGATGACATGGTCGTTTTGGGGGAAGCGTTTTTGGTCTCTGTTTTGCTCCTTTTGCAACATGTGGTGGTGTCCCTGCCGCTCCCCTCTGGGGCAGAGGTGCTGCTGAGCAAAGTCTGCCATCCTGCGGCCGCTAATGGTATGACATTTTTCAGTGGCTCGGCTGGCCCGCCTGCGGTGACCCCGGTCATCTCGGCGATGTTCCCAAATTTGATTTCTCTGCCTCCTTTGGAACGCGCAGCGTAACAGTAGGCCGAACCTCCACGCGGCGGGGGAACGCCGCATGCCGCGCAGTCGGACGGCCCCCATTCTAAACGCTTTCTTTTCTCTTCCCCCCCGCACGCCGCCAGGGTCCTCAAGCCGGCGGGAAGGCGTCGATGAGCTCGGGAAGTTACCTGCAGTACAACGCTCTCAAAGCCAACCGTCCCATCCTGCCCAAACCCGTTCAGCTCACCATCACGGAATCTCCCGCCTCCCCGGCGAGCGGCCAGTCGGCGCCCGGCGAGACGCTGACGGGCTGCTGCGACGTCTGCAAGGTCTCCTTCGAATCGCGGGCGGCGGCGCGGGCCCACGTCTTCTCGTCACTCCACCTGGCCAAGCTGCGCACCACTAACTTTGGCCAGCCCGCCGCGCTGGTCAACAAGAACGGAACTGGCAACGGAGCTTCGGGCGGGGTCAACCTCAGCTTGCAGGTCTGCCGTTCGTCCACGGTCACCGGCTCCGGCTCCGGCGGCGTGGTCGTCATTGAGTTGCCTCCACCTCCGGCTACCAGCAACAGTTAAGAAAACGAGAGAGAGAGAGAGAGAAAATCAGATCAGGATTGGTTTGCAACACTGACTGTTTGGACCCATTTGGGCTCCTCCACATTTGAGCACTATTCCTCACCACCTAACTTCATTGTTTTTGCTTTTGAAGTTGGCTTTTTTTTGCCCTCAACACCCGGTTTCCAATTTTCAACCTTTTTGATGACTCGAATGGACACGTTCATCCAGTTGGACCCCAAACCGTTCTCATGCTGCTGCTGCTGATCGCATCAGTTTGCCACCGCGTGAGTGATGGATCGTGCTTCTTGAAATGGTCTCAACCCCTTTTTAATGTCAACGACAAAACTCTAAAGGGAGTGACTTCCCAGGCGTGAACCGAAGAGACCGGCGCAAAAGGTTTTTCTGCGCCAGGTCACTATTTGGGAAAACATGGAATACTCCCAGTCAGAACTCGTACGTCGCCCCTTCCTGTGGAATCTTTTTTTTTTTTTTCTGGGGCAGGGAACGCTCTCACCTCCACAGCAAAGGTTGCTTGCGTATGACATGAATGGACTGAACAAATGTGATGCATGTTGACTTGTCGCTTTTATTCATTTGTGATCTGCCGAGTGTTGCGTGTACATCGTTTGGGATAAAATAGAGGTACTTAAACGAGAATAGGGCTTTTCAACCCCCCCCCCCCCATTCCCATGTTTATAGTCATGACAATCCAGACAAAAAAAAAAGTTTTAGAAATTGCGAGGAATCTTGGCATACCGCACTTTGACGCATATTATATTGTTTGAAATGTTTTGAAGCATTCTAACGCCGGTGTCTTTTTATGGAAAGATTGGCTCATGCATGTTGGATGCCTTAATATCATTTTTTTTTTTTCCTTGCTCGTCTCTTAAGTCACGCTTTAGGTGTGCGCATAATATTGCGCAAGAAGCAAAGCTAGCGGGGTCTGGAAGTGAAACCGAGCGCCGTCCCCGGTCGCTTTTACAATTGGGGAAAGGCGGGCGGCGGGGGCTATTTGAATGTCCTTCCGGTGACCTAACTTGAGCAAATCCCGCCGAGCTTTTCTCAGCCGAGGACTAAACAACGGCCGACTCGTGCGGTGTCGCGTGAAAACGAAGCCCACTGTCGTGACAGGTCACGCACAAACACAAGCCACGAGAATGTCGGGCTTTGGGCTGAAATTTGGGGAAGAACCGAAAAGGTGAACTTGAATTTCGAAACTTTTGCCTGCACGCGTTCAGCGGCTCAGTATTTTTCGCACAGCTCGGCCTTTTGTTCCATGGAGATGAACGGCAGGTGGTCATCGGGGAATAATTGACCCGGCCGGCTCAGTTCAACTTTGGTCTTTGGCCGATGGTCTTGATTCGGGCCGTTCGCCTTTTTGACATCACGAGGCCGAGACGACACCAAGAGCCGGCCGGACTTTGACCAAATGGCCCTCGGCGTCTGGCTCATCAAGAAGAGTCCGAGAGAAGCCGGCCGGCCGGCATTTTTCATTTCACGGCTCTTCAGCTTCTTGACGGAGCCGAAGGTTGAGCGAGACGTGCCCAACAGCTGCCGCGCACGACGGCCCCTCCAGAGCTGAGAGCGCAAATTCAGTGTTGATGTCTTCGGTTCGTTTCACCTGAAGTCCTCTGCTATTTTTGGGCCCGGGGTGTCTCCAAAGTCAGAAACGGCCTCACAGCCTCAATTCCTTTTTGGCAGAAATCCACCATTGGCGCGGAAGGTAACGGCACGAGCCGAGTGCTTGTCAAAAGCCCCGCCGCCACTTCCTCTTCACTTCCTCTAATACTGGCGATGCGCATGCTGTGAAAACGGGACGCGATAGGTGTGCGAAGCAAACAAGGGAGGAAATTGGCTTTGGCTGATATCCCCAAGGCCACTCGCGGAGATTCCATTCTTGCAATGTTTCCTTTTTACCGAGAGCTAACTACGATTGGTGCTGTGTTGAAGGACACGCGTGAGACTCACTCAAGAGCTTTTTCCTTCCATTTGAATTTGTATATGAATGCTATAGTTTTGACTAAAATGCAAAACTAAAATGATCTTTTTGTAAAGGATATATATTAGAAAGAAGTGATATTCCAAAGTAATCTTTTTTTTTCCCTGTCATTTAAAAAAAAATAAAAATGTTTAAAAAAAAAAAACAACCACAACAACAACCAAAAAGCAATCAAGAGGTGTTCACAGATGCAAACTGTAAAGGACATCCCACAGCTTGACTCTTGCACTAGTTCACTATATTTGCACAAGTTACAGACATTTCAAAAAAACGAACGCAGCCATGGATGCAACATTACAAGTGAATCGGAGTGTGTGCGTCTGTGTGTGTGAGTGTTCTTTCGTGACTTTGAAAAGGCGTCGGGAATCATCTTGTATGCGAGTGCTCGGATGTCAAGACTGGGAAAACACACACAGGCAAACAGATGCGGTGTTGCACTGTCCAAATGAAATTGCTTTTTATGGAGATCTGCTTTTATTATCTTACATTTCATTGTCAATTTGATTATCACTATTGTTATAACTGTACTACTACTTATTCAATTTGCTACTCATGCTGTTTTGAGTTATTATTGATTCATTCTTGTTTTCGTGCCACCTCTCTGCTCAGACTGAGGATGGGATTCCTCTGAATATTGAACAATAATAGTGGCAGTGTTATGTATTGTTAGACCTCGGATTTTTTTTTCCCCTCTCCCCAATGTACCTTGCCTTCTTTCTGTGTTTGGTCTCCATTATGTTTTCTTTGATATACTGGACAATAAAATCAGTTCAACATGGCAAAATACGGTGGAACCGGTTTTATTTGGAATATACATGTGGTTCTTATGAAAGCTTAAGATCAAATACAGGCAAAAAAAAAAGAGATATCACTCCTTTCAAAAGGGAGGTTTGATTTTTGCCATCCTAAAAAAAATCGCAAAGCTTGACCTGAACAAAAAGATCAGCATGCCAACGCTTAGTGTAGTGACATTTTCACGCACTGCATGGTAAAAACAACATTAAAAGGGGGTGGGCACGTGACTGGTGCCGCCACAACCCCAAATTATTTAGCATTGTACTAAATCACGAGTGCCCGACCGGTAGCCCGTCGACTGGTCACCAGTCCATCGCCAGGGGTGCACCGGAAAATTTTGTCTGTGCGCGTTATTAATAAGAGATATTTTCGTGTTGGCGCACGCCTCACCTTAAGCATACTACCCGTTTCACGTTGACAAAAAAAAAAAAGTATTTTTAAAAAATGAAATCAAGAAAGCAGGTTACATAGAACCCACGGTGACCCATGCTCTGCATCACCGGAAGTTGTTAGCAATCTGCAATTGCAGCTCGCCACAGACAATATAACGTTATTTGATGATTCTCATGCGACCTTTGTCTCATGTCAGCGATGGCACCGGCAAAGAACGGCAATGCGAAGCGCCAGGAGATGCATTTTCAAACGCATCTCGTACGTACGATGAGTTCTGCGCTTAACACGTACTAAAGTGCGGCGCTCGCCTCCGCTTCCGGTCTGCGCCAAGGTGGGCGGGTCCCTCGGTCACGTGACTTTCCGGCTCGACGCGCACGGCCCTCGAGGAGACGTCACATTCAACTGGCACGCACCTCGAACCCAGAGTTGGCAATCTAGCGACTTTCTCGCTACATCGAGCGAGTTTTCAGACCCCCTCGAGCGACTCTTTTTCCCAAAAAGCGACAAAGGACAAACCTAACGACTTTTTTTTTCCCGGCGTTATCGACGACTCTGACGTGAAAGCGCGTCGCGTTCTTACCGTTGTCGACGTGCAGCGGGCGATTACGTCAGACTCTCCCGTCCGGAGCGCTCACAGGGTCTGAAAAACCAATTAAAAAAACAAATCAATGAAACTGAATAAGGGCCTAGTATCAGTGACCATCATTTTCTCAACTGCCAGTGTTCTATTGCCTCTTTAGGGTTTGATTGTTCATGTGGATTGCATAGAAAAAAATGAAGGTTAAAATGTTTCCATCCGACCAAACTTGAAGAATTAAAAAAAGAACAATGTATTGTGTTTCTATTGAGTGTTTTTTGCCGGTCCCAAGCCCGGATCAAAGAGGAGGGTTGGAATTGTGACAGTAAAATGAGTCAAAGAAACAAGAATCAATGCGTAAAGTTCGTTTGCAGTTCCACTCGACGCGCACGGCCCTCGAGGAGACGTCACATTCTCCTGGCACGCACCTCGAACCCAGAGTCGGCAATCTAGCGAGTTTTCAGACCCCCTCGAGCGACTCTTTTTCCCAAAAAGCGACAAAGGACAAACCTAACGACTTTTTTTTTCCCGGCGTTATCGACGACTCTGACGTGAAAGCGCGTCGCGTTCTTACCGTTGTCGACGTGCAGCGGGCGATTCCGTCAGACTCTCCCGTCCGGAGCGCTCACAGGGTCTGAAAAACCAATTAAAAAAACAAATCAATGAAACTGAATAAGGGCCTAGTATCAGTGACCATCATTTTCTCAACTGCCAGTGTTCTATTGCCTCTTTAGGGTTTGATTGTTCATGTGGATTGCATAGAAAAAAATGAAGGTTAAAATGTTTCCATCCGACCAAACTTGAAGAATTAAAAAAAGAACAATGTATTGTGTTTCTATTGAGTGTTTTTTGCCGGTCCCAAGCCCGGATCAAAGAGGAGGGTTGGAATTGTGACAGTAAAATGAGTCAAAGAAACAAGAATCAATGCGTAAAGTTCGTTTGCAGTTCCAACCAGGTTTGGGGTGTGTTTCTTAACCCCCGACTCACCTTTCGTCTTTTGCTGCGACGTGATTCCTCTCCGACGGCGTCCGCGGACCTCGAGCGACTCCTTTTCCCAAAAAGCGACAAAGGACAAACCTAACGACTTTTTTTTTCCGGCGTTATCGGCGACTCTGACGTGAAAGCGCGTCGCGTCCTTACCGTTGTCGACGTGCAGCGGGCGATTACGTCAGACTCTCCCGTCCGGAGCGCTCACAGGGTCTGAAAAACCAATTAAAAAAACAAATCAATGAAACTGAATAAGGGCCTAGTATCAGTGACCATCATTTTCTCAACTGCCAGTGTTCTATTGCCTCTTTAGGGTTTGATTGTTCATGTGGATTGCATAGAAAAAAATGAAGGTTAAAATGTTTCCATCCGACCAAACTTGAAGAATTAAAAAAAGAACAATGTATTGTGTTTCTATTGAGTGTTTTTTGCCGGTCCCAAGCCCGGATCAAAGAGGAGGGTTGGAATTGTGACAGTAAAATGAGTCAAAGAAACAAGAATCAATGCGTAAAGTTCGTTTGCAGTTCCAACCAGGTTTGGGGTGTGTTTCTTAACCCCCGACTCACCTTTCGTCTTTTGCTGCGACGTGATTCCTCTCCGACGGCGTCCGCGGAAGCATGCGCACGGCCGGCCAACGATGCAAATGGGGCGACGGCGTCCTTGAGCGATTTGTAGCACATCCAAGAGCTCCTTTCCTTCCCGGGCACTTGGCAAGGTTGCCATCACGAGGCATTAACTGGTTTGCGACTGAGCCTCGTAGGGGGAGGACGGGGTGCTTCCAGGAGGGATTACATGGGAGCGCTCACAGGGTCTGAAAAACCAATTAAAAAAACAAATCAATGAAACTGAATAAGGGCCTAGTATCAGTGACCATCATTTTCTCAACTGCCAGTGTTCTATTGCCTCTTTAGGGTTTGATTGTTCATGTGGATTGCATAGAAAAAAATGAAGGTTAAAATGTTTCAATCCGACCAAATTTGAAGAGTTAAAAAAAAGAACTGCGCCGGAATGTTTCTATTGAGTGACTTTTGCCGGTCCCAAGCCCGGATCAAGGAGGAGGGTTGGAATTGTGACAGTAAAAAGAGTCAAAGAAACAAGAATCAATGCGTAAAGTTCGTTTGTAGTTCCAACCAGGTTTGGGGTGTGTTTTTTTTAACCCCCGACTCACCTTTTGTCTTTTGCCGCGACGTGATTCCTCTCCGACGGCGTCCGCGGCAGCATGCGCACGGCCGGCCAACGATGCAAATGGGGCGACGGCGTCCTTGAGCGATTTGTAGCACATCCAAGAGCTCCTTTCCTTCCCGGGCACTTGGCAAGGTTGCCATCACGAGGCATTAACTGGTTTGCGACTGAGCTTCGTAGGGGTTGGACGGGGTGCTTGCAGGAGGGATTACAGTTATATTTGTATTTTTTTTTTTTGGAACACTATATACATTAAGTTTTAGACCATTAGAATATTTTCACAATGACATTTTGGGAAAAGTATCTTGAATATTTTTGGAAATGCAGTTGAAATATATCTGGTGTTATCTTATGAGAAGATTTGGGGAAATCCATTTTTAAAAACATTTTGTGAATGAAGTTGGAGAAATCAGTTGTTTACAATTTTGGAAAATATATTTGTCATATTTTTGAGAATATCTTTCCATATTCTTAACATGCTTAGACATTTCTCTCTAGGTTTCAAAAGTTGGCTGGCACGAGATGATTCTTACCTAGATCAGTATATGGTTTTGGATGGCTGTTGATTAGATAGAAAAAAAAAAAATTACAAGCTTCATTTAATAAAATAAACGCACCAGGAGTGCTGAATGGAGGGTACAGAGAGCATGAGTTTATACAGCTATCACCTCCCCACCACCACCCCCAAAAATGCTTTGTACAACTACATCTGTCGGGATCCCGTGCCTTGGAGCTGCAGGACCAGCGGACTCCTCTCCAGGATGGAAGTGATCACCACCGTGGACTTGTACTGCTTCACCTCACTTCAACATAGAACACACAAACGCAGAGCATGAGGTAGAACCAAGTCTGAAGTCAAGTCGTCTTGACGGTGCCGCGCCACCTGGCAGTGAAGCTGATCTCCAGACGTTGGCAGTGGTCGCCCGGGGCATGCTGGTCCTTGGAACGCAGAAGCCCGGAAGTGGGCGTCACGCTGAAGACGTGCGAGGTGTCCTCGCTCGACTCTACGGGGCGTCGAGCGAGACAAAAGAGACGACGGAGGCGAGTGGGGCAGGTGCACGGAAGCAGGGGAAAAAAGCAAAACTTACCTCGAATCAATGACCAGTGAGTCTGCGAGCCGAAGGTGTAGAGCTTGACTTCTTTGGCCTGCGTCTGGCCCAAGTAGCAGAGTCCGAAATTGATGTGGTCGCTGGACAAGCACAGCGTCGCTAGCTTCACGTAGGCGCAGAGCGGCACCATCTGAAATGGTGGGGGCGACCGTTCTGAAGGGGACTTTTTTTTGCCGTTTTTAATGCTGTTGAGCCGGCGCCCTCCTGACCTGCAGGCTATTGTTGCTGTAGTGAATGAGGAGGTCTTGCTGAATCTTCAGCTGCTTGTAGCCGCCGTCACTGCAAGGGACGACCGTCACGCCGTCTCTCGGATGCGCCGTGTACTCCAAAAGTGACGGCGAGCAGCAGAAGGCTACCCTCACCTGAGGGGGGGGCGGAGGAGGTCATTTCAATTTGGTTTGTATACAATGGCGCCAGCGAGTGCTGCTGTAAAAGTCACCAAGTTGGCAACATTGACTGCGTTTTTGTAAACTAGCTCGAACTTCTGCCTTCAACTGGGCGGTGATTTGAAATCGGACCGGCAAACGGGTGCGACCTTGTTCCATCCGGCTTCTTTCATCTTTGGCAACTGGCTCAAAGTCAAGCCTCTCCTATCTCAAGAGCACTTTGAAACAGTCGTTCGTGCCAACATTTCGGGCGGATGAGTGGAACGCGCTTGACTTTGGAGTCAGCCAATCCTCCATCAAGCATCTCCAGTTGGTCCAGAATGCTGCCACTCGCCTCTTGACTGCTACTCGTCAGAGGGAGCAGATCACTGCTTTACTGGCTCCCCGTTACAGTTTTTTCAAATCTTGAAACGGCCCGGCCCCACCTTCCCTCTCGGAGCTCGGGCCCGTGCCTCAGGTCTTCCGACCGGACACGACGAGAGGTAACGACAACGGAGCCTTTTCCGCGGCTGCTCCCTCTTTTTGGAATGAATGGTGGGCAAGCCCCCCCTCGCTGCCCATCTTTCAAACTCCTTTTTATTCCTTTTGTACTTTCTACCGTCTTTGTTATGAATTTGTTTTTCTGTTGGAATGATTTTTGCTACATGTGCAGCACTTTGTTGACAGCGGCGGTTGTTTTAAAGTACGAGTTGAGTTGCTAATGTAGGCACACACATCAGGAAGTACCCCCCCCCCCCAAAAAAATAATTTGCCAAAATTAGCAACCGGGGGGTCCGGGT
>NW_017805931.1:270555-274676 GCF_001891065.2 Hippocampus comes | reverse complement strand
CCCCCCCCCCCAAAAAAATGAATTGACCAAATTAGCCAGCGGTGTGTCTCGGTTGTACCAGTATGCTGTTTTGGGAATGTAGAATCATCGCGTGGGGGTCAGCGGCCGACGATCTGCCGGAGCCCGCCCCGGCGGGCCCCTTGACCACCGAAAACGGCGGCTGCGTCCTGAATCTGAAGCGCAGGGGCATCTCGGTGGTGTTCTTTAGCAGGAAGCTCTGCACGCTGTCAAACGCCTCCAAATAGACCTGCAAAAGTTTCCCCAAAATGAGCCGCGACGGCACATCTGCCGTTTAACGGCGGACCGACCTCGTCTCCCTCCGTCTTGATTAAATCGCCGGCCGAGGTGTGAAATTCCACCACCTTGTTGTCGTCCTCCATTTGCACCGAGAGCCTGCGACCCGAAGAAACGCGACTCGCTGAGTTTCTGGACAAGCACTTGTTCCGAGCGTGGGCATGATGTTGCCATTGCTTACACCGCAGGCTTGACCAGCGCCAGGAGATCCACTCTGATGGGCTCCAGATCCAAGCCCCGGGCCCGTGACACCTTGGCCGGCACGCAGGAAGCCTCCTGGGACAAAAACGACCACGGGAACGCTGAGCTCAAATCGTTCCTGGGCAAAATCTCACAAGACCTGCAACTTCAGCACTAAATACAAGCGAAGTGCCACTTAAGCGCGTGTGTGTGTGTGTGTGTGTGGGGGGGGGGGGTCTGCATCAAAAACTCATGGCATTGCGTGCGCGCCGAGCGCGTTTACCTTTGAGTCCAGGCTAATGAAGGCCAGGGCCAAGCCCACGCACTTGGACTCGCACGATGTTGTGAGTGGGGTGAAAGACACGTGCACGGTGCTGTTGCCTTGCGCCGGGATCACCTGGGAACGGGGAGAAACAAGGAGGGGCCGGGGGGGCGCAACACACGCTCCGGGTTTGCCATCGTACGAGCAAAGCGGGCGAAACGGCGGCGTGCGTACAATCTGCCGCGGCGAGACGCAGTAGGGCTCATCGGACTTGTCACCCACGTGAGGTCGGATGTGGACAGACAGCATTTTTCTCTTGGCGGGACACAGTCTGTCGCCTTCCTCCTCCTCGCTCGCGTCGTCTTCTCTCTCCGTGCCCTGAAATCACAGAGGGGAGAGGCGATTGCAACGGAGGAGGCTCCCGAGCGGCGTTACAAGATGAGGCGCTCATCAAATGCATTTCAGCTGCGTGCAATTATGACCTCATCGAAAACCGAACCCGCCCCCCGCCAGTTATTTTATCGACGCTCACAGCGGCGCAGCGGAGCGAAGCCTGCGGGCCCGAATCGTGGGACCTTTTCCAGGCGGCCTCGCCGTTGGGAAGCCTGGACGCTCCCCGGGGGTTGTCGTCGGCATCCTTGAGCGGGAAGCTTTCCCCGTATGACATCACCACGTCCACCAGTTTGCGGTCGTTCGGGATGATGTTGTACGTCTCCCAGTCCAGACGGATATCTATCCCCACCCCCCCCAAAAAAAAACAATAATATTAACAACGTGGTGGATTTGGTTGTTTCATGGAAAAACGAAGCCATCGGAAAGAGCGCGACTTACCAAAGAGCGTGGGGTTGTTGATGCGAAGGGAACGGGAAATGGTGTCCCCTCCAGATAAACGCGTCCCAAACCTACACACACACAAACGGGACGCGTGTGGACATAGCGCTGGTTTTGCGCGGATGGCGGCACTCACTGTACGTTGGGTCCCTGGAACTGGTCGTCGGGGCGCGGGCCGGTGATTTGGAAGTAGAGCGGACAGCCTTTCACCAGCATCCGCATGGGGAGGAGGCTGGGCTCGAGGTCCCCCACCTGCCGCAAAAATACACATTCATTCTTTATTTTGATGTTATTTTAATGATTTCGTTCTCATTGGAAAATCCCCCATGAGGCGGGCCTTCGATTCCAGCTCCTCATATTTTGTTCAAAGGTTTTTTTTTTCCAATCCAATTGACATTGAAAAGAGCATCACCAAAGAAGTGACGTGTCAGCGTAACGTTGAAATCGATTTCAAAATGTGTTCAAGTCAATACATATATCTATATAGATAGATAGATACATAGATATACATACTGCATATATAGCGTAACGTTGAAATCGATTTCAAAATGTGTTCAAGTCAATATATCTATCTATATATAGATGGATACATAGATATACATACTGCATATATTTTTTTTTTATATGGTGAAGAAAATGTAAAAATGGAATACTGCGGCTTGTTAGTCTAATGCGAAGGTAGAATTGCTCGCTTTAAAAAAATCTTTTCTTCTTTCATGACCGCAAAACAAAAGTGGTGGGCTGCGAGCGTGAAAGAACGACTTCCGGGAAGCGCGTAACAAGGCGGCGGTTTTGAAGATTCCTACTTGTCGGGCCGACCTTGCATACGAGATTGTCTCGGTAGTCGCCCCACATGTCGCTGTAGGCGGTGACGTCCACAGTTTGGGTCTCGAAGGGTTCCAGCGTTCCGGCGCACGGCACGATGAAGAAGGCCGCGCCTTTTCCGTTGGCCAGCAGGTTGCTCAAAAAGTCTGCCGCGGCACGTCAAACGCGGCATTTGTTGCTGGTTTCAAAGGGACCTTTTGAGAGCGCCGGCATACGTACCCTTGTGTGCTTGCTCCTCCAATTTGCCGGCTTGGACCGAGTGAAGCGGCTTCTTCATGTATTGGGATCTTTGGGGAAAAAGTGTTTGTTGTTCACTACTATCCCCACCGCCACCCCCCACACACACACACGATTATTGGGGCGAGCACCTTCTCTGTGATTGGTTGCTGGGCTTCGCCGCGTCGCAGTTGAAAAACTCCGCCCGGATGGTGAAGGGCGCCAGGATGGCGGTGTGATTGCTCATCAGCAGCTGCTTGGTGACGGCTTCCGCCAGCAGCACCTCGCCGAAGTCGACCGTCAACGCCTCTTGCCCCCCATCGGCCGAAACGGGACGACTGGCGGGAGAGGAAGGAGGGCGGCGGGCGAGGACTTTGAGAGGCCGACGGGTGCGGCGTGTCCCTCGGCGTTCCTACCTGATGCCGGGGAGCGCGTAGGACACTCGGAGACTCTGGGTGGCGGGCGCCAGGATGCTGAGAACCAGAGGCGAGCTCATGCCCTCCACCTCGCAGAGCGCCACCACGTCATTCAGCGCCGACTGGGGTGACGGCAAAGCAAACTGCGAACCAGCTCGGCCGCAAAGCCAGCCTTTGATCTGCCGCGAGCGTTCCTCACGTCGGTTTGGGACACGAAGGAGACGCGGATGTCCAGGCTGGCGTTGGGTCCCAGACTGCCCGACAGGGGCTCAAAAGTGGCTGAACAAAGAGACGCCTGCTGACCCCTGAGCTCGTCCTGAAGAAGAAAAGGCATCCGCTAGAAAAGGGGCGGCGCCGACCGCCGGGCCCGCGGCCCATTTGCTACCGGGCAGATCTCGGCCTTGGTAGCAAATTGGGCGTCGGTCAAACACGCCGCCCGGGCCGTCGATGACCTGGTCCACGACACAAAAAAGGTCGGGGCCCCTGTTCTGAGAACACAGACTTCATTTAAGGCCAAATGTACTTTGGAACGGCTTGAAGAGAAATTGCTGGCTCTCTGAAGAGCAGAAACGCCACCATCGCCGTACTGAACGCGCACACGCACACGCGGTCTGGGCACCGAGGTGTGGTCAAAGCCACTCCTGCCATCGAGTGGTGATTTATCAGACTGAAATAATTTCCAAAGCCCCGACCGATACTGACTGAGGAGCTGCCCAAAGCCATCGATTATTACATTCAAAAAAATGTAATTTTCCCGTTCGGCATCAAATGAGTTCAGCAAAGGAAAGATGTAAGGATGCAGGACTCCCAAGCGGGCCTTGGGAAAGGAAGTCAGGAAGGAAGGAAGGAAGGTAGAAAAGTCAAAGATGCCATGCGCGACGGCGACAGCACTTCAAGCAGCACGTCTGGCTTGTTCAATGTTGATCCGATGTCCACGACAATGTTTTGGTTTTTCAAAGAAGAAAAGAAATGATCTGGAGGTCAGTACGTTTGTTTTTTTCTACCTACCATCCGGTCCCGTCCTCCACGGCCAGCTCCAGCTCCGTTTCGAGCTCTTGGCAGAATTGCGGCCTGAAGCGGATGTACACGCTGCCGCC
>NW_017805931.1:257807-269290 GCF_001891065.2 Hippocampus comes | reverse complement strand
GGGCGTCGGTCAAACACGCCGCCCGGGCCGTCGATGACCTGGTCCACGACACAAAAAAGGTCGGGGCCCCTGTTCTGAGAACACAGACTTCATTTCAGGCCAAATGTACTTTGGAACGGCTTGAACAGAAATCGCTGGCTCGCCGAAGAGCAGAAACGTGTGTGAGAGCAAACCACTGTGAATTCTGCTGGACATCTGATGCAAGAGCGTGGCTCATCCGCATCCGAGCAGAGCAAGGGCCCCGCCCCCTTTCACACGACACACACCACCCAGGAGAAGTTGGACGGCAAGAGCGTCTGGTTGAAGAGCGTGACGGTCCCTTCGGCGGCCACGCCCATGTAGAGTTCGGGGAGGAGCAGCTCGCAGTTGAGTAGACACAGCTGAGGAGACTGCACGTCCGCGCGCAGCAGCAGGTGACTGCCAAGCAGACAAACGGCTCGGCATGAGTTGCGGGCCAAACGTACGGTGCGCCCGCCCTTGCTAGTTTATCGTGGACTGATGCGTGAACTTTTCATGTTGAACTTTATCCGCGTTCTCACCGCCGCACCGCTTCCGCACGCCACCATCGCCGTACTGAACGCGCACACGCACACGCGGTCTGGGCACCGAGGTGTGGTCAAAGCCACTCCTGCCATCGAGTGGTGATTTATCAGACTGAAATAATTTCCAAAGCCCCGACCGATACTGACTGAGGAGCTGCCCAAAGCCATCGATTATTACATTCAAAAAAATGTCATTTTCCCGTTTGGCATCAATTGAGTTCAGCAAAGGAAAGATGTAAGGATGCAGGACTCCAAAGCGGGCCTTCGGAAAGGAAGTCAGGAAGGAAGGGAGGAAGAAAAGTCAAAGATGCCATGCGCGACGGCTACAGCACTTCAAGCAACACGTCTGGCTTGTTCAATGTTGATCCGATGTCCATGACAATGTTTTTGGTTTTTTTTAAGAAGAAAAGAAATGATCTGGAGGTCAGTACGTTTGTTTTTTTCTACCTACCATCCGGTCCCGTCCTCCACGGCCAGCTCCAGCTCCGTTTCGAGCTCTTGGCAGAATTGCGGCCTGAAGCGGATGTCCACGCTGCAGCCGGTGCAAGGGGCCAGCACGCCGCCGCGCGGCTCCACCGTCAGCTACGCACGCACCGAGCTTGAGAACAACTTTGCAAACAGGGTGCGCTTCCCGCGCCCGGGCGCCTCGTACCTGCGGGTCTCGGCCGCCGTCCGGGCTCTCGTGCGCCTCCGCCAGCGACCAGGAAGCCTCCAGGTGCGTGGCGTTGTGGAGGTACAGCGTCTTCTGGCTCTGCTCCCCGAGCCGCATGAGGCCGAAGTCCACGCTGGGCTCACTGATGCTCACGCTGGGGCCCTTGGAGGCAACAAGCGGACACGTAATACATACAAAAAGGAAAACCGCGGATATGATCGTGAGGAACAACAACAAACCAATAATAATAATCAATCAAAATACAGCATCCTGATCATGCTGAAACGCCCACGTGCCCCATATCAAAGCTAAAAGGTAAGCAGAGCTGCGCTGGAGTTTGTACATCCGCGTCAGCTTCTGGTAATTGGCACATACAGCGCGGAAGTTGTCGACGGGCCGGTGAGCGCCTCCGCGGGGGCTCTAATAGCCCCCGCCCCCACCCCTGAAAAAAAAAAAAAAAACGAAAAACGCCCAACTTAAATGGAATACATGGGAGACGGTATATCCCGGTGAAACTTGAAAGGGCTCATTTCAGCAGGGCAAGAGAAAGGACGTGTCAAGTGGGCAGCCGTCTCATTTTCAAGCCTTGGCCTGTTTTGACACATTGCAAATGTGAGAAACGCATCCTGTAGTCTCCTCTCAGCAAATAAGATTCAAAGTGCCGTGAAAATCTGAACGGCAGAAAAATGGCCGTGAGAAGCGCAATCCGATCGCCGGGAAGGCAGTTCGCCCGTGACAGTCGGCCGTTGGCTGCGGCTCACCTTGAAGGTGACCTCCACGGCCAAGACGACGGGTTGGGAGCGGTGCTGGATGCGGCAGAGCAGGCTGGTCGCCACCTTCTCCGGTTTGCCTCCGGTCAAAAGCAGGTCGAAAACGAAACACTCGTTCTCGTCCGTAGGCGAAAGGAGGAGAAAGTCGGCGTGACTCGCGCGCGTTCGGGGCTCGTTTCGGCTTTGCGATCGTACGGAGGGGAAGGAACGGCGCCGTACCGATTTTCCCAGCGGCGGGCTCCACCTCGATTCGATGACAGCCGCTGTTCATGGCGTCCCAACGGAAGAAGACCGGCGTTTTGCTGTGATTCCACATCTGCGAGCGAGAGGACGAAGATGGACGACCAAACTCTGCGGACGAGCGGGGACGGCGGGGCGAGCGAAGCACCTTAAAATGTCGGCGGGTGGCGGTGGAGATAAAAAGTTGTCCGGGGATGACCATGGCGTAGGGCTCCAGCAGCACGTTGAAGGGCTCCGTGGCGCCCTTGACTTCGATCTCCATGACGGTGGCGTCGCCCACCTCCGAGCCGACGCGGACGGGCCGCAGCGCGCCGGGCCTGCCGGCGGATGACGAGTGAGCCAAACAGCCTTTCCTTTTCCCTTTTTCCCTCGGAGAGGAGGCGTTACCCGTCGGCGGCGACGGCGGACTCCGACGGCAGCTGGGGGATGTCGCTCAGGACCAAATGGCACACGCTGTGGTAATCCTGCATCTGCAGCAAGCAAACAAAGCGACAAGCAGCATTCCATCCGATGTTCTTCCGCTCTGAACTTGCAGTAAGACAGTCATCGTTCTTATGAATGAAGGCTTCGTTTCAGCAGCAGGCGGCTATCGGTTACAAGCCACAACTCGGCCAAGCGTTGACCCATAAAAGCAAAAAATAAAATAAAAATAGCCTCCAAATTCTGATGCGCGAGGAAAGAAGTAGCGGTAAAGACATATTTGAAACCAGCGGCGACACATAAAGTCATCTCCGATTTCAAATTTGCTGTTTTGATTCTCGACGCTGAAGCGCATTTTTGAGGTCTTGAACATCAACAAAAACTCAGCAGAGTTTGGACACAAAATGGGACCATTTCAAGGGTCGTCATACACAAGAAGCAAAAAACAAAAACAAGCTACGGCGTGTCGGGCTCTGAAAAGCGGGACGCACGTGCGCAAAGTGCTGGCGAGTGCGAAGCTGAGCGCGTTTCTACCTCCTTAGGACAGAAGGAGATGGTGAAGTCTCGATCCCGGCAGGGCGCCAGGATTCCCGAGGCCGGGCTGACTTGGAAAACGTCGTCCCATTCGGGCTGATACCGGATTTGGCGGGGCTCGGGGATTTCGGCCAGAAGCGGCGGCGGCAGGTTGGGCTTCATGATGCGCCAGCGGAAGGGCAGCTCCAGGTGGCTGCGGGCAAGACGCGGACGGGTCCGTCAGTCGCGCGGCAGGCACGTTGGGCGTCCCGGGCGCGCCGAGTTACGTACACGTTGTTCCTGATGACCGCCGTCTTCCGCTGCGCCGTGCGAGGGTTGCACGGCTCGAATCGGACAAAGTGGTCGGCGGTGACGTCGCGCGCCTCCCCCAAAACCGGGGGCCGCTCCTCGCCGGAAACGGACAGGAGCTCCAGGGCGATCAGCTGGCCCTCGCCTGCCGGCAGACGAGACGACGGCGGTCTCGCTTTCGGAAGCCGCACTCGGGAGTGACGGGCCCTCACCTTGCACGCAAACGTCTTTGACTTGGCAGTTGTCGCACACCACGGTGAAGATCCGGCAAATCTGTTCGGTGGTGGCGGGAAAGAAAAGCGCCTGCAAGAAGACGTCAGACGTTTTGCGGCAAGGTGCCAGAAAACGGGGGCGGAGCCATCATTGCGAGTCAGCGATCGATTCATCTGGGCCCGGCGACGAGCAAAGCGTTGCCCCGGGCCTCTCGCGACTCCTCGCTTGAGCTCGACTTACTCCTCGCCTGGCCTTAACTCAAAGCGCGAGCGGCCTTCGGTGGCTTTCGCCGGCCCGCTCCATGAGGGTCGAACGGCGGGGGGGTTGAATTTTTCCCAGGCTCACCTCGACGACCGTGCTCTCTCCGGGCTGCAGGGCAAAGAAGGACGGGCTGACGGCAAAGGGAGGCTGCTCGCAATAACAACTTGTGGCCACCGACTACAGAAAGGGACACAAATTCCAAAAGGGAATCGACAGAGCGCATTTCAGCAGCTGTGAAGCGCACACAGCCGTCATTGCGCTCAGCCAGACGGCTTGGGGGGGTTGTTTTTTTTCACCCTGGGGTCGGTGGCCGGCCAGCGATCCTTCGGGACGACACAGAAGGTGCCGGCGCTCAGGCCGACGTTCTGACAGTGGAACTGGACGCATCGCAGTCCCCCGATCAGGCAGTAACCGCAGTCCAGCACGCCGGGCACTGCGAACGCGGCCCGGGACGCGTCAGGCGGGCGAGGGCGCGCGGCCAAAGTGCTTCAAAGCGGGAGAAGACTCACGGGTGAGAACGGGAGGCGGCCGCCGCGCCTCGATGGGGACCACCAGGATATGCTCGCCCTCGCTTTCCACCACGACGCGGTCCTCGTAGTCGGCCAGCGAGTCCGGGGCGAAGCGCACCGTGAACTTGCAACTCATGCCGGGAGCCACAACGCCGCCCTTGCCGGGAAACCTTCCTAGAGGACCACGGCAACAACGGCGTCAGACGCCGGCGTCCGCCCGAATCCGGAGGACGGCGGGGGGGGGGCGCTCACCGAGACCGATGGTGAAGTGGGAACTGCTGGGCGGGAGGACTCGGATGTCGCGGCTGGAAAAGCTGACGTTCTTCAGCTCCAGGGTGCTCTGAGACGGGAGGGAGACGTCGGCAAGAGCGGAGCGCTCGAGCGCCGGCGGCTCGCCCTACCTCGTACACCTGTCCCACGCTGTACACCGTGAAGAGGACCAGCGGGGGCTTGGCCAGGAAGACCTGGACGCCACTTTCTTGGGAGCTGACAATGACAAATGACACAGCTTAGAGCTCCTTTGCGTGAGAGGAGGCCGCGCCGCATTTGCGAGTGGAACGCACCTTTCCTCGGCGCCGTCCTTCTTGGCGGTCCGAGGGCGGATGAGGGAGGCGGCGCCCCGGTGAGCTTTTGGAGGCAGGAAGCGGGGGTTTTGGAGCATGCGTTGGCGTTCCTTCATCTTACGCAGCTTTTCGTTGCCCTCGGCCCGATCGGTCGCGCTGGGCTCGTCTTTCCACTTTGGCCTGGGCCTGCTCTGCATCTTCTCCGGGAAGACGGACCGGTCACGTCGGGGTTCGCGGGCCGTGGCTTACGGATGTCGGCGCGGACCTCGTCGGGTGACTTCTTCTTGTTCAGCGCCAGCGAGCTGCACTCCAGAGTCTGGCTGGACTCGGACTCCTTCCTCATCCTCCACGCCGAGTTGTCGTGCGCCTCGCTGGCCACGTGCAAGGTGTAGGCGATGGTCGGTCTGGTCAGATCGGGTTTTACTGAAAGACGAATGTGACCGCGTGGGACCGAGGCGTCGAAAGAGACAAAAAAACAAGACTGGAATCAACACGTCAACACAACGTCGGGAGAGAAAAAGTACCGACTGCCGGGGCCTTCATTTGGATTTTTTGCGGCTTTAAATAGTCCAGCGGCGAAATCAGGTCGTTGATTTGGAGGAGACCTTCATCAACGTGCCAGATGAACGCCGACTTGACTGGAGCGGATGAAAATGAGACGTCAGCAGACAGACCCCTTATTGGTGTGGGGGCCCCGGGGGGCCTGACATTTCGGGACAAATCAGTCGGCGCAAAGCTGAAAGGAGGCGAGAAGCGGATGAATATTGCGGCGACCTGGCGGCAGGCCCTGGAGATCGGGCACATCCCTGAAGTCCTCCTTCATCCGTTCCGTCGTCCGTCGCTCGGTGGAGGCCGCCCGAGCTCTGGCCTGGATGATGTGGCTCTCCAGCATATCGGCCTCTTTGATACGCTGGTTGTATTCAGCCCGAACCTTTTCGGAGATGCCGTTAGAGCCCAGGCGCCCCGACGTGTTGCTTTCTTTTCTTCACACGCTCCGGTTTACCCGTTTGAGCTCGTCGACGTATTTGTCGTGGTAGCTGCTCCTCCCCTTTGCCTTCATAAGGTTGCACGGTGTTACTTTGGTGTAAAGCTCCTTGAAGGTGCTGGCCAACACGTGAGAAATGTCCTTTTGCGCAAAACACATCAACAAAGCGTCAATCAATGCGTGTGCACGCCCGCACGTGGCTGAGAGCTTCTCAAACCTTCTGGGTCCAGGTACCCTGAACAAGGGAGACATTTTTACAAGTACCCCGACAGAGAAAATAAATACAAACATGGCGACTCCATGCACCGTTCAATGTTATGTGATCTAAATAGTCATGACCTGTTTGCTTTTCTACTTCTTCCTTTAATACCTTTGCTGTTGTGAATTGGGAATTTCTCCCTTGCGAGACTAATAAAGGTTTTCTTATCTTTTTAAATGTAAGGAGAGATTCATTTGCTGATCCGCACTTTTTTTCTCCCCAGGATTCAACAGAATTTATTGCAAATGATTTTGAGGACCCCCAAACCATGGAGACCCCGGTTCGAGAACCGCTGCAAGCTCGCTTACCTGCGATTTTGCAGAAGCAGGGGTGTGACTGTCCACGGGAGGATCACACCGAGATGGTCGCTGGTCTTCTTGCTCCTGTTGCTCCGGCAGCATGGCTGACTTCAAAAAGTTTAACCGAGTACCTAGCAATGAAACTTCAGAGTTAGCATCTGGCAAGCAAGTTGGCTACACGTGCTAAATTGGCATTGAAAGGTTTGATTTGAATTACAAGAAAAAAATTATAACGTTTACCATTAAAAAATGCCAAATGAAGCAAATCTAGTCAAAGTGAGAGAAAATGTGTGCAATCGAGTACTCTGAAGTCGAGTGTTGATTCTGTGACGTCACCACCGCCGTCATGGAAACCAACCTGGTTGCGAGGGCCGCCATTTACTGCACTTTTTCTTCGCATCACGACACACCGTTCTGTACAAAAAAAAAAACAAAAAAAAACGATCACAAATAACACGTTTTAATCGAATTTATACACTCATAACAAAAATTATTGAGATTTCGCCTCGTTGTTTGGGCGGTTTGTCACAATATGACAAAGTAGATGCTGTCTTGATTTCCTGTCGTTTCGAAGACTCGGGCTTTTCGATTTTTAATCAAATATAATTTTGGTGTACAAATGTACGAAACTACTCACAGGCGTTCAAGTAGGTCTCGTCGCCGGTGGCGCAGTGCATTCTGGGAAATGATAGCAGCCCTCTCTTGTCGACGCGTTTGAGCTCTTAACCTGCATTACTCGTAGACATTGAGCTGCGGGAAAGCGGGAAACGTGCGATCTGGCGCTGTGATTCATTTTAATGGGCACAAGCGACGAATTTGGTGTGCCGACATGAATGCGGCTTGACTAAACGCGGTCGGTTTGACAAGCACTGCTGCTTTCCACCAAAAGGGGGAGGCATAGCCCCGGAAATGTGGGCCAGCCCCCAAATTGTCCCAACCCAAAACAGTTTTCTGATGAAAATAGAGAGGGGGCGGCAACTCTTTTGGAATGTTGAAGCTCAACCAGAACATGATGAAACGATTGTTACGGAATGAATTTTTATTTTGTCCTGTCAGCGGTTCTAATGTGAGACCTTGCGATGCGTTGCCAACATATGTGACTGTCAACCCCCCCACCCACACCCCGGCCCCTTAAATCGGCTACTCCCTTAAATTAACAGTATTATGTAGGCTTATTGTTGATTGCTGTGACTGTGATGTCAGGGGGCGAAGACAGAAGAGAGGTGGAGTGTGCTTCAAAAAAATAAAGCAGACCTTTTCAACCTGTTGACACTAAACACGGGACTCCGTTGCTCAGCTTGTGGCGTAAGCATTCAAATTTGGATCGACCCCGGCACTTGCCCGCATTTTGGCATTGAAGACGACACAGGATGCCATTTTTAAAACTTTTTAAAACAGTTCCAAGATGTCTTAAACTTGTCTGTGCCGTGTTTTTCATCAACGCACGCAAATCACGAATTGGAAAAGACTTGATTTTTTTTTTTTTTTTTGCCTCGCGCAAATCAGCCTTTTTTGGGGGGGTCCAATCTCATGCAAATGTGCCACGACTCAGTGCGAGGCCCAAAAACATAAAAGCCAACAGAGCGTATTTTCACACATGGAGGCAGCACTTCGTCGACACGTAAGGTGGCACTTGTCCGCTCGACTTGTCCGCTCGAGAGGCGCAGGCGCTGCCCCACTATAATTTTCGTTCCTATGTCACCTTTATGATTCACGCCGCGTTCCTTGGCGCATGCCCCGCCCTTCCCAAAAATGTTCCATGTTGTGCCATTCGGCAAAGAAACAAAGTGGAGATGAAAAAAAACAAAAACGATTGATGCATGAATAGAAATTTGTGAAATGGCACATGGGACAACCTCGAGAGCTCAAAGTGCACGCCCGTGTTGCAATACGTTCGGCGATGTTGGAATGTCTTGAATTCCAGAGAGCTCCCCTTCCGCCATGCGTGAAAGTACTTGTCAGACCGGCATGGCAGTAGTGGGTGGGAACTGAGGCCGGCCCATCTGGATGATGGGCCGGCCTCAGTTGCGCGCTGTGCCTCCGTGAGCGGAGGGAGAGAGGAGAGGAGCCGGAGGGGGGGAAAGTCAACGAAAGAGTGGAATACTGTATCACGCACGACTTTTACGGTCGGGATTAGAGAGGAGGAGGAGGAGGGAGAGGACGCTGCGGTGGACTTTCGCCCTTCCGGCACGGACTCGGTCGGGGCCAAGGCGGAATGGAGGCCAACGGCAGCGGCGGGACGCACAGTGAGTTGGATGGCGCACGGATTTACAACCCGGTTGCACTTGGTGTACACCAACGCACAAGCCCACAGCAGGCTTACCGATTGGAGGCTTGTTGCAATGGCAATCTTAGTCAATCTGAGTGCCGGGGAGGGACTGAAGCGCTTGAGTACCCGTCCCCCGTGGCTTTCATGATAGGGAGTTGACAAGAGCGAATTCCAAGATTTTGCTTCCAAATACACAGGTCATAATGCCGTACTCAACTGTGGAAATACATTCAAATAGTTTCAGTTTTCTGGATTTGGGGGGCGGGGCGGGGCTAAAACCGGGCCCAGCGACACACTTTCGCACCTTCCTTAGCGGCAGCAGTTTTTCCGGCACAATCCCCACGTGCGGTAAGCTAGCTAGCCATGTCTACACCTCAAAAATACACCGTGCCTTTTGATAGTCCACTCGTACTGTCGCTTTAGAGTGCCTCGTTGTACTGGTGCGGCTACTTTGGAGCGCCTCGTTGTCACAATGTGGAAAAGCCCTATGACAATCCAGTGGCGTATATTCCTGCCCCTGCCCTTTTTTCAGATAGTTTTGTGTCTCAAACATGCCGCTATGTGGAGAAGGATAAGAAATATGTAGCCATTTCCAGTGCGAGTAGTTTTGACGACACGTGACAGCCGACAGTTGAACCGGGCGTGGTTTCACACATTTAACCGTCAAGACCACAGTGTTTGAGAGCAGAGAGAAAGGCTTGATTTTTCATGGTTTTGGGTGTGTCTAGCACAAAAATTATGTTTCCCCCCCCCCTTTGTGTGTTTAATGTGGAATAATTAAATCTAAGCACTTCCCTCCCAGCGGTAGGAGGGGCATTTTAAGGGCATTGGTGGAGTGGATGATTATGCTTATTTGCCTATTTAAAAATGCTTCCATGTAATAAATATATGAAACAACAGTCGCCTATTGGAGATAAAAAGAAAAAGATGCAGACGCTGGACGAATTTGAGCTGCCTTTGTGACCGTTTGTTCCCGCCCTGGCCCTGGATTTAACATGTCCCAACTTTATGATTGCAACTGCAGTCAACGGGACGCATAAACAACAACAAACAGACTAAATAGAAGGGCAAAATGAAAGCCAAGTAAATTGAAGACATGATGGGAGTACAGTACAAGTTTTGAGAGCGGGCGGAGCAGATGGAAGATAATTTCCATGGATGCTTCGTGGCCCGCTATGATTTTCCGTCTCGTGACGGTGTTTTTAGTCTCGTCCGTTTTGGGTTTTTTTTGTTTTTTTTTTTAGCTCTTCTGTCGTCATCGCAAGGGACTCGTGTGCTCTTCGGTCTCACGACACTTGACTCGTTGACGCTCTTGTTACGAAGCGGACGCGATGCCGGCGCCCGTCGAGCCTGCGGCAGGCGACCAAACGGGTGGTCCAAACGGACTCCGATGACGCGCACTTTCCAAGACTTTTGGGTCGGCGCCCCGACATCGCGGCGACGAGACGAGGACTCAACTCGGACCCCGCCCAGTGACTCTCGGACACGCTCTTCGTTCCCGCACGCCCCCGCGGTCCAAGAATCCGTGGCCGTAAGCCGCGCGATCGCTTTTGTCGCGCGATGTCTTGCTGGGAGTCAAGAGCGAAAACGAGCCCGTCGGGGGAGAAGGCGCGGCAGGAGCGCGCGAGGAGAGCGGCCCGAGAGAACGGCAAACTTCTCGGTGAGTGGCGATCCCCGGACCGCCGCGCCGAGCCGAGCCGCCCTCTTCTCGGTCCCGCAAGAGGCGCAACTCCGTCGGCAATGCGTCACTTTTCAAGTCCGACGGGAGCGGGGGAGCAGAGTGGGCAAGGCTCGGGGTGGGGGGCAGTTTCGCCTCGATCACGGGTTCTTCAAGGCGACCGAGAGACGTTAAGAGCGCTGTCATAAAACGAGGCGCAAGCGAGTCCAAGCACACGTTGACCTCGGGGCGTTGCTTTGCCCAAAATGGCTCTTGTTAAAACCAAAACAAATACATCTCCATTTACACGCATTGCAGGCTACTTTTTATTTTAAAGGGGGGGGGGGCGCTACCGCAACGAAATTGCGTCGTGCGTTACAGGATGCACTCGACTTATGCGAGCCTAAATAAACGCAGTTCCTCGTCAGGATGCGTTTCAAGACGAAACAAGCAAACGGAAAATGTCAGCTCCGACAGAATGTTGCCCTTTTAGTCAGAATATGCCAGCAGGAAAACCGCGCATTCCGTTGAAAAACGCGGAGAAAAAAAATGCACGGACGGGAATCTCTGGCGCAATCGGCACCTTCGATCAAAAGAAACACATGAAATCAATAACTACATCCACATCCAGGTCATGTTTCAAATATGACTTTCCACATCTTGACTGTCAGACGAGCATACGTGCTTTCATAAAAGTACCAAACGACTCCGCCTTTGAAGACAACATTACGCAGTGAGGGAAAAATCGGCAAGGAATTGACGTTCGCCCAATTTTTTTTTTCTTTTCAACAAGGCTAAGACTCCTCGCTTCACTTCCAAGAATCTGACTGTAAACTCTCCACAGGCGTCAATGTGAGCGAGAAAGGCCGTTTGTCGATAGGTTCCCCGCGACCGGTCCGCTCTGGCTTCGCGCACGTTAGCGTCACTGAAAATTGTCCAAGCGAAAATAGCAAACAGAGCAACAATGCTTACATTGGTTGCCCTTGCGACTTTCGGGGGGGGGGGGGGGGAAAGCCGCCCCC
>NW_017805931.1:248609-256949 GCF_001891065.2 Hippocampus comes | reverse complement strand
CCCGCCACACAAACACATGAACGTGGGGAGGGACGCCTCGCGGTGTCACGTGCCGTTAGAGCGGAAGGTCGCAGCCATGATAAGAGACCCAAAAAAGGCCTTCCTGTTTGTCGAGTGCTTTCTGAGCTGTGGGCAGATGTTGTCCCCGTCCAGGAAGGAAGTCAACGCCGCCGCGCTTCAGTCAGATACGAGGCGCGTTTTTGTCTCCAGCCCAGCGTGCGCCATCTTGAATGCGGAGCCATCTGGGACCCTTTTCGTGGCCCGCGGCACATGGCGTCTACTTGTCCAAGCTTGAGTCCAAAGTTGGGGCAGGTCATGTAAAGCGAGCGCAGCGCTTTGATCTTGCCATCGGTTTGCGGTTTTGCCCGTCGTGTTAGCAGATCTCTTCGCCGCTAGCAGCGAAGAGATCTCTTCATGGTCCGCAGTTGCGTATCGCGGAGCGAGCGCGAGTCTCTCGTCCCCAAATGTCGCTGGTGTTTTCACACACCGCCCGCCATGAATCCCTCCGCGGAATGCCAGCAGCGACTCGTCTTCCCATTTTCGGGCAAAAGCCCATTTCGGCTCCACGTCGACGACATCCGGAAGCGGGCTCGTTTTGGGGTGGGCGTGAGATTGACTTTGGCTCGCCTTAAAGTACACGGTTGAAAAGGGGGGGGGGTAAAAAAACTAAAGGAAAGCGCCATCCCACCACAAGCTCCCATCTTTCCGCACGCAGTCTCCGTGGACGACATCGACTCGGTCCGCAACGGGCGCCAGTCCGAGGGCCTGAACAAGCACACCGACCCGGGCGACGAAGAACGCTGCTTCTCCATCGTGTTCAAGGGCCGCAAGAAGGTCCTGGACCTGATGGCGAGCGACCGGGACGAGGCCGATCAGTGGGTGAAGAGCTTTGAGAAGGTCTTGAACAACCTGCGCAACCTGAGCCGCCAACAGAAGAGCGAGCAGTATCCTTGAGAAAAATGATGGCCCTGGGGTGGGGGGGCATTCGTTCGGCCGCAGCGGCAATGAAATCCTTGCATCCGACGGCCAGCTGGATCATCGACTGCATGCGCAGAGCGGACAAGAACGCCGACAACAAAATGAACCTGAAGGAGCTCAAGCGCTTCCTGCGCCACGTCAACATCGAGGTGGACGACGCGTACGCCGAAGAACTTTTCCGGGTGGGTACCCCGCGCCCGTCGCTCGCCGTCCCGCTCTGGCCCTGAGCCGCGTTTGTCTGTCCGGCAGAAATGCGACCGGTCCGAGTCGGGCTACCTGGAGGACTCGGAGATCGAGACCTTCTACGAGCTGCTGACCCACCGGGAGGAGATCGACGTCATCTACGGCAACTACGCTCGCACGGAGGGCCAGATGAGCGTCCGCGACCTGCTGGACTTCCTGCTGAACGAGCAGAGGGAGAGCGCCACCGCCTCGGACGCCCTCGGGCTGATGGAGAAATACGAGATGGACAAAACGGGTGGGCCCCCGGGCATTTCCCCCCCCCCCCGTCCTTATTTATGCACGGATGGACGGATGGACGGATGGATTGATTTCTCCAACACCCTCCCCCTTTCTCCATTCAGCCAAACAGAATAAGCGCATGAGCAAAGACGGTTTCCAGATGTACCTCCAACACGAAGACTGCTCCATCCTCAACCCGGCCCACAAGAGCGTCTACCAGGACATGACGCAGCCCCTCAACCATTACTACATTTCGTCCTCGCACAACACCTATCTGACCCACGACCAGCTCAAAGGACCCAGCAGCACCGAAGGCTACATCAGGTGGAGTATCTCCCGCCTATCGAGAGAGATTTCAGCGGAGAGCGCACAACAACGCGAAGCCACGCCGGCCGCTTTTACTTTCCGTATCACGCGGCGCGGAGAGTGCGGAGAACTCTTGGAAGTAAGCTTTTCTTTGTCTTTTTAGAGCTCTGATGAAGAATTGCCGCTGCGTGGAGTTGGACTCTTGGGACGGCCCCAACGGCGAGCCCGTCATCTACCACGGCTACACGCTCACCTCCAAAATCCTGTTCAGGGACGCCATCCGGGCCATCAAAGATTACGCCTTCAGGGTGCGCATCCGCACGCGCGTTCTATTCGCGGCTCCCGTGCTGTTCGGAAACTTTTTTCACAAGGGCGGTCTTACCTGGCGCCTCCGCCGATGACGTATCGGATATTTTGCCGGCGTGCTAACACGGCGTCCGTTTGTCGGCGCAGACGTCGGACTACCCGGTCATCCTGTCCTTGGAGAACCACTGCAGTTTGGAGCAGCAGAAGCTGATGGCCCACTACATCATCTCCATCCTGGGGGACGCCTTGGTCACCGAGCCGCTGGGCGACTTCCTGCCCGCCGCCTTCCCCTCGCCAGAGGTGCGCAGACGCACGCGCCCTTTCGCCCCTTTGAGACATTCCGGTCGGACGCTCGGGTGGAGAGGGTCGCCCCTCCGGTCCGCGTCTTCCGTCGAGCAGACCCGACGCGCGGCGGTTTGCTCGTTTGGTCTCGAGGCCGCTTTCCCACGAGCTTGTCGTGTTCCGCAGGAGCTCAAGGGCAAGTTCCTGATCAAGGGAAAGTGCCTGAACAAATTGAGCGCCGCGTTCAACGACCGCAACAACACGATCTCGGAGGGCACGGTGTCCGAGGAGGACGAGGCGGCCGAGCAAGAAGACGGTCAAAAAAGTCCCCAAAAGGTCTGGCGAAACGCACATGAAACATTCAAAAGCTGCTTTTTAAAAAAAAAAATATATATATATATATATATATATATATATATATATATGATGAGCAATTCATATTATCGCCCCCACGCCCTTCCCCCACAAAAAAAGAAATCAAATCTTAAATCGATGAGACAAAAGACTGGTCGTTTTTGGAGAAGAAATCGAGGAGTTCACATTTTTGAAATGTTGGGCAAGGAGGAAGTAGCGTATGAGGAAAAAAAATGCCACAAGAAAAGAAATCTCCGATTTGAAGATACGGCTGTCAGAATAGGAGAACAAATATTTTTTTAAGACTATGTGGGAAATCATTTAGTTCATCTTACAAAAAAAAAAAATCTGTTTTTTTAGGACGCCAGCTATGTTTATCGTGGTCAAAGATTTGCAGAAAAAAAAACCCATGTTGCGACTCACCGCTTTTTCCCCTCAGAAGTCCAAAATCCGACTGGCCAGGGAGCTCTCCGACGTGGTGGTCTACTGCAAGAGCGTCCACTTCAACGGCTTCGAGCACGCCCGGGACAAGCTGGACTTCAACGAGATGTCCTCCTTCAAGGAGAGCAAAGCCTTCAACCTGGCCGAGAGCGCCTGTAAGTTCAAAGGCAAATCCGAGGATCAGCGAGACGAGAGCGCGCCTTCACGACACCATCGTCGGTGACAGACAAGTCCAGACATGGATCGGCGCCATGACCTCGACATTGTCTTCTTGTCGGTTAAAATAGGTCAGACCGTTGGCCGGAAACAATAACAACAACACGTGAAGCCAACACGGAGCGTTTGGGAATCCGAGCCGGCCGTTTGGCGCACGCAGCGGACACATTGCCAAAATCCAACCATGCGCCGCTTCTCGGAAATGCCCCACTTAGCCACCGCTGAGTTGCACAGACACATTCTCTCTCTCACACACACACACACAAAAGTGTATCCAAAACCTCCAATGTCGCACAGATTGGATCAGATTGGTCAGCACACACGCGTAGCAATGTTTTTCCTGTGGAAAACATTGGCTGTTGTGCCGGCCTCGGGGTCTTGGGAAAAGCCAGGAATAATAGCATTCCGCCCGACGCCGACGGCAAGCGCCTTCCCCTTAACCGAAGACGCCTTGTGACCTTGCAGCGGGCGCCTTCACGCGCCACAACGTGGACAAGCTGAGCCGGACCTACCCGGCCGGCTCCAGGACTGACTCGTCCAACTACAACCCGGTGCCCATGTGGAACGCCGGTTGCCAAATAGGTGCGCCCCCCCCGCTCGGGCGTCCCCCCGCGTCACGCCGGCAACACGAGTGACGTGGCCTTTGTCTCGGCAGTGGCGCTCAACTTCCAGACGCCCGGCAAGGAGATGCACATCAACCAGGGCCGCTTCCTCGCCAACGGCGCGTGCGGCTACGTCCTCAAGCCGCAGTTCCAAAGGGATGCCGCCTCGCACTTCGACCCCAACGTCCTTTCTTTCGGACCCTGGCTGAGGAAGAAGAGCCTCCATGTCATGGTCGGGTGGTCAAGCGCGCACACACACATGCATACACCCCCCCCCCAAAAAAAAAAAAAATAATAATAAGCAACCTGCATTTTGGGATAGCGGGAGCAAATGGCGCTTGGATCACACTGAGGCTTGCATTCCGGCTTACCTCGCAGGTGATCTCGGCCCAGCAGTTGCCCAAGCTCAACGTGGACAAGCAGAAATCCATCGTGGACCCCCTGGTGAGGGTGGAGGTGTACGGCGTGCGGGCTGACAACGCCAGCAAGGAGACGCACCGCATCGACAACAACGGTGAGCCCGCGCCGCTCGCTCGCTCGCTCGTTGGCGCGTTTGGCGGCAGTGGCGGCGTGACGCCTTTTCCGTTGGCCGTTTGGCCGCTTGCAGGCTTCAACCCCACGTGGAACGAGCACTTCGAGTTTGACGTCCACGTTCCCGAGCTGGCCATCTTGCGATTGGTGGTGGAGGACTACGACGCCACGTCGGCCAACGATCTCATTGGCCAGTACTGCCTGCCGCTCACCTGCGTGCAGAACGGTAACGAGCTAGAACGGTAACGAGCCCGCCACGCCCCCCCCCCTCCCCTCACCTCGTCTCCGCACAACTTGCACGCTTCTCCCAATTTTCAAATCAAACATTTGCGGCTCGTTGTATTTGTTGTCATCTGTGCAGAAGTTGGGATCAAAGTGACCACATTTTGGGATTCATTCTCTCTGTGTGTGTGTGTGTGTGTCAATTGGACTTCAGATAAAGGGATTGAAATATTTTGGGATCATTTTGTTTTTCTTTGATTGAGGTGCTCCGAAGTGCATTTTGGGGGATGGGAGGGTGCACATCAAAATAACTGGTTTTGCCTTTTTGGGGGGTTGTATTTGGATAAAAGCAAGCAAAAACTTATTTTGTTTGTTTGGGGGGGGGGGGTATTTTGTGTAGTATTTCACAACACTAAGTCTACTATTGCAATGGAAAAAGTTTTTCTGTGAGCCAAGCGAAGCAAAGGTCGGAAGCCCCGCCCAATGAGTCCTTTTCTCCTTTCCGGTGTCATCGGACTCGTTTCCGGTGCGAGGCTCCCTGGGGAGCGGGAGAGTGAATGCCGCTGCATGTCGAGCGCCATCTGCTGGATGCAGCACGACAATTCAGGACTTTCTCTTCATATTTCTTGAGTTGTTTTTTTTTTTTTCCCTTTCCCAGGTTATCGGCACGTTCCGCTCCTGAACAAGAACGGCGACTTGATCTCGGCGGCCGGCCTATTCGTGCACGTCATGCTCCTGGACGCCGAATAACGCAAGAGAAAACCAAAGTTGCCACTCCAACCGCTTATGAGTGTTTTTTTCTTGATCTCCTCCTCCCCCCTGCAGAATAACCATGAACGAGCGACCGGAGCATTTGAATGCATTTGTCCCACTGGTGGTCACGAGCTCGGGTCGGACAGGACAACAATTGATACGCGTGCTCTTTTCTGACCCCAAGACATTTGATGGCGTTTTGTATCTTTTTGTCTCGACGAGCATCACGAGGCCACGTTTTTGTTATTGTTTTTTTAGGCCGAGTGATGTCAAGTCATCAACCGCATGAAAACGCGATTGGACAATGCGACAAGTGTACGCGTCACTGTGTTTTACGCTCCCTCATTAATAAAACCCTCAGCCTCAGCGAGGTGTTGTCATTTTGCATTGACGAAGACAAAAACAAAAAACACGGTTGATGTGCTGCTGTTTTGGTTTCTCGGGGGCCAGAATGGCAATTGCAACCTGCGATTGAATTACCCCAATTGCATCGTCCTCGGTGCAACTCGGGAGTGGCCCAATATTCCCGACGGGCCGTTTCGGCGCTGCCGTTTTGGGTAGCGACAAGTCAAATCATTTTCTTCAGCGTGATTTATGGCAACACAAATTGGGTTACAATTCATTGAACAGGAAATAATCGTGAGCCCGCACAGGCCGTTGCAGGTGGCCCGATTTCTTTCACTGGATATTCAAATCAATGAAGGACATGAAATGATCTTTTTCCTCTCAACCAGGGCTGGCCAAACGTTGGCGTGCAAAGGGCCACGCTTGACTTCTAAAAATGGACACAAATCGTCAATGAGGTTGAAAAAAAAAAAAACAAAAATCAAGGGGCTTGCATTAAAAACAAAACATCAAAAATTCAGTCGATTGCTTGTGAGTTTTCAAATAGCGTCAGGTTTGCTGCCCTTATATTGAAATGAACCCGTTTTCGAAAAGAAATGACTGAGCGAGCCTCATTTTGCCCGCCCCCCCCCCCCCCCCCGCCCGCGAGCCTCATTTTGCCCGCCCCCCCCCCCCCCTGACAGTGTCAGGCCTCCGCAATTGCTGATAAAAAGCGATTGGTTCTCTGTTGCCGGCGTTAAAAAAGTCCCGCCTTCTTTTTCAACTCCTTCTGCCGCCACGTCGCCAGGCGCTGGAATTCTAAGCGGCCCACGCCAAGCAGCTGCTCAAAGTCGGCGTCGGACAGGAAGTTCTGAGATGGAGAAGAGCGGGTTAGGGCTCACCTGCATCCTCATCCCCCGCCCCCCACGCAACCGATATTTGCCCTCTGACCTCTTTGTGGCAGGGGTCCACGCCCGGCGGCAGCTCCGAGGCGGCCTTGTGGATGAGGAGCTCGGGGGCCACGTGCTTCCCCCCGGCGGTTGCGGAGGGGAGACCCGATGCGCTCCGGCCGGCGGCGTGAGGGGACGAGTCCCCGACGCGACTCGTGTACAAAGGAGGCGGGCTCGCGGGGCCCCCGGGAGCCCGGGCACCGCCGCCCGAATTTAAAGTGCTGGCGCTTAGCTCCTGCGCGGCAAGAGAAAGAGAACGAGTGGCAACTTGTTTGGTTTTTGGAAGGAGCGGCCAGGGTTAGCGTTAGAAAGCGGGCCGAAAATCGGAGCGGGAATCTGATGGCCCGTCGCGGCTCTCGAGGTTCGATTGGCGCGACTTACCAAGATGCTCTGCGACAGCGACGCCTCGCCGTTCAGCTCCTTCTTCATCTGCTCGTAGGACTTGCCCGCCTGTCGACCAAATCCAAGCGGCCCCGCGGATGAATGGGCGGGCGCGCAATGACCGCGCGGGGGGGGTCGGATTGTACTCACGCTCCACTTGTGGGGGTCCCAGGCGTTAAACCAGCCGGTGAAGGTGGGGGGCTCGAAACCCTGCTTGACGGCGACCACGGCCGTGTCCTGCTGGCGGCCCGCCGGGTGGGTGCGCAGGTACTCGCGGGCGCAATCCCACGCCTCCTTGGTCTCGGACTCGTTGGCGGAGTTCCCCAGCCACAAGAAAATCTGAGGAAAACGCGGGGGCGGGTGTTGTTTAAATTGGCGGCCCCAGAAGAAGCCAATGGAGAGTGAGCGTTGACCTCCTCCCAGGTGTCCAGCAGCATGACGTCCTCCTCGTCCAGGTCGCTCTGCGCAAAGTCGTCCACCTCCGTCATCCGGAACCGGCCCGTCTGATTGGAGCATTCGAACAGGCGGGGGCTGTGAAGCGGCTCCTCCCTCTGGAGGCTGGGGGGTGGCGGGGGACACGGTTGGTCACTTCTTTGCACATCGAGCCATCGACGGCAAGCGCGGTCCTCAAGGGCCGCTTTTCAGCGAGGGTCCCCAACCGCCGCTGCGCATTCGAAGCCGCATTTCTTATTCCCGATGGGTCCCTTTCTTTCTAGCTCGCCTTGTTTTATTTTACGCTGCATTTGTTGAACAGTAGAATGACGCCTAACCCTAACCCCCCCCCCCTCCAAAAAAAGGTCGCATGTACTACTCTCAGCTGGCGAGCGGCACAAAAAAATGGTTGGGGAACCTCGCTTTCGACCATTTCGCCCCCCTCCAACACATCAGGCGGGTCTGCCGACGAGCCCGATCATTGTACTCGGTCGGGGGCGTTGGGGGAGGGAGAAGACGCGTGCCGAGTCAACGATCGTGGCCGGTGGCCCACGAGGACCGGCGTTCGAGGCCCCCGATGGCTCTTTTGAAAGACGCGGGCTCGGCGTTGACCTCTTGTCGCTGGCGTAGGGGGCCTTCCCTCCGAGGGCGAGCCAGAACTCGGCGGGCTCCTGGCCCTCCATCACCACCTGTTTGTCGCGCTTGGAGAGCACGTCGGCAACGGCCTTGGCCATCATCCTCTCGTCGCCGTTGCAACCCTGCGGCCAGAAAGACGCGAGCCGTCGACGTCGTCGCCCTCC
>NW_017805931.1:241054-244532 GCF_001891065.2 Hippocampus comes | reverse complement strand
GGCGGGGAAGCGGCTCCTCCCTCTGGAGGCTGGGGGGTGGCGGGGGACACGGTTGGTCACTTCTTTGCACATCGAGCCATCGACGGCAAGCGCGGTCCTCAAGGGCCGCTTTTCAGCGAGGGTCCCCAACCGCCGCTGCGCATTCGAAGCCGCATTTCTTATTCCCGATGGGTCCCTTTCTTTCTAGCTCGCCTTGTTTTATTTTACGCTGCATTTGTTGAACAGTAGAATGACGCCTAACCCTAACCCCCCCCCCTCCAAAAAAAGGTCGCATGTACTACTCTCAGCTGGCGAGCGGCACAAAAAAATGGTTGGGGAACCTCGCTTTCGACCATTTCGCCCCCCTCCAACACATCAGGCGGGTCTGCCGACGAGCCCGATCATTGTACTCGGTCGGGGGCGTTGGGGGAGGGAGAAGACGCGTGCCGAGTCAACGATCGTGGCCGGTGCCCCCCCCCCTCCAAAAAAAGGTCGCATGTACTACTCTCAGCTGGCGAGCGGCACAAAAAAATGGTTGGGGAACCTCGCTTTCGACCATTTCGCCCCCCTCCAACACATCAGGCGGGTCTGCCGACGAGCCCGATCATTGTACTCGGTCGGGGGCGTTGGGGGAGGGAGAAGACGCGTGCCGAGTCAACGATCGTGGCCGGTGGCCCACGAGGACCGGCGTTCGAGGCCCCCGATGGCTCTTTTGAAAGACGCGGGCTCGGCGTTGACCTCTTGTCGCTGGCGTAGGGGGCCTTCCCTCCGAGGGCGAGCCAGAACTCGGCGGGCTCCTGGCCCTCCATCACCACCTGTTTGTCGCGCTTGGAGAGCACGTCGGCAACGGCCTTGGCCATCATCCTCTCGTCGCCGTTGCAACCCTGCGGCCAGAAAGACGCGAGCCGTCGACGTCGTCGTCATCCATCCGTCGGCAGGCGGGCAGCCGGACGGACCACTGACCTTTCCGTACCACAGGTAGCACGAGTGCTCGCTCTGGAGCAGGAAAACGTCGTTGGCGTTGAGGGACGACGCCCTGGCCTGAACTTCGGTGGCTTTGGTGTTGAGCTCGTTGGTCCCCCGAACCTGGAAGAGCCTGGCTCCGCCCGCGGGCTCCACCGCGCCGGCTCGACCCGTACCGCCCTGCGCACGACAGCGTTACCGCGGCGCCAGAGCCGACCGACCGACGCGCTTCTCTCGACGGAAAAGCGACGACTAAAGTCGGCGCGGCCGCGCGATGAGGCCCACCTGAAAGATGATCAGTTTGCCTTTGAAAATGGCCAGGAAGTGGCGGGGCTCCTTTCCCATGACCACCCGCACCTGCACGGGGGCGCCGCCGTACTTGCCGTCCAGCAGCACGGCCTGATAGGCGCAGGCCGTCACCTCGTCTTTGGTGGCGTGACGCCCCTGGCGGCGCCGAAATCACTTTTGAGTACAGGACGCCAAAGCGGCGAGCCGGCGAGCGAACCCACCTGCCACATGTAGAGAACGCGCTGCTCCCGGCTGGACACGCGATACGTGTAGAGCACCAGGTAGCAGTCGCCGCCGTAGAACTGTCCGTAAGTCCTCGGGTTGACCTCCGCCAGCTCCAAATTCTCGATGCGCCACACCTGACGTCGACACGCGTTCGACGTTACCCGCTGCCCCCAAAAGCTCGCTCCTTCGTGACTTGGCCCGTTACCGGATGTGAAGAGTCGCTCGGTCGGATCGCAAGTTACTTGAAGCGCGCTTCAGCTGCTTGGCTTCGAGACTTGACCGGAAGGGCGAGTGAGGTTGAACGGCAAGGAAAACAAAGGCGGCCTTTTGACTCACGTACGGAACGCTTTTTTTCTTCCGAAAGGTGTCTTTCTCGACCTCGCTTAACATAAACCATGTGGGTTTTTTTGTTTTTTTTCGAATGTAGCAACTTTGTCGACTTTTGCGCCCCGCCGTGCCGCGACTCCAAAGGTGTGCCATAGATTCCTTTGTCGAAGCGACAGAAGACGTTGCGGACAGCACGTAGAGTACAAGTAAGCTTCCCGTTTTGCCTTTCGCTTCCGCAAACACAAGACGGCGGGCGTAGTTTCCAGCTCCAAAACCCAAATGCCAATTTCCTTCAATGCTCCCGAGTCCCCCGTTAGGGCGAACGGAGAAGCGCACCTTGACATCCCCCGAGGCGTCATCCACCATGCGCTGCTGCGCCGCCAGCTCGGGGCGGGCGTGAAGCTCCAGCACGTCGAACTTCACCCGGTCCACCTTGGCTGGGGGGTACGGCAAATAGGGGAACTATTTAGGCTGGCGGGTCTCCAAGTTTTGACTCAGAGCATCAACCGGGGGACACTTGATGATAACCACGAGCAACAGCTCGGCTTTGCCTCTTTTGGCCACGTACCTATCTTGCCCACGCCGTGCGTGGCGCCCAGGCCCTGCGTTTGGTTCTTGTCCCTCCACTCCTTGAAGAGGTGCTTGAACATGGCCGACTCGCCGCCCTCGCACATCACTTCCACGCCGGTGCTGGCCGGGTAGTTCTTGGCCTTGATGTAACCCTGACAACGAATGGGGAATGCGACGGCACGTTTGCACCCAACGATGGCCGCTCGCCAGACGCGTCGCTCACCACCGCCCGGTTGAGAGAGCCCCGCCTCTCCTCCTTGGAGGCGTGTTTCCCCTTCCACACCATGACAGCGGAGCCGCCGTTATCCAAGATGTAGCAGTCCTGACAGAAGGGAGGAAAGCCCCGTCAAGCCGCCGGCGATCAGGCTCCGTGCGGAGACGCTGCGGAACGGGCTTTTACGGAGGACTGCAGGAGGTCTTGGCTCAGAGGCTGCGTGGCTATCTCCCGAACCACCAGATTCCCGCTGACGTCGGAAACACTGAGGAGAAACACGCGCGCGCCGACAAAGTCATTCTCTCAACCCCAGCAGCAGCAGCGACGACGTCGTCGCCGTTGGCCGAGGACTTCTGCGGAAGACAAAAGCGGCGGCATCTCGGTGCAGAGGGACCGTGTTGAAATGAGTTGAGGAGTTTCATTGCGACCAAAGTCCTTCCCACATCTCGTGGCATGAAAACGCGCGTGCCCAAGTACTTTACACGGACTTGAGTGCCGTCCGAGGCTCCTTACTGGTAGAGCCGGACGGCGGCCTTGCGCGGCCCCCCCGAGTCGTCGTCGGGCACGGCGGCCTTGAGCGGGGCGCTCCTCTGGCCCAGCGACGCCGTCATGCTCTTCATGAGCTCGGGCGAGTCGCGCTCGTCCGCGCCCTCCACGATGCCGATCTGAGCCCGGCCGCCTCGCTCCCGGTCGCGGATCTCCTGAGCCAGCAAGGTGGCCTGTGGGACGAGAGGGGATGGGAGGGGGCTTATTTCTTGCGGATGGAATACTCAAATCAAAACGGGCGTGACAAGATGAACACCCCCCCACCCCCTCCAATAAAAAACAACACGAATAGACATTCCCAAAACGTCAACAAGAAAGGTTCATTTTGGGGCCCCCTGTAAAAAAAAAAAAAAAAATTAAATTGCA
>NW_017805931.1:232895-239709 GCF_001891065.2 Hippocampus comes | reverse complement strand
TCCTCCTCCGATGATTGCCCGGCGCCAACAGATGGCGGAGATGAGGCCAAGCGATAGCGTTCAAACAACCAAACATCCGCCGATGACCGCTCGACTCGCGGAAGGCAAAGTCGGAATGCAAATGCGGCAGCTCGGAAAAGGCGGGCGGGCGCCCCCGTCGCGCACGTTGCGGCAGGCGGCCCTCCGTCCTCCTCCGATGATTGCCCGGCGCCAACAGATGGCGGAGATGAGGCCAAGCGATAGCGTTCAAACAACCAAACATCCGCCGATGACCGCTCGACTCGCGGAAGGCAAAGTCGGAATGCAAATGCGGCAGCTCGGAAAAGGCGGGCGGGCGCCCTCGTCGCGCACGTTGCGTCAGGCGGCCATCGAAGTGGGGGCGAGGTGCGGCGGTGTCCCCCAAAAAAAGGGCCTCCGCGAGAAGCCCAGCGAACCGCTGTCTTCTCAGAGCATTCAAAACAACAAAAAAAAAAACGGCACCAAGTGAAATGAAACGAGAAGGGGCACAGCCGAAAGCAAAGGCTAAAAGGAGTGATTTGATCGCCTGACAGTTTTACAACGCCAGCATGTTATTTTCCACCCCCCATATGAACATAGTGTGCCTGAAATCCAATTCAATACCAGACACCGACTCGGCAACATTTGGTCACCTCTTTTCACATGAAAAAAAAAAAGAAATCGGTTCGCGGGCTAAGTTCTGAAATGATTTAGCTCGGTGGCAGATGTGGGATGCTGCAACGGGGAGGGGGAGGGGGAGAGACTACTCATTGCATCCAGAACGTTGTTGGCGCACGGACAGACTTTGGACTTGATAAGTAGCAGACACACCCTTCCCTTCCCTGTTTGACATGAAGGGAACATTTCCAGTAGTATACTTACACAAAGTACGTCTCTATATTTGTTGGAGTATTTGAAGAAAAATTCTCACAACAATTCCCAACACCCCTCTCCACTTTGCATGTGTAGGAGCGGTACGTATGCGCGTGTGTCTCCGCATAGGTGCGCGTGTGTGCAGTCCATAGACACCGAATCTGTCGACGTACAATAAATTCCAGCGAATAATTTATTTAACGACGGGGAAAAAACAAAACAAAGTGACTTTGTTGTTTGACTTCCCAACCACAGTCCCGAGTCCATCGTGGACTGTTGACCTTCCCAGCGGAACGGGATGGAAACCGTTCGCTCATCAAGTGGTGTTGACCTTCGCCGTTAGCGCGCACAAAAGAGCGGCTGGGATTGCAAACTGAAGCCATTCAACACATGGGTGTGGGGTGGGGGGTGGCGCTAAATAAATTAAATCCATATTCGTGCAACAGGACGAACCGGTTCCACTTCAATGAAGCCACACGAGCCTGTCGTCTTTCGCCGGAAGAATCGCGAATGGACTGAAAAGTACTCCCCAAAATGTCAACGTCAATACAAGTGGCAGAAAAGATTTGGACTTTTTGGAAAGCCTACCGTATATTCTTTGCACCGGGAGCAAAGCAAAAGCGACCTCGTTGTCTTCGAAGCTGCCTGCGCACGTTGGAAAAAGCCAATCGCTGGCAGGGCTTCGTGGATGCGCGCGAGGCACGACGTGCGTGCGTGCGCGTGCGGGTGCGGGAGGGAGCTGGAGCGGATTCGCTTCCACGCCCACTCCCGCAACACACCTGCAATTTGCCTTCCTGCCGATCTCGCGCGGGACGGGGCTGCAAACGCGAGCTCCAATGGAAGAAAAGCAGCGAGGAGAATCACAATCGCTGCGCATCGACATGGATGGCAACGCAACGTTAAATCATTAGCGTCCAACTTTGCGCAACATTTACCGGCCTCTCCAAATAACTCGGCACGCAAAAGTGAACATTTGCCCCCCCCATTGGCCATCGGGTGTCATATTCAAGTCGCGTGACGGCCTTTCGGTGCCGTCGTTGCGCCTCCGCAAAATTGACGCCGTTTATTTCGCGCACGTCCCGAAGGTGACAACGACCACGTTTGCTCGGGGGGGGAGAAAAAAAAAAAAGTGTTTCATACCAGCTTTGCCGATTTGTCCTTCCCGGATGCCGTCCTCGTGGTGAAGGTGCGTTCACTTCATGTCTGGCGCACAAGAGAAAAGCCTGCACGAGACCACGGGGGGGGGGGGGGGGGGGGGGGGGGGGGGGGGCAACAAAAATCCCACAATGGGCTCAGTAGAGCCAAAGCTAAAAGTTCCCTTCGCATATCACATGAGGAGTTTAAGCTAGCGGATAATCACGGATTGCGCAAAGAGCCTTGCAAAAAACACACCTGAGAAGTCCTGCTTCTTTCAAAAATGACAACAGAGGGGTTGGGGGGTGGGGGGGGTGTCATCATTTGATGACAACAAAGTGACATTTCTGAGAGCAAAGTGCATGAGTGGAAGTCAAACTTGTCTGGATTGAAGAGAAATACATTTTACAAGTCAGGCAGGGGCGTGCAAAGGGGTGGACGGGGAGGGCGGTCGTAGCCCCAGGGGCATGAATAAAAAGGAATCCATTCTGTCCCCCAAGCAAAAAAAAGTCTCCACTTTAGGAGAAACATTTGCGGGTGTCAGGACAGGAAAAGAAAATATTCTCTCTCATTTGATTAAAAAGAAAATCTTTCTTGATTTTCAATGTTCGCATTTTTTTGGAGGGAAAAGTGGAAAACTTGCATGGTGAAATCAGTTTCTTCAATTTCACAAAACCAAAGTCCCAACTCTTTACTCAATCCTAAAAATAGGAGCGAGACAAAAACAACTTTACCTGACATGAATGAAGTTGTACTTTTCCAAGAAGTTGGAATTTGACAAAAAGAAAGTCGTAGTAGCAAAAGCACCCCCCACCCCCCTCAAAAAAAAAAAAAAAGAATAAATGATGACAGAAATAAAGGCAATGGGCTTGGAAGGTTCCGAGATGAAGTTGATCATGGAAAGAAAGTTGGCATTTTCAAAAAGTCTCACGCAGCAGGACGCAAAGTGAGTGTGTGCAAACTTGCAGCTTTAATCATGTTGTACAGTACCATTTCCATTTGTTCTTGTCAATATATTACTATGCACCCGAACCCTTTTGCTGAACCCCCCACCCCAATAAATACAATTTGATATCATCTAGGCTAATCAATACATGTCTCGGCAACATTGACTCAGTGGATGCTGATGTTCATCAAAATCACTCCAAGCAGTAACGCGTCATTAAGTCAATCCATCAACTACAAAAGAAAAAAAGGGTCACAAATTCTTGTTAAATAGTGTGGCCATCACTCAGAGTAGCGCTTAGTTTATATGGTTTTTGTGGGGGTAGAGCGAGACGGGTGGATGAGGGAGGTATTGGGGTCATAGAGTGCGCCCCCTACCCAACATGAGGAAACCAGCACAGCAATGAAGGCACTTCATTCTGAAAGAGAAGACCGAGGAACATCTTGCACGAGAAAAATAAACAACCCCCCTCCCCACGCCAAAAGACTTTTTTTTTTCCCCCCCCGGTAACTAAAATATGAATTTGATAGAAAAAGTACTTGTTTTAAGTATGTCGTCGTCTTCTTCGTCTCCTTAGAAACACGGAGTATGGACATGGGAGTCTTTTGTTGGGGGGCGGGGCAGGTGGGGCACCCTGCTACCTGTCCCTCAGGCTCTGTAAGAGGCTGTAAACGTCGTCCTCTTGACTGAGGCCCTCGAAGATGGGGAGCAGCTCCAGGAGCTCCTTGTCAGCCATGTCGTCGAACCACGACTGCACCGGCACCTGAGCGACAGACCCCCAAAAAAACTCAACAAAAGACCCAGTGATTCGCCATCGGTCACGACAGTCGACATTTCCTGAGTTTGATGTGTTCATTGAAAAAGGGGAAAGCCGTTCATATTCGATCATCAATAAGTCTGCTTATTATTGCCTGTCATGGTGAAAACTGTGACAACTTTGGGAGTTTAAAAAAAAAAAAAGTGAGAGTAAGAGCTCTTTTTTTTTGTGGATCGTTTCGCCTTAATGTAAGCGCATCTTTTGGCAAGAGTAGATCTTTGACGTATTTCTCCTGTGTAAAAAAAGTTTTCGTCGAAGCTGGTTCCGAACAGCTCCTCGACGACGGACGGTGAGTGGTCTCCACACGCTGGAGCCTTGGAAGACTTTGAAGGGCAAGAGAACTTCAAGTAAGTCTCGTGTACAGAGTTTTCTTGACTGGTTCGCTCGCCGTCTAGCCGCAAAGTCACTATTCGGGCCGATCTTTAGTTACGGTTTTGTGGGTTTGTTTTTACACATTAACAGATTACAACGTAAAACGGAGACAAAGTTAAACAACTGCTAAAGACAAGCAAAACCGTCCAAGCTTCTGCCTCGGCGCGTTAAGCGAGCCCAAAAAGGAGTTCTTTGATTCATTCTCGAGAATTGAAATGAATGGTGAGGAGAGCGCGGCTCTGCCAAATATCGGAATGGGCGCCCCTGAAAATCGAAAGCCTCTTGTGGCCCACCATGGCTCGACGCGTGCGATCGACTCACGGCGTTCTCGGGGTGGAAGATGTAGGAGGCGGGCGAGTTGTCCACGATGATGACCTTGGCGAGTTCCCGGCCCAGCCGGCTGAGGTCTTTGACGTAGTTTCCTCTGTGGAACACACAGGATTCCCTGAAGAGACGAGCGCGGAACACGCCCCGGCGGTCCAGGAGGTCGGCCACGGGGTCCGCGTACTGGAAAAAGGCCACACCCGAGTCAGAGATTTGGCCTTCGGCGCGCCCTGGCACCTGACAACATGGCAAGCCGTCCACTGTGCTCAGCGCTGTCCCGAAAAAGGCTGAACTCGGGCCACGTCTCTTTCTCGCTTCACTTTCTGGCTTTCTAATGGAAGGCTTTTCTCTCATTTGTCCACCAGATGGCACCGTTCCCCCCCCCACACTCAGGATTAAAATTCCCCCTCTCCCCCCTCCAAAAAAATTAATTCAAAATTGGATGTTGTAGATTGCAGTTTTAACTCATTTTAATACATTGTGGAAGCGAGATTTTCTAATATTTTGTACAGCAGTGTCCAATTACCCCCCCTCCCAAAAATAGCGAACCATAAGCATTTGAAATTATTACGAGTAGCAAAGTATTTTTAAAGTTGTTCCTTAATCTTGATTTTTTTTTTTTTCCTGGATTTTCCAAATGTCCAATTTAACCCTCCCGCGACAGAACAGTCGACCTCAAATCCCGCCAAAATATCGCTAACATCATCAATATTACCGTCCTAGTGAGTATCTATGGGCCGTTTTAGGATTGAGGCATTAAAAAAAAAAAACAAAAAAACATTTTTCCAGCTGTTTTTTTGTGAGGCGACTGGTTGCGCTGACCTTGGCTAAGCTGGCGGTGAAGAGGACACATTCGAACAGCTCCCCCATCCTCTGAAGAAACTCGTCCACGTGAGGCCTCTTCAGCACATACACCTGAAAAACAGATAAGATATATTTTTTTAAACTCCCATCACATTTCGCACCATAAATGGGAATGCGGATCTGGATTTGCTCAATGTGGGACATTTCCGGTGTCCTCCGGCGAATAGCCGCTGCTCCCGAGCGCAAGTAATCGAGAAGAGGCCGAGTTTGAGGCAGAAAGCCTATCCTGGATTACTTGAACCAGGTCGCAGCCGCGCGTCGACGGCCGCTCCTCACGACGCCTCTCATTCTACGCTGCTTCGTGAGCCGTTCGCTTGAATTTCAAAACATAGCACAACAAAAATCACAATAATAGCACGTGAATTAAAAATGTTCTCAAATAATACATGGAAAAAAATTATAATAATTTGAAACCTGCATGATGAAGACATCAAATTAAGACAAAAAAATTCATTTTTGGGGGGGAAAAAAGAATTTTAAAACACAGAAATGAGGAAAAAAATCAAATTAGCAATAGTAAACAACTACAAATAATGGAAACTAAAACATGGATTAAAATACCATGAAAAGTAAAAGAATCACATGAGAGCAAATACATGAAACTTAGCAAGACTAAAATAAAACCGATTAAGATGAAAATATGAGATCATGAAAATACACTGTATTAAATAAACACATTTTTAAAATGAGAAAAATAATTTCAAAATAAAAGAATAAAGAGTCAAAAAATAAACAATATCAATGATTTGTAAATAAAGAAAAATAAACCACATATTTCAAGTTCAAATAAAATGGAAAAGATTCATTGAAGAGTGACCCCAAAAAAAAAATAGAAGTTCAAATTTTAAAAAAGTGAACCAAACATGACTATTTTGAAGAAGAAAAAATAAATAAATCAAGAGTTGGTGTCCATGAAGCGAGCAAAATGAGGAAATCAATCCACGCTCCCTGACAAGTTGCGAGTTGAAGCGCTGATCCATGGATGCGCTTGGAAGAAACGCGTCTGCTGTACTTTGTCTCAGCGCATGGCGGGAAAACAACAAAATGCGTTTCTCGTGCACGTGAGCGCGTACCTGATGAACAGTTCCATCGATCTCCACCGGAACGATGAAGTCTGCGTTGCTAATGGGCTGCGGGGCACACACAAGGCAAAGAAGACCTCGCGTTAGCCCATCAACACACAGGCGTGTCGAGGGCGGGGTGAGAAACGCCAGCGAGGAGGAAACGGAGGAGACGCGGCGCGGGAACGTGCACGGGCGCGAGATGAGAAGAAGAGATTGGATGGGAGCCCATCGCTTCCTTCGATGCAAATGGAGAGCTGCCCGCAAGTCGGGAGCTTTGAAGGGGCAGCCACTGTGACTATCGAAGCCTTGTTCCTTCTTTTTTGTTTTCGTTTTCAAACGGCCACAATGTCTGCAACTGCACCGACTCACTTTTGCCTTGGCGTCGGGAGAATGGGCCAGTTTGATTCCGACCGATGCCCCCTC
>NW_017805931.1:228306-232391 GCF_001891065.2 Hippocampus comes | reverse complement strand
CCCCCGCGGTATCGGAGCGTTGGCTCGGGTTCAACGAGCAGCCACGATCACCCCGGCGAATCATTTACACGATTGTCACCTGTTGCCACGCGTGGCAAGCCGGGGCCCGTTTCGCGTCCGGCGAAAGGGCCTGCCCGTTGATAGCTTCTGCGTGCGTTCGCGCGTGACTCACGGGTGGACCCGAGACACCGCGCGGACACGTTTCTCCGCCATCCGCAGCGGAGACAAAACCGGAGTGCACATTTCACGAGCACAAACTCCCAAACGACAACAAAAGTTAAGTTGGGCACCTCAACGCAATATGAAAATCAGCTCTGCCGCGTTTGTAATTGGTGGCACGCTACCAGTCGAACAACCTTTGGAGCAAACAACTTGCTCGCTAACTCACACGATTGCCATCAAGGTCAACGATTGGTAGTTGTTTCAACTCAACGGATTGTTTTAGCCCCGCAAATCCAAGTTCGGCGTTGACATTGTTTGGCTTTGCTTCTGTCCTATCTTCACCGGTGCCGTTTTGATCCGAGACTCCCGTGAACGGAGCATACCTTGAAGGAGCTGTGAACCAGAGTCTCGTCCAGGTCGATCACGACGCAGTTCCTGCCGCAGTCTGCTATACTGACCTCAGGCAGGAGGAACTTGGCTGGGGGCTGCCACACACACACGCACACACACACACGAGAATGAATTATACGCAGTTTCATCAGCGGAAGCGAATGTCACACGCTGACAAACCGCACAGAGAAACGAGTGGAAGCTCTTAGTTGAAAGGCCCTTTTTCCAAAAAGAAATCTCATCAACCAAGTCCCAAAGGGGACAGTTCTGGCCAATGTGCCAATAGACTCGGATTCAAGCGTGCCACCCAATCCAGCCACCAAAGCTTCGAGCGCTTGTCAGAAGTGGCTACTTGAAGTGACCTCGTGTTGACTCTGCCCGTGCCGCCTTCGGGGACTGAAGAGAGAGAGAGAAAAAAAAAAAAAAAGCGCAGCCCCGATGTTTTCTGCCAAATGGGCCGCAGACTGACAGACAAGCGTGACGGGAGAGATGGTACAGCCCCGTGTATTGTGCAATACAGGAATCTCAGAGGGATGTATTTGATTCTATTTTTTTGCCGTTTCGCAATCATGACGGGGAATTCTATCGCGTTGAACGGAATGAACGTGATTGACACGCGCGGGTGGCTCAAGCTGCATTTTCTTTTTTTTTTTCCACTCCATACAACACGATTCTTGCCGCGATCGAAATTCACTTCACAGCGACGAGATCGTTTTCATGATGAGCTAGTTTGGATTTCATTTTGACTTTGAAATTCAGAGAGTCTGAATGACTTTTCCAGCAGGCGAATCATTTTTTAATTGGTTTTAATTTTGGGGGAAAATGTTTAATTTTCGTGACGTTTTTCTTAGTTGTAGTATTTTCTTTTTTTGTAAATGAGCGTCATCAAGTCAGCTAGAACGACCGACTGACTGACCTTCCTCTTCTTCTGTACGGACGCAGAGAAATAGCGAAGTAAAAAGGCCAAAGAATCATTTGAAAATGTCTCCCTGTCACGCTACTGCTGGCCACTCAACACGGGGCTGAAGAGAGGCGCGTTGCCTTCTCTCCTTTTCCTCATCGCGCACCCTTCCGCGTCGTAACAAAGACAGAAGACGACGGATCGGGACGGACGGCAACACGCGCCCCGAAGCGGCAACCCGCGATAGCACAACCGCAACAATGGTCGTCGTCATAGGAATAAGGCTGCGGTACATACGCCGGGGATGGAGTCAGCCGGCGCCCGGTCGCACTGGAGAAGGTCAACGCAGACGACCAAGGAGACGAGAGCGGTGAGAGGCGGCCAAGAAACACAAAAGCAAACAAAAATCACTGCCACCACATCGATATTGTCATCGACAAATGCACACAGAGCGAAAGGGAGAGGCCAGCACGTCAACACCAAACAAGCGGCGCTCCTGCCGACGACAACCGCAGCCCGACTGGACTTGGACAAACATGCGCTGGGGTGGGGGGCGGGGGGCACCGGCTCCACTTTGGCGACCGCGAGGTGAAAGGCCGGCGCGTTGCTAGCCTCCTGGACGCGAGACACGTTTCGGGTAAACCCGAGCGGGGACGGCCAAATGATTCGTCGCTCCCTCGGGAGCTTTTTGCGCTGTCGCCGGCAACTTTGGCTCCGCGCGTGCACGCTCAACTGGTCAAATGGGGGCTCGGGGAGGGTGGCGAAGTCTGTCGCTCCGCCCGCAATGCCCTCACGTGTGGGCAAGGAGAGCTGGCGCGCTGAATGGGAAAAGCGGCCCAAAGCGAAATGAGAGGTCTCTGAGTTCCCTCGCAAGGTCACGCCCTTGAAAAGCACACCTCCGAGGCATTTGTACGACACCGCGCAGGCTAATTGCGCTTCAGAAAAGCACTTGATTCATGACATGACCTTGTAGCAGACAAGGGCCTTGGTTTTCGGGTTTGTTTTCAATGGATTTATTTTGGGAATAGTGGATGGTCGGACAGAAGAAGGGAGGCCAAACAGTTGTTTGGGAATTGGCGCACTCATGCCCCGCCCCAATCTTGCACTTTGACAAATACACTCCATATTCAACCCCACTAAAATCTAAGACAAAAACAGCCCCCCCCCCAAAAAAAAAAACGAGATGACTCATAATTCACCAATGCAAATCATCATGAGGGAACTTTTTGTTACTGTTTTGTAAGGTGGTAAAATGTATAGCTGCACATTCTTTAATAATGTTAAATGAACAGTAATATGTGTGTTTTCAGTGTTTGCTTTGATACAATATTCCAATTAAAATAAGTTGTATCTTATCCATCAATCCATTTTCTCCAGTCCTCACAAGGGTCGCGGGGCATGCTGGAGCCTATTCCAGCTGTCTTAGGGCGGTAGGTGGGGTACGGTACACCCTGAACTGATTGCCAGCCAATCACAGGGCACATATTGACAAACAACCATTTGCGCGCACATTCACACCTAGGGAGTGTTCCATTAACCTACCTCACATGTTTTTGGAATTTGGGAGGAAACCAGAGTACCCTGAGGAAACCCACGCAGGCACGTGGAGAACATGCAAACTCCACACAGGAAGGCCGGAGCCGGAATCAAACCATGAACCTCTACACTGTGAGGCCGACGCGCTAACCAGTCGACCACCGTGCTGCCCATCTTATCTCAATTACTCACAAATTAATATTTATTTCCTGTAAGAATCTGGACTGTTTAAGGAACACAAGATGATATATTCACAGGAATCCATGATTTATTACTTTTGTGTGAATGGCTACAGGAAGATGTGGGAACATTGATCTGTTCTGCCTATATGTCGCTGGCATAGATAGATGAACAATGATATTTTTGTTATAATTTGTAATAAATTAGAATTTTCGGACAAATTAAGTGAAAGTATTCTTGATGACCTTATGGCACACTCCATGCTATAGAGCAGTGTTTCCCAAACAGGGGTATGCATACTCTCAGAGGTACCTGGGCGCATTGCAGGGGGTATGTGGAGTTATTGAATAATTTATTTTCCAAAATCAGTAATATGCACCACAGCCATGCCAAAACGAGAACAGGTAGGTTAATTCTTGTTTTGATTTGTTTTTTTAAATGTCTATTGCTTCTTTATTTTCAAGGCAACAAATTTAATTTTATTTTGGATTTCAGTTTCAATATCACTTACATTATAAGAAGTAAATGTTCAAATTTAAAAAAGCAAAATAAAATTATTTTCAGATTATAATCAGATCCCTTAAATTCTACTTCTGGAGAATCATCAACATGTATGTGTCAGGGTGTAGTCATAGTTTGACAAAAACATTTGGGGTACAGAAGCAAAATCGTACAAATTTCTCAGTCTGAAAAATACGGTTTACCCATTTTAAACACAAAAGTAAATACCTGTATACAAATAGATTTATAGAGGTACAAATAAAAGTAAAAAAAAAAAAAAAACTTTTCATATAATATTCTATTGTCATATAATTATATGTACAGGCAGACTCCCAGGGGTACATGAGCACATTGCAAGGGCTACAGGGAAACGTGTGTGTGTGTGTGTGTGTGTGTGTGTGTGTATACATGGGGA
>NW_017805931.1:220272-222987 GCF_001891065.2 Hippocampus comes | reverse complement strand
GGGGGGGGAATAAAACGGAGGTGAGGCGCAAGCAAAAAAAACAAAAAAAAAAACATCCATCCATCCATTCACCCATCCAACAAATGCGGACGCCACGCAGGAAAGGCGGGTTTGGGGCGAGGCAAAGGTGAGGGCAAAAGGACGACAACAGGAGCGGAAGGCGTCCCCGCGGCCCCACACGGCCAAAGAGCCGGGTGGGCTGCCAGGGGGCCAAGCGTCCGGGAGCGGCCGCGGGCGTCCATCCATTCCGATGCTCTCCGTTGGAGGCGCTTTGCTTTGCTTCCATCTTGCGGCCTTGCCAAGCAAGCCCTTTTGCGGTGCTGGCCGCGACAACTGGATTTTGGGGCCCGGCGGTCGCGGTCGAGCGGCCGAGCGGGTCAAGAGGTCGGCACCCGGAGGGCGCGCGGCGGTGGCAGCGAGAGCCGCTGCGTTAATAATGCAAATGGAAAAACGGGGTCGCTTTGAAACGGCTCGGCTGCGTGCAAAGTGTCCCGAACAAACGGCAAAATAAAACACGGCACATTTGGGCAGCGGGCACCATTTCAGAGATGACAATCCCAATTTGGGACATAAAAAGGAGTGCGGGGAATCCCTGATTTTGACGTTTTCTCCGACTCGAGTTGTTATTTTGAAGTCAGCGCGACTTTGCAGCTCCCGTCGTTTTGTCGCGAGCTGAAACCAAAGCGTTTTTGCGACCGCTCCTTCTGATGGGAGCGCACTGGCCACCGGGGGGCAGTCTAATACAGCCGGAGAGACACGTCGGAAGAAGACTTCCACCGCAAGTAGCAGAATCGAGGTTGGCGGGGGGCCGACAGCTGCTTCTGGAGCGCCCGCTACGAAGGAGATGACGAGCGGAGGGGCTCGCAATGAAAACACCGAGAGCTCGGGGAAGAAACAATGAGCGCGACGAGACGGCGCCGCTGCAGTTGCGCAAGCAGGCTGCGAAGTTGCTCGCCAGCCGCGGCGCTTGACGCCTGGCGGGAAGCGCACACGATGAAAAGCCCGCGACTGTTCGGAGGCCCCAAACGCAGAAAAACAAAGCGGGCGTCTCACTTTGTTTGAGAAGCGTTCAAATCAACTGGCGCTCTTGCGCGGCTGTGACCACTTTTATCACGGGTGGAATCCGATATCCTTTGAAATCAATCCAATGCTTCGCTCCCCTGAAACTGAGGATTGATTGAAAAGTGTGACGGGAGGTGAAACGACTATGCAGATTTGACCTGCAAGAAGCGATCTTGAATGGGGCTCGCCTTTCAAATGGACAGCGCCCTAAAATGGCCCAAAGCATTAGGACGGTCTGCCATCATCATCATCACGCCAGCCGACGTGTCGGACGAGCTAAAAAGCTAATCCGATGGGAGTAGGTGGCTCATCCACTCAGAGCTATCTGCGTGATCACAGCGAAAGCCCCTCGACGACAAGAAGCCCTTTGAAGCCAGTGCGAGGGCGCGCTTATTACACACCCTTGCGTCATACGGAACGGGCCGCCAGAGCAAAAGTTGGGAAGGGAATTCAACATCTGCTTCAGGCTACGATACCGGGCCACAACAAGGCTCCAGCCTCGACCCTGTCCAAACGGCAGGTTTTTGTGACCCCCCCCCCCGAGGCGCAAGCAAAAAAACAAAACAAAAAAAACATCCATCCATCCAAAAAAGACACCAAGATGGAAGGCACTTTCTTGCAAAACCTTGAAGGCTTCTGCTCGAAAGCACAAAATATCTGGAAAAGCTGATGAGGACATCTGAACGTGATGCGGGGTGATACCCCCCCCAAAAAAAAAACAAAAAAAACAAAACAGTAGCTAATAAACATTTGTAGCAGGAAGACTAAAAAATCTGCAGCAACAGGAAGTGTCGAGCAGAGAGCAAACGCTTCTCACCTTGAGAGGAGCGCCGTTCTCCTCGGGCGGCGGCGGCGGCGGCGGCAGGGCCCGCGTCTTGTTGTTGGCGAGCGGCGGCTCCACGCGGTAGTCATTGTAGTTGCGAAAGCAGCAGAAGAACGGGCTGAAGATGCTCCGACTGCGCTGCTTCTTGAGGCTGCCGTTGGACTGGGAGACTAGAACAGAAAGTTGGGGGGGGAGAGGGGTGAGGGGGGAAATAAAATGGAGGTGAGGCGCAAGCAAAAAAACAAAACAAAAAAAACATCCATCCATCCAAAAAAGACACCAAGATGGAAGGCACTTTCTTGCAAAACCTTGAAGGCTTCTGCTCGAAAGCACAAAATATCTGGAAAAGCTGACGAGGACATCTGAACTTGACGCGGGGTGAATCAGAAGCACACTGAATGGTGGCCTCTGATTCACTCCAAATCAAGTTCAGCTGTGCTACTGTCCCTCTCCCTCTCTCTGTTTTGATGAATTGAGTTGCCCGTCGCAAAACGCGGAGTCAAGTTGACTACTTGACTTTGGGATGTTATTGTCTGGCGAGGGCAAGCAAACTCACATGATCATTCCCAGGCTCGCTTCATTTCACGGCATCCATTATGCAGGAAGATAGACTGGATATCCAAGGGGTTCTTCCCTTGCCCCTCTGTGAACTATTTCCTGCACGCACGCACGCACGCTAAGGGTGACGGGGCACGGAAGACCGTAAGGGTCATTTCATGACGCCAAGAAAGAATTTGCAGAGTCATGAGAGTGATTCACTGCTGAAGGGTGGGTGACCTTTTCGCCCACACGGGATGGGCTGTGTGGGACCCGTGGCCTTGGAGGCACAA
>NW_017805931.1:203654-219324 GCF_001891065.2 Hippocampus comes | reverse complement strand
CTGGGAGACTAGAACAGAAAGTTGGGGGGGGAGAGGGGTGAGGGGGGAAATAAAATGGAGGTGAGGCGCAAGCAAAAAAACAAAACAAAAAAAACATCCATCCATCCAAAAAAGACACCAAGATGGAAGGCACTTTCTTGCAAAACCTTGAAGGCTTCTGCTCGAAAGCACAAAATATCTGGAAAAGCTGATGAGGACATCTGAACGTGATGCGGGGTGATTCAGAAGCACACTGAATGGTGGCCTCTGATTCACTCCAAATCAAGTTCAGCTGTGCTTCTCTCTCTCTCTGTTTTGATGAATTGAGTTGCCTGTCACAAAACGCGGAGTCAACTTGACTTTGGGATGTTATTGTCTGGCGAGGGCAAGCAAACTCACATGATCATTCCCAGGCTCGCTTCATTTCACGGCATCCATTATGCAGGAAGATAGACTGGATATCCAAGGGGTTCTTCCCTTGCCCCTCTGTGAACTATTTCCTGCACGCACGCACGCACGCTAAGGGTGACGGGGCACGGAAGACCGTAAGGGTCATTTCATGACGCCAAGAAAGAATTTGCAGAGTCATGAGAGTGATTCACTGCTGAAGGGTGGGTGACCTTTTCGCCCACACGGGATGGGCTGTGTGGGACCCGTGGCCTTGGAGGCACAAGACCCCCTCTGGATTGGATTTGGGGGGGGTGATTTATTTATGCTTCATTTCATAGCAGCTACGTGCTGTATTTTATGCTGCAATGTGTGTCTTGAGCTGCACTGGACCACTGCTGGAGTTGGTCAGCAAATGCAATTTTTAGCACATATAGAGTGCGGCCTTTGTCTTGTGTTCTGTATGGAAAAAACTTCATGTCGATTTGATTTGGAAAAAAAGTTTCTGCAGAGCATAAAGAATACTTTGCACAATTTATGGTCTGTCTGCTGGCACAGTGTGTAAACAAATTACTCGAAGGGTTTCTAGAAACTGCAACATCAATGCCAGTTTTGTCAGCAGCCTGTAGCGTGAACCAGCAGGCTTTCGCAAGTCAACGTTAATGTGCGTTGGGTAAGTACTCAACGTGTACTTCCCTTTGTTTTATATTTAGGGTTAAAGAAAACTTTGGTGGGGAGTGGAAAGCTTGAGGGAACTATCAAGCTTTAAGAAAATAAATATAAATATGTTTTCACTCTGGTAGTGTTGTGAAATGTGCTGCTACCAAAGATAGCGCCTCAAACTCAACTTTTTACTGTATTTGTAACTCGAGAACCCCCCCCCCCCCAAAAAAAAAGAAAGAAAAAAATAATCATCGAGTAGTTAGCAATTCTGCCTTGCAGTTCTCAGGCTCTGGGTTGGAATCTGTGTGGAGTGTGCATGTTGCTCCAAAGTTTTTGTGGCTACTCCGCTTTCCACATTCCAAAAATATGCATCTAATATTCTAAATTGTACACAGGTTCGAATGTTAGCGTGAATGGTTGTTCACTCCAAGTCAGCGAGGACAGGCTGCGGCTCACCCTCGAGGTAGATGAGGCCAAGCCCTTCAGAAAATGGATGGATGCAGACATTAGTTTGAATTTTATGTTAAAAACAAAAAACAAAAAAAAGGGGGGGATTTTATCCGCTGCTCTGCCAAAAACTGCCGAAAAGAATGCTGCTATTCATTTTGCAGGCTACCAAAAAAAAAACCCAGAATAAGCACAAAAGACTAAGTATTTTGATCGCTAAACTGTATTTGTGTGTCGACTTGTTTGATTTTGCTCCGTTCTCGAGGTAAATCCAACAATGTTTCGTCCGTAAACCACATAAACAAAGACAGAAAGTACCCGCCCCCTGTTGCAAAGGAAGCAGCGATGTGCAATCACGCGAGGAAACATGGCAGAAATCGTTCAAATCCAGCGTATTTGGGGTGAATCGTTTATATAACGTGGGGGGGGGGGGGGCTAGATATCAACAGCGGCGCTTGTATCGGCCGAGCATTTGTTACTGCAGTATTCGGTGTCCTCTGCACCGTGCAATATTTTACACACGGTAAGGGGGGTGGGGGGAAATAACATGGAAGCGTGTCATAATAAACCAAACATGTACGTCTTACCTTTGTCTTGACTCGCGCAAATGCTTTCCTCCTCTTTGGGATTTGCAACCTGTGTTATGATGGACGTGTTGTCCATGGAAAAGGCGAGATGCGGTGCGCCGTGAGGGGGGCGACACCGTGTTATTCCTCGGCGAACATGACTGTTGAAGCCAGTCGACTACACTTCCCAGGAGGCTTTGCGCTTCGGCCGCTGCATCATGATACCTTCACTTGTGTCGGAGACAAGGACGCCGTTGACTGGAACGTGAACGACATGGAGGGAAGAAACAAACAAAAAAACAAGAGTCGGTCACGAGTGCGCAACTGCCGTGCTTCTTCCACGCGCAATGCGATTGTGTTACCAGGTCGAAACCGAGGTAGCGCTATACGTGCTCCCGCCACCGTGTCAAAACACAACTCCCAGGAAACACCCACCCACTATTACAGGAAGGGAAACCTGCGGCTCGTGGGCCATTTATGCTCATCCTAATATAGAACCTCAGAGGAACTGTTAGAAAAAGCCAAAAAATACGAATACATACAACTATTACACTTATCCCCAGTGAGTTCACTGGGGATTTTTTTTCACTTGAAACAACAGGATTCGCAGCCGACTTTACAAACCAAACGAGGAATCCACGTAAATTAACCGCGGTGTTCCGATTTATGGATTCGGCATGAGCGGTAAACCGAGGACCTCCAGTCGTCGTGCCTCAACATGCAATCGTAGAGACATCTGGTGGACAAAACTCAAACAGCACCCAACTAATTTCCCGAAAAAATAGAAAAAAAGACGTCGAGTTACAGAAAAGAGTGCGAATTTATCTCTTTTTTTGTGGTGGTGGTGGTGGGGTCTTGTTTCCATTTTATTTCAGCAAAAGGGATTCAGATGATGGGTGGCTGTTCATTTGTGGCGAATCTGCGGACGGGTGGCTTAGCTTGATTTGCCCCCCCCCCGCCCCCGTTTCTGTGAGACGAAAGTGCGGGTGATGTATTGCAAAGACATTTACTTGACGTCGCAGCGATTTCATCATTCTCGTCTTCAAGGGTTCCTGGCTGTCCATGCTTGTTCTTCTCCGGGGGGCTGCTGCATCGGCACCGCTGAGGATCATCCCCGACATTCCCTCGCTCTGCTCGGTGCTGCGGGTCCGGTCTGTTCGGTTAGATCGCCTCCGGAACCGGCCCTTTTCCACGTCGGCTCGCCTTTCCAACAGGAACAAGAAAAAGAACCTGTGGCAGGAGCAGCAGCAGCGGCTGGAAGAAGGACGAACAACCATGGACGGCGACATGGAGCAAATCCTCGCCCCTTTGAGGCTCGCGGTCAAGGAACAGGTTCGTTTATGTGCAGGAAAGTCTTTCTGTGCCGACGCCACGTTCGGCTTCAATCAGCACAGCTCAGTCCAGTCAATGAATGGGGCTTCCAACTAGCTCGACGCTGACGCTGGCTAGTCGTCGCAGTGGCGTCTGCGCCCTTGTGCCACGTTTCAGCCGCGGCCGCAGCTGTGGCTTTTTAAACGGGGTGTGGTCCAATCAATCGGCAAGTTCATATTTGTTTAGATTTAAAAATAAAAAGCGCTGGTCTCAACTTTCATGGTTGGTTATTTTATTTATTGGGAGTGTAATACATTTTTTTCCAGCATCAAAACGTACTTTTTTTTTTTTTAATTCATGTGTATGATCATAAAGTGAGTTTCCGTTGCTCCGTTCAGTAAGTTGAAATCACCCCGTGCTGGCGTGGAACTCATTTCAAGTGCGTCATATCACTGAGTAAAGTATAGCTTCATCAAAAGAACCCCTCTTTTTCAAAGGCAGCAGAGTCCTAAAACCAGAAAGTGCCAGCCGTCATACAAGGTCCCACTAAAGCAAGGAAAATAGCTGGTGGTTTTTCGACACGAGGAGAGTGGGGTCAGTCGATCTATTTTGGCGGGGCTCTTCTTCCAGAGTTCCGGGGGGGCAGCGGGAGCAAAGGCGCCGTCTTGCAATTTGCCATCGCAAATGTTTCATTGGCTGAACATCGACGTTTTCCAAGCAGACGGAGGACAACAGCGGACAACTGCTCAGGATATTGACAATCGGCTCGTTCTCGAATTTGATGGCGGGGGACGCTGAAAGTTGGTGCCGTCGTCGGTCTGTGGGCCCTCCCCGCTTCACAGATATGCCCCTTGTCTGTTTTTCAGGGGGATCTCGTTCGCCAAATGAAGCAGGACGGCGCTCCCGACGTGGACGTGACCAAAGCGGTGGCCGAACTGAAAGCGAGGAAGCGGAATTTAGAGGCCAAGGTACAATAGTTGAGCCCTGCTGGCAATCTTGCCCAGGATTCACTGATCAAATTGCCCGCAGGAGCTGGCGTTGCAACCCAAAGATGACATTGTGGACAGGACCAAGATGGAGGACACCCTGAAGAGGCGTTTCTTCTACGACCAGGCCTTCGCCATCTACGGCGGTACGACAAAGCTCGCTCGATGCGCGTCGACAGACGCGGTTGACTGCGTCTTCATCCTCCTCAGGTGTGAGCGGCCTGTACGACTTTGGGCCGGTGGGCTGCGCCCTGAAGAACAACATCTTGCAGGCGTGGAGGCAGCACTTCATCCAGGAGGAGCAGATCCTGGAGATCGACTGCACCATGCTCACCCCCGAGCCCGTCCTCAAGTGAGCCAAAAACGACACGTGTGTGTGTGTGTGTGTGTGTGTGTGTGTGTGGGTTTTTTTTTTTTTTTTTTTTGCTGCCTGGTGGTTCCTACAGTCAGCTCCCAAGTGCTGGACGGTGGGTTATTTTTGACAGGCGCACATGGACTCTGCAATTTCATGCGTGGGAGCTGTCATTATCGCAGACTTCCACAGCCCGGTTGTAGATACACTCTTTAAAAGTGATGGCGTATCGAATGTCACAGCACCTGGAGACGTGTTCACCATTTCTTTGTTTGTGTCAACAGGACATCGGGACATGTTGACAAGTTTGCTGACTACATGGTGAAAGATGTCAAGAATGGCGAGTGCTTCAGGGCAGACCATCGCCTCAAGGGTACCTCGACTTATGTTTTTTTTTAAAGATACAAGGTCACTGAGCATTTTTTTTTTTTTTTTAAACGCCACGTTATGCAATTGTACTTAATTGGCCCTAAATGAAAGTCTGCTAGCTCAATGTTGTCGTGCAGCGCAAGACTCTGTCGACAGGCTAACGAGATGAGCGTATTCTCTCTCCTCTGTGAAAAATGACTGCTATTACTGCAGCTTACTGTGTCACTCCCTTGTGACCGCGGCTCAAAAAAAAAAAAAAAACACATTTGGGGATTTTTGATTGCCGATTGCAAAGGGAAAGATGCACAGACTGCGATGAAACCTCCTTCAACCCTAAATGCCGATGTAAAAACGGCGCGTGCTTGCTTACTGTGTCGGCAGAATTGGATTCACTGATCATTTTCTTCTGCAGCGCATCTGCAGAAGATGATGGCCGACAAGAAGTGTACTGCAGAGAAGAAGGCTGAGATGGAGGACGTCATCACGCAGGTGACTGAAGGGGGGGGGGGGGGGGGAAGGGGATCTACTTTGGACACGCTGATTAAGGTTGTATTCGACAGATGGACAACTACACGCAGCAAGAGTTGAGCGACCTTTTCGTCACGTACAGCGTCAAGTCTCCCACCACGGGAAATGACCTCACGGCGCCCATCGCCTTCAACCTCATGTTCCAGACCTCCATCGGACCAGGGGGGAACATGCCAGGGTGAGGAAGGAAGGGAAGGGAAAAGCCCACGATGCTCAGTGTAAATGTGGTCTGATGACGCTGGTCTCCACGCGCAGCTATCTGAGGCCTGAAACGGCTCAGGGAATCTTCCTCAACTTCAAGCGACTGCTGGAGTTCAACCAGGGAAAGCTCCCCTTTGCTGCCGCTCAGATCGGAAACTCCTTCAGGAATGAGATCTCGCCTCGCTCCGGACTCATCCGTGTCAGGTGGGGGCGGGGTGGGGAGGGTATTGCCGCTTCGTTTTTACGAAACCTTTCCAAAGGTTCTTTGGTCCCTCCCTTCAAGTTACAGGTCGGACTTATTTTGGAAAAAACGGAAATGGGATCTGTTGCATTTGCAGGGCTGTGTACATGAAAGGGTATCAAAGATGAGGTTAGATCTGGTACTGATTGAAAGGAACTATTTTTTTTTTTCCTCTCCCCTTTCTCGGAACGGGTAAACGTACCTTGGATCAGATGGTACACGTCTTCACGTTTGTGCCTTCCCCGACAGAGAGTTCACCATGGCCGAGATCGAGCACTTTGTGGACCCCGGCGAGAAGGTGCACCCCAAGTTCTCCAACGTGGCCGACCTGGACATCCTGCTGTACTCCTCCGGGGCTCAGACCAGCGGCCAGTCGGCGCACGCCATGAGGCTCGGGGATGCCGTGGAGCAGGTGGGGGAGCCCTTGACTACGGCGGACGGGTCGTCTGTCGTTTGTCCCGCGACCGCCACCGTCCTCTAGAGTGGGAGAAGAGAATCGGCAGCTGTCTCCTGGCATACACTGTCAATATTTGTCCATCAAAAATGTGCGAGAGTGCCAAAAGCGCAGATTTCTTGGGAGTATTGATGAAGGACTTAATCGTTTTCGGGTGGAATTTTGTCCGGTGGTCGTAGCGAATGCGTCAAAGGCTGTGAGTCAGCGTTTGGTCCGCGAACGACTTCAATTGAAGCGGCTCAACAAAACGGAATCGTGGCATCGAAGCACCGAGGAAGTGCAAGACTTGGCCGTTCGGCACGGCCGCTCAGCAGGAAATGGCACCGAATTTGCGCCTTCTTGTCTCGCAGGGGGTGATCAATAATTCGGTTCTGGGCTATTTCATCGGAAGGATCTACCTCTATCTCACCAAAGTGGGAATAGCCAAAGACAAGCTCCGCTTCCGCCAGCACATGGACAACGAGATGGCCCACTACGCCTGCGACTGCTGGGACGCCGAAACCAAAACCTCCTACGTAGGTCTCCGCTCGCGCGCGCTCTCCCGTCATCACGCCGGCGCTGATCGTAGCCTTTGCGGCTCGCAGGGTTGGATCGAGATCGTGGGCTGCGCCGACCGCTCCTGCTTCGACCTGAAGTGCCACGCCCAAGCCACCAAGGTGCCCCTGGTGGCCGAGAAGCCGCTGAAAGAACCCATATCCTTCCGCGACGCCTGCCTCCTCGCCCGCCACCCCTCTCGGCAAAGGCTCCTTCCTTAACGTGGCCGCACAAAGTGGTGAACGTGGTCCACTTGGAGCCCAACAAAGGCGCCATCGGCAAGGCCTACAAGAAGGACGCCAAGATCATCATCGAGTACCTGGCGGCGTGCGACGAATGCCGCGTGGCCGAGAAGGAGCGGCTCCTCGACCGCAGCGGGTGAGTGGGCGAAGCGCGGCGACCCCGGCGCCTCCGGGGTCACTGAGCGCCGAGAGTCCCTTTTCAACCCCGCAGAGAGTTTGCCGTCGAGCTGGAGGGAAAGACTTTCAAACTGACCAAAGACATGGTGGCCGTCAAGCGATTCCAGAAGACGCTACACGGTGAGATCGGAGCCTGCCGGGGTGGGAGCCGCGCAAGGGGGCGCGCGCGCCTCACCCGTCTCCTTTTCCGCAGTGGAGGAAGTGGTGCCCAACGTCATTGAGCCGTCATTTGGGATCGGCAGGATCATGTACAGCATCTTTGAGCACACCTTCCGCGTCAGGGAGGGCGACGAGCAAAGGACGGTGAGTACGGCCAAAACCCGCCCTAGGCCGGACACTACAAAATAGACCCATGACAAAGCGTAGCCTGGTAGCGTGACGGGAACATCAAACATTTTCCGTTCCTTTCGCCTCTTACATGATTGGTCAATGACAAAATATGCATGGATGGAATGAGTCAACTTAAAAAAAAAAGTGGCGGCTGTATCTAACACCTTTGTATTACTTTTGGGTTAGGGTTCCTTACTAAAATGAAGAACGAATCGTTTAAAAAAAGAATTGAGCTTTTTCGTGGGCCATTTGAACTGAAACAAGCTCTCGTCTCTCTTGTGACCCTCCACCGCCAGTTCTTCAGTTTCCCAGCAACAGTTGCGCCATACAAGTGCTCTATTCTGCCTCTGAGTCAAAACCAGGAATTTGTGCCCTTCGTTAAAGAGCTCTGTAAGTATGACACTTGTAAATACAGTTTTCTATTTTTTTCCTTGACAGCCAACCATCCCTTAATCAAAAAATAGCGACTTTATGGCCATTAAAGCAGGCTTCCAAAAGTGGGCATGTGTACACACATTAACTTATAAAGTAATCGTTTCAGATTGGCATTAGGATGATTTATGATCGGCTGATACGAGGTATTATCGGCCAATGTTTTTTTTTGGTTTTTTAACATTTGTATTGTCATTTTAAACATTGCCCCCCAAAGTCATCGGTTGCTTTTTCACAATGTTTCTCTCTGTTGTGAAGTTAAATGCTAAATGACAGTTTTGTAAAACAGTCAAAGGTTTCACCCGTATTTCCTCTTTATCGATGCGTGAAGGGACCCAAACACTCGTTATTTTATTCATGATCTATCGATATATTTTGAATTAGCCAAATTTTCTTCTGCCAAATATTGGAATTGCTTGACATTGATTGGGCAGTTGGTCTTCAATTTCATTTCCCCCGGAAGCGTGTTGCATTGAACTTGCCTTGAAGCCGTCGATCCGCCGCCCCTGCTCACACCTCTCCTCTCGTCTCGTCTCCTCTCAGCCGAGGCCATGACTCGAAACGGCGTTTCCCACAAGGTGGACGACTCCGCAGGGTCCATCGGGAGGCGCTACGCCCGGACGGACGAAGTCGGCGTGGCGTTCGGCATCACCGTCGACTTTGACACCGTCAACAAGACGCCGCACACCGCCACCCTGAGGGACCGAGACTCTATGAGGCAGATCCGAGCCGAGGTCCGGTCCCGTCCTGTCCCGTCCCGTCCTCCGGACGAGTCCGTGTCTCTTACTAAGCGCGCTCTGCCTCTCCTCAGGTGAGCGAGCTGCCAGTGATCATTCGGGATTTGGCCAACGGGTCTCTGACCTGGGCGGAAGTGGAGAGCAAGTATCCCGCCTTTGAAGGACAGGAGACCAGCAAGAGGGACGCGGCCGAGGAGTGAAGTCCTCCTTTCTCTCTTCCGCCTGCAGGGGGTGGGGGGAATCAATCAATCAATCAATCAATACAGTTCATAGACTTTTGTTGCATTCGCATCATCAAAAGAACAGCACGATGATCACGTCCACAAGGAGGCGCTGCATTTCAACAATGTATGTTTTTCAAAAGGGAGAAACTGGCAGCGGAAGGAGGCGTACCACTTTTCAGATACTGAACGCTCTCAATAAAAACCGCCAGCACTTACTGGACACGGCATCCCACCTGCACCGTTCTCATTTGTTGTCGCAGTTGTTTATTCGGTTCTCTCGGGCAAAGACGGCACTTGAAGGCTGAAGTTCAAACCCACGACTGCAGATGTGTCAATCGCACGAGATGTGTGCACAAGAGCTACTCGACAAGAGCTTTTGGCCTTCGGTCGTGTCGTACGGCGATACAGAAACATACTCTGAAAACTTTGGTCCAAAATGACAAATTTGATGACGATTACGGTTTGAATTTAATCCGTGGAAATGTCTAATTCCTGCGGTGGAGTCCTGTTTTGAACACCCAATTTGTGCAAAGCGCTCGGGCGGGGCCCCGCGAGCAGGTCACCGGGGCACATTCTTCCAAACGGGCCGGTGCGTACGGAGCCCGGTTTGGCTGATGCAACTCCAAGCCTCGGTTTCAGAAAAGGGGGGGGGGGGCAAGCGAGACGGGGAGGGACAAGCCGGCAGCGAGGAGAAAACATCCATACGGCTGGGAGGTAGCAGGGGAGAGCGCAAACTGGCAAGCGGCTTGACTCGGCGCTCTGGGACGTGGCAACATGGAAGCAGCTTTGGCACCTTTGCGGGAGGCGGTGCGCCAGCAGGTGAGTTCCCAGCTCAGGCCGTGGCTCCTTGGACCTTTCAACCCAAAACGGGGCTTTCTGTGGACATATTGCATGGTGATTTTTTTCTTTTCTTTTTTTGACCCATTACGCCTTGAGGTAAGCCCAGGGGTGCGAGTCCTTGCATCGTCGTAGCGCTTTGCACAGATGGGCATGTCAACATAGTCGTTGCGCGGGAAATAATTGCGCTTTCAAAGCCGCAGCGCTTGCTTGCGGCCGCGTTGCGGAGGCTTGCGCGAAGCACATCCGAGTGGTCTCGTGAACGACGCGTGCTCTTGACATCGAGCCGCCTTGCCTCAACTTGCCCACCTTTGAGTCAGCGGACCCAAGTTCCAAAAGTGACGAGCTCCAAAGCTTCCCAAGTCAGCGGCTCCCATTCAGCCATTCACAGAAGCTTACGTTTTGAAAACGGGCACCGGGCCGGCGCACTACTCGCACGCCGTCCGCTGCGAGCCCCTTTCATTTGGGAGGGGAGGGGGGGCGGGGCATGGCATGTCTCCTTTTCCACCAGTGTCATTTCTAAGGTCGGGGTGTCAACCTTCAGGGCGACTTGGTGGCCCAGCTGAAGGCGCAAGGAGCTCCAGAGCTGGAGGCGAACCGGGCTGTCGCCGAGCTGAAAGCCCGCAAGAGAACTCTGGAACTGAAGGTACAACTTTGCGGCCGGCTCTCGCTTCGGCTCCCTCTCCGCCAACGCGGCCGTCCTCTCGCTACCCTCCGCCGGTGCGCTTGCAGGAGCTGTCCTTGCGCCCTCAAGAGGAGGTCGTTGACAGGCTCAAGCTGGACGACACGCTCAAGAGGAGGTTCTTCTACGATCAGTCTTTCGCCATCTATGGAGGTAGGCGCAAAGCATTTCAGAGCGAGCCCTCCCGACGGGCTTCTTGCCTTCTGGCTGAGAGCGGGCCACTTCCTGTTTCTTGGGGCTCAGTGTTCATCCGTGTTTTTCGAGGAATATTTGGCTTTTGATTGGCTGTCAATTCTAGGTGGAGATTTGCGAATTTGCCGGGGACGGGGCGGCCCGCGGGGCATCTTTACGCCATCTGAATTTTTGGGGCCGGCCATTTCGCCATTATGGCGTATCGGCCGATTTGATCAGATGTCAAGTCTAATCTATCCATACGGTGATGAATGATCGTGAAAACAGACATACCATTTTGGCGTCTTGTTTCAGGTGTGAGCGGCCTGTACGACTTTGGGCCGGTGGGCTGCGCCCTGAAGAACAACATCTTGCAGGCGTGGAGGCAGCACTTCATCCAGGAGGAGCAGATCCTGGAGATCGACTGCACCATGCTCACCCCCGAGCCCGTCCTCAAGTGAGCGCGGCGTCCCACCACCCCCTCCTTCCAAAACAAAAAAAAATCTTCCTGAATTCATTTTCTCAATCAGGACATCGGGCCATGTGGACAAGTTTGCTGATTACATGGTGAAGGACGCCAAGACGGGAGAATGCTTTCGTGCCGATCACCTCCTCAAAGGTGATGATGTCACCCCCCCCCATTTTACAACAAGCACCCGACGACAGGTTTTTGCCTGTCTGTCACACATCTGGATGACAGGTGGGGCTGCAATTGGCATTCCTCGGAGGTCTCGCTCGTCTTTCTGGTGCGCCGCCATCATTTGAAGCCCGTTTGACTTCTTTAGCCCGCCGCTTGATTTCACAAAGAACTTTTGTTCGTTCCAAGCAAACCGCTGCGCAATCTGTCAAATGGGGGCCTTTTGTTGTTCTGGCCTGACAATGACTCGGGAGTTATTTGGTTGAGCGACTGGCCGATCAAAGCTCACATTTTGAAAAATCCTGATCTCTTTTCAACTCGTCGTCATCAAAACAGTAACGTGGATCGAATCGGTCAAACGGAGGCGACTGTACCCGCTTGGATTGTTGGATGTCTCTTGCACCCGTCGGGCGTCGCGTTGGGGAATACGATGGAACTCGAACCTTCCATCTCCTCCGGCCGATTCAGAGAAGAATGTGATGTCATCGCCCTCCGGCATCCAAGCTCATCTTTCCTATTGAAAGAAAAAAAAAGAAAACAACACAAAGTCCATAATTCATGAACTATACGAGTTCTCTTTCAGGTATTTTCTTGTTTGAATGTTGAATGAAAACCCAACTTTTTAAAGTACCTGTCGAGAACATCCTCTACAAAACCCCCCCAAAAAGTGCCTTTTGCGTTCGCGGGCCAGTTGAACCGTCGCGTTCAGAAGCACGACGTAAATCGGACCTCGTCCTCCTCGGCAAATGCGACGGCCGCATTCTTTGAAGGCGCGTGAAGAGCGTGCGTCGAATTTGACCGGATGGCCGCTGTCCGCAGCCCACCTGAAGAAGGCGATGTCCGACGGGACGTGCTCCCCCGAGGAAGCGGCGGAGATGGAGGACGTGATCACTCAGGTGGGTTTGTGCGCGTCAGATGGCGAAGGCGACGGCGTGCCAATCCTGTCCCCGCCCCGCCCCGCCCTCTTGTGCGCCAGATGGACAACTACACCCGGCAGGAGTTGGGCCAACTCTTTGTCAAGTACAAGGTCAAGTCTCCCTCGTCGGGGAACGAGCTGACCCCTCCCATCTCCTTCAACCTCATGTTCCAGACCTCCATCGGGCCAGGAGGCAACACCCCCGGGTACGACCGCCGCTCTTATGACAGTCGGATAATACTAATACGACGGCGACTATAGATGCTATCGCTTCGGCTACAACCGCTCCAGAAATACAGTTGGGTTGAGTCGTCCGAATACCACCGCCGCCACTCTACGACAATTTGCGCTTGCTACTGTGCCGAGCAACGCGACTCCTACTTGGTAGCGATAGCTCTCACGGCGGTTACTTTGAGTCCCCAAATAGGATGAATCCCGGCTCGGCGGCGGCTGACTGTCGATACTCTGCAAATGTGTGGGCAGCTATCTGAGGCCAGAAACGGCTCAGGGCATGTTCCTCAACTTCAAGCGACTGCTAGAGTTCAACCAGGGAAAACTGCCCTTTGGCGCCGCCCAGATCGGCAACTCCTTCCGAAACGAGATCTCGCCTCGCTCCGGCCTCATCCGCGTCAGGTGCGAAGACGGCGCGCGCTCCCTTTCGCCTTCAGTTGGGCTTTGTGGGCGTTAAACTTGTCCAAACATTACAGAGAGTTCACCATGGCCGAGATCGAGCACTTTGTGGACCCCGGCGAGAAGGTGCACCCCAAGTTCTCCAACGTGGCCGACCTGGACATCCTGCTGTACTCCTCCGGGGCTCAGACCAGCGGCCAGTCGGCGCACGCCATGAGGCTCGGGGATGCCGTGGAGCAGGTGGGGAACGTCAAACTCTCGGTTTTTACCGACCCCGATGGCCTCGCTTGTGGCAAAGGAGAGTCATTGTCCAGGGGGACGCTTTTCAGCAATTTCTCGCTTTTTTTTTTTTTTCCCCAAGCCGGCGAGAAGAGCAGACACTCGCGCGCGAGCTCTCTGAAGTCGAGCGCCAGGCCCCGCCTCCGTTTTAGCTTTGCTAGCCTTCAAACGCAGCCTTCTCCCCACGCAGGGCATCATCGACAACTCCGTGCTGGGCTACTTCATCGGCAGGATCTACTTGTACCTGCTCAAAGTGGGTCTGCGCAAGGACAAAGTGCGCTTCCGCCAGCACATGGAGAACGAGATGGCCCACTACGCCTGCGACTGCTGGGACGCCGAGGCCAAAACCTCCTACGTGAGTCGCCGTCGCCGCCCCGCCCGCTTCCGACCCCGCCGGCCGCTCTTTCAGCACGCCACGTCCTCCTTCAGGGTTGGATCGAGATCGTGGGCTGCGCCGACCGCTCCTGTTACGACCTCTCGTGTCACTCCCGTGCCACCAAGGTGCCCCTGGTGGCCGAGAAGCCGCTCAAAGAACCCATATCCTGGGAACTCGGCCTTTCGGCGAGTCGTAACCCGATGCGGGCAAAACTCCTTTGCACATCTTCCAAGACTTGGTGCTCGATACCGCACCGGCGTGGAAAGGGGAGTTCGCAACATTGCCGGAAAGCTTCCGCCTGAATGTACCAACGCCTTCTTGCAATCTGCCGCGAGCAGATGCGGAACTTGACGTCGTCCTTCATATGTTTTCTGTCATCCGTGGTGGGTGCTGCCGTTTCGGTTAGCGACAGAATTCAGACGCAGCGGCGAATCGCGTCCCTCGGACGTTGTAAAGAGAGAGAGAAAAACTGATGCGATGCGTGTAGTTGCTCATTTGGAATTGGGCGCCCGCAGCCTCAGAGGGAGCGCGGCCTTCGGTGAAACGACCGTCTTCCCTCGGCAGCGCGCTGTGCTTTTTCCTTGACTCATCCACACAAGGTAGTCAACGTCGTGAAGTTCGAGCCCAACAGGGGCGCCATCGGAGCGGCGTACAAAAAAGACGCCAAGCTGATCTTCGACTACCTGGACGCGTGCGACGAATGCTTCATCGGCGACGGGGAGAAGCGTCTCAACGAAAGCGGGTAATTGCTCTTTCTTCAGGCCAACGCTGTCCGGTCTGCGGGGGGCCGGTGAAAAAAAACAATTGCCATATCGCGGCCGCCCAAGCGTGCACACCCGCAGTGCCAAAGAAGCGTGCGTATTCAGAATGAAGCAACGCCACTCATGGTGACGCGAGCGAGCGTGCGCACAGCATCCAACAGCGCACAACCTTTGCGCTTTTGTCACAAAGCCATCCCAAGAAGCCCCCCCGCGAGAACAGCTGGACTTCGGAGGTGGCACGTGATGCGAGCCCACCCCCCACTTAACATGACTTTTAATTGGCTAGTTGGGCTGTACGCACAAGATCGCACTTTCATTCTCCTTCGCCTTGATTGTGTTGTTTTTCCAGTCAAGTTGGACAGATGCTCCCAAAGTTTTGAAAGGAAAAAAAAAAAGGGGAGGGGTGTTGTCTTTTGCTATCCACCTCATGCAGAGAATTCAGCGTGTCAACGGAGGGCAAAACGTTCAAGCTTTCCACAGACATGGTCGCCGTCAGGAGATTCCAGAAAACGTTACACGGTCGGTTAAAAAAGAAAAAAAAAAGCCTCAATTCCGATTTCCCGTGGCAGCGTTCCGCTCTCAATGCCGGTTTGCCCGCAGTTGAGGAGATCGTCCCCAATGTCATCGAGCCGTCCTTCGGCATCGGCAGAATCATGTACTGCATCTTTGAGCACTGCTTCCACGCGCGGCAGGGAGATGAACAGAGGACGGTAAGGACCACAATGGGGGGGGGGGGGGGTGTTCCTCTCCATCGATTGCTTGTTTGGATTCAGCGTGATCGATTTGCTTTGCAGTATTTCAGTTTTCCGGCCACCGTGTCCCCGTACAAATGCTGCATCCTTCCTCTGAGCCAAAACCAAGACTTCACACCCTTTGTCCAACAACTCTGTGAGTTGTCCGCTTTCTCGCACGCACGCAAGTGACAAATTGAAATCAGGTCGATTCAAGCAAAGCTGATGAAAACATCAATATGCATAAATTCCATCAAATTAGTTTAAAAAAAAAAAAAAAGCTATTTTGTCATCATTGGAATAAAAATGAAGACCGACAATTCAAATAAAATATTCGATTTTGAAAAATGAATTTGGTTTAATCAAAAAGTATTATCCCAAAGAATCAAGTAAATACATTCATTAAAAAAAAAAAGCTTATATGACATTCTAAATACAATAAGGCTGAGATGATATCATGTAAGATCATAAATTGACCTCAACAAAATCA
>NW_017805931.1:196863-202884 GCF_001891065.2 Hippocampus comes | reverse complement strand
TCCGCTAATTTCTCTCTTTTTTTTTTTTTCCCCCAAGCCGGCGAGAAGAGCAGACACTCGCGCGCGAGCTCTCTGAAGTCGAGCGCCAGGCCCCGCCTCCGTTTTAGCTTTGCTAGCCTTCAAACGCAGCCTTCTCCCCACGCAGGGCATCATCGACAACTCCGTGCTGGGCTACTTCATCGGCAGGATCTACTTGTACCTGCTCAAAGTGGGTCTGCGCAAGGACAAAGTGCGCTTCCGCCAGCACATGGAGAACGAGATGGCCCACTACGCCTGCGACTGCTGGGACGCCGAGGCCAAAACCTCCTACGTGAGTCGCCGTCGCCGCCCCGCCCGCTTCCGACCCCGCCGGCCGCTCTTTCAGCACGCCACGTCCTCCTTCAGGGTTGGATCGAGATCGTGGGCTGCGCCGACCGCTCCTGTTACGACCTCTCGTGTCACTCCCGTGCCACCAAGGTGCCCCTGGTGGCCGAGAAGCCGCTCAAAGAACCCATATCCTGGGAACTCGGCCTTTCGGCGAGTCGTAACCCGATGCGGGCAAAACTCCTTTGCACATCTTCCAAGACTTGGTGCTCGATACCGCACCGGCGTGGAAAGGGGAGTTCGCAACATTGCCGGAAAGCTTCCGCCTGAATGTACCAACGCCTTCTTGCAATCTGCCGCGAGCAGATGCGGAACTTGACGTCGTCCTTCATATGTTTTCTGTCATCCGTGGTGGGTGCTGCCGTTTCGGTTAGCGACAGAATTCAGACGCAGCGGCGAATCGCGTCCCTCGGACGTTGTAAAGAGAGAGAGAAAAACTGATGCGATGCGTGTAGTTGCTCATTTGGAATTGGGCGCCCGCAGCCTCAGAGGGAGCGCGGCCTTCGGTGAAACGACCGTCTTCCCTCGGCAGCGCGCTGTGCTTTTTCCTTGACTCATCCACACAAGGTAGTCAACGTCGTGAAGTTCGAGCCCAACAGGGGCGCCATCGGAGCGGCGTACAAAAAAGACGCCAAGCTGATCTTCGACTACCTGGACGCGTGCGACGAATGCTTCATCGGCGACGGGGAGAAGCGTCTCAACGAAAGCGGGTAATTGCTCTTTCTTCAGGCCAACGCTGTCCGGTCTGCGGGGGGCCGGTGAAAAAAAACAATTGCCATATCGCGGCCGCCCAAGCGTGCACACCCGCAGTGCCAAAGAAGCGTGCGTATTCAGAATGAAGCAACGCCACTCATGGTGACGCGAGCGAGCGTGCGCACAGCATCCAACAGCGCACAACCTTTGCGCTTTTGTCACAAAGCCATCCCAAGAAGCCCCCCCGCGAGAACAGCTGGACTTCGGAGGTGGCACGTGATGCGAGCCCACCCCCCACTTAACATGACTTTTAATTGGCTAGTTGGGCTGTACGCACAAGATCGCACTTTCATTCTCCTTCGCCTTGATTGTGTTGTTTTTCCAGTCAAGTTGGGCAGATGCTCCCAAAGTTTTGAAAGGAAAAAAAAAAAGGGGAGGGGTGTTGTCTTTTGCTATCCACCTCATGCAGAGAATTCAGCGTGTCAACGGAGGGCAAAACGTTCAAGCTTTCCACAGACATGGTCGCCGTCAGGAGATTCCAGAAAACGTTACACGGTCGGTTAAAAAAGAAAAAAAAAAGCCTTGGGGGGGGTGTTCCTCTCCATCGATTGCTTGTTTGGATTCAGCGTGATCGATTTGCTTTGCAGTATTTCAGTTTTCCGGCCACCGTGTCCCCGTACAAATGCTGCATCCTTCCTCTGAGCCAAAACCAAGACTTCACACCCTTTGTCCAACAACTCTGTGAGTTGTCCGCTTTCTCGCACGCACGCAAGTGACAAATTGAAATCAGGTCGATTCAAGCAAAGCTGATGAAAACATCAATATGCATAAATTCCATCAAATTAGTTTAAAAAAAAAAAAAAAGCTATTTTGTCATCATTGGAATAAAAATGAAGACCGACAATTCAAATAAAATATTCGATTTTGAAAAATGAATTTGGTTTAATCAAAAAGTATTATCCCAAAGAATCAAGTAAATACATTCATTAAAAAAAAAAAGCTTATATGACATTCTAAATACAATAAGGCTGAGATGATATCATGTAAGATCATAAATTGACCTCAACAAAATCAGCAAAGAAAAAGAAGAGGTGTCAGACAAAAAAAGAGCGTGACCCTAAATGAATCTTACCTTTTTCCACGGCATTTTGAACGAAATGAGACCGAGATCCCAAGATCAAGGATCGACCTGAAATGTTGCGCAGGAAATTTTGTGACCTAAAAAAAAAAAAAAAAAAAAAGAGACAAAAGTCAGTCCCCCACCACCAGGTGGCAGTCAGCACACAGTGCCTTTCAAGTCTCCTCACCTCGAGCCTTTCCATCGGATCGAATCAAACCCATCGTATCGTTTTGCTGTCGGTCCTCCTCAGCCGAGGCCCTGACCCGAAAGGGCGTGTCCCACAAGGTGGACGAGTCGTCGGGGTCCATCGGCAGGCGCTACGCCCGCTCCGACGAAATCGGCGTGGCCTTCGGCGTCACCGTCGACTTCGACACCGTCAACAAGACGCCGCGCACCGCCACCCTGAGGGACCGAGACTCCATGAGGCAGATCCGCGTAGAGGTACGTCCTGCCGCGACACGCCACACCGGGACGGGACGCGCGGCGCGACCCGCGATCGAGCGCAAATGCCGGCGCGGCCGTTCAATGACTTGGCGCCATTTGCGCCCACGACACCGAGGTCGGAACGACGCGGCGTTTTTCAAATCAGAGTTAGTTTGAATCGACTGGCTTCGGTTGTTGTTGTTTTTTTTGGGGGGGGGGGGCGCTGTGGGAGTCATATCCTGCATGTCCATATCGTGATGCCGTGGTACTAATGAGGAACCCGGTGGTGGTGCAGGTGGACGCTTTGCCTGGGCTGATCTGGTCCCTGGCCAACGGCGAGAGCACGTGGTCTCAGATGGAGCTCCAGTACCCCCTCTTTGAAGGGCAGGAGACCGGCAGGAAGGAGTGACGGGCAGCGTGCGCTCATCTGCCGAGAAAAAAAACAAACAACAACAACAAAAAAACGAAGCCGGAAGGAGTCGTTGAAAGGGCTCCAAGACAACGGAAAGTCATCGAGAGCCGCACTTGTCGCTGCCTGTTTTCTAATAAAGGAATTCTGGTTCTCCCCGCCGTGTCCTCTTTTGGAGTTGCCCGTCTATTTTTACCCCTTTGTGTGTTGTTGTGCGGAATGCAAAGCTTTTTGATCCGAGATTTGGTCGCATCGCTATTCGATTCTCAAACGGTCGCACGCCGACGCCAAGAGCAGTTTGGTCGGCTTGGCCTTATTTGCGCCGTCGCCGCCGAGAGGCCTCCGGGGCGTTTGCATTCGTCTCCGAGCGCCATTCGGTTCGCGCCGTTTATTTCGGCGCAATGTTTGGAGAGGACTTGGACGCCTCGCGCTCGCGTCCCCGGGAAGGGCATCGAGTCCCGCCCACCCGGCCTTTGTGGCCCCGCCCCTCTTTGTCAGCAACAGTATACAAGTCCGGCAAGGCGCCTTTGCGAGCGCCGGCAGGGAGTCCCGCGGGCACCTTTGGTCTGCCTTGAATATTTTGGAGCGTTTGGAAGAATTGGCACGTTTTGTTGAAGCGACCTCCGCTCAGTTCAAGGTCAGTGCGACAACAGGTGTTTGCCGAGGACAGAGTGCGGCGCGTGACCGGCCGCGGCGCTATTTCGAGGCACGCGTGGGACTCAAACACCTTCATTTCCATTCCCCCCCTGCGAGACTTTGATTGTCTTCAAAGTCAGGCTCGGCGACGGAGAGCTTGCGCGTGTGCTCGGAAGGAGCCGGCAGCTGTGCTTTCCTCGAGTCTAACGAGCGCGAAGGCCACTCTTCTTGCCTTGATTGGCGGCTCAGGTGAAAGAAAAAGCAAAGCGAGCGGCTCACACTCGCTTTTGGATGCGACGGCGGGGCCGTCGGACGAGGGTGGCCTTCCAAAGTAAAGGTCAAGTGCCAAAGCACAGCAGCTGTGCTCGCTGGGAGCAGAGCGGTGCGGCTTCATAGCGCACCTCAAACGGAATTTAGCAAATCAACAAAGAAAGCGGTCGCCTCGGGCGTCTCTTGCCGTCGCCTCGCCATTGTCATCGATAGGTACCGACCGGCAGGATTCAACCTGTCGCTGGTGAACGGAAAACTCCGGGCGCCCTCCCAAATAACCGGACCGTGACGTGCACCCAGTCGGTGGGCCTATTTAAAGGGTGACAAGCCGGCGCCTTGCGCGCGTCCCGCACTGAACGCGGAACAGAGAAAGCGCCAAGCGTTGGGTCCGCCCGGGCAAATTCCGATGCCAGACTCGGATCAAAAACGTCCCCGGGCGGATCGGAACTCCTGCGTACTGCGCGGCGACGGCAAAATGCCACGGTGGACAAAAGTATCGGGACACGCGCCGGCGTCTTCCGCGCCGCACTCGATGAAACTTTGCATAAAGAGGGCGGGCGTGTCTGGATGCATTTGCAAACAAGAAGCGCGTCGCGCCACGAATGGCCCGAGGTCTGGCGTCATTGACACAGGTTAAACCAGTTTGGGGGTGTTTCAATGCGCATGCGTGCTTAGGAGCTTCTTTTTCTTTTTTTGGTGTCGTTTTGCCCGAGGTCCCGGGGGGTGCGCGTGAGCGTCTTTGTGTCGTCATGGCGATCAAAGCGGCGCTTCCCAAATACGAGCTGTACTTCTACAAGGCCGTGCTGGCCTCGGCCCTGCTGTGGTCCACCCGCCGGATCTTTGAGGCGTCCGCGTGTGAGTATGACGCCACGCGGCCGGCGTATGGCCACGCTCAACTGAAAGCATGATCGCGATCAATCCGTTCTTCTATTTTTTGGATGCAGCAACGGTGCAAGCGTTTTTGATTCACACGAGCCGTAAAATCAGAATGTGTGTGGAGCCTTTTCTCCATTTGTTCCTAATCCTGAGCATGTTTTCATTCATTTTTTTTCCTGATCACTTTTTCGGTTGCCCCCGGTAAAACCGCTAAGACCGCTTGCTCGAGCATTTGACTATTCCTTCACGGTTCGCATTTGCGTTGGGTTTCTTTTTCTTGTTCCGTCCCAGCCAACGTCGACAGAAAAGCCTTCAGGTCCAGCGTGAAGCCAGGCTGGTACTACTTGGGCCGGAAAATGGTAAGCGGCGGCCTTGGAGAAAGTGAAAGAGAAAGAGAAGGGAAGCTTTTGCCTACCTGGCATTTGGGGTGGTCCGCCCTCCCAGGACACGGCCGACGGGGAATGGGCCATGTGGATTTGGACCTTCCGGGCTCACATCGCCTTCGCTCTGTGCGGCCACGTGCTGTTCGCCAAGCTCTGCTCCATGCTGGCTCCTCAGGTGGGGGGCCGGAAGGCGGCGCGCGGGGCCGAGGGGGCCGGCTTGGAATGACCCTCTACCTGCCCCCGTTGCTCCACAGCACCGGTCCCTGGCGTCCATGGCGTACGGGCTGGCGGCGGTGTGGACCAGCATGGGCTGGACCTACGTCACCCTGGTGCTGTCGCACTGCGTTCTGCTCTACAGCATCTCGCTGGTCAAGATCCGCCGGCTGTGCTTGGTCGCTGGCTTTTGCACGCTGGCCACGTTTAAGTGCGAGCCCTTCGTGTCCTGGCAGGTACGCCGGCCGGCGAGGTCCACCGCATTCGGGAGCTTTCGAGGCCACGCTCTTCAAGTCACGTCGCACTTCGCTCGGCGTGGCAAACGAGGGGTCTCGTGCCTCATTTTGCGGATTTTGTTTTGTTGCTTTCCTGCCGAGGTTCAAACGGTTCCGTTGGGATGCTCTCAAATGACTTTGCATTTGCTGGCTTTCGAACGACCGCTCAGGTTGCGCTTTCAACGGAAGCTCTTCCTGTTCCGAGAGGCACGCTAAGAACTTGCTCACAGGGGAAAAAAAAATATCCTGGCGTCGGCTTGAAGCGGAAGCCTCTGAACAACGGCGGCTGCGTTCGGCGGCGACCTCGAAAGAAAAACACATTTCGCTTTTTTTTTTCCTGATCCAATTGTGTGTGGGATT
>NW_017805931.1:188439-196763 GCF_001891065.2 Hippocampus comes | reverse complement strand
CCTGCCGTTCTTCTACTTTGGGCCCATCATGACCTTTGACAAGTTCTACGCGCAGGTCTGTTTCTCAAGCGTCGACGGGCGCGAGGAACCCGAGCCGCCGCGTCGCTTGCTCGCGGGGCTATTTACGACTCTGCGGGGCTCGACGGCTGAGCGCGCCGCGCACGACGATGGCCGCAGACAACATTAGATAGGACCTGGTTCCATTCGGACAAGAATGGAGGGGTTCAATTTTGAAAGCTCCTAATCTCACCGCAGGCCTTTTTCCTTTCCGTTTTTTGTTTTTTTAACCCCAAAAAGGAATTGATCCACAATATTTCTTTTCAAGGATAAAAAAAACAACAAAAAGCCCCCGAATCATCTTAAAAAGATATTTCTAAAAGAAAAAAAAAATTAAATCGCTTAACTCCGACTTCTTAAAAAAGGGAAAAATTTTGTTGAAGCTAAATGTCATTAAGTCCGTTTTAAATGGAAATCTGACAACATTTTTATCTTTTCAAAAGTTTTTTCATTTTATGTATGAGCGATCGCATTCCTGCTCAAGCGCGCCAAAACGAAGGCCGCACACGCGATCGTGCGTGGCCAACAAAATCAGACGGGGCCTCGCATTTCGTGCGTGGCCAACGAAACCAGACGGGGCCTCGCGTCGCCCCGAGAGTCACGTAAGCAAAACAAGACGCTCGTGGAAAGAGCCAAAGACGGAAAGAGAGAGAGAAGGAGAGACCTGCAAACGCCCGAACTGCCCGTAAGAGGCTGGCACAGGAGCTTTGCGTGCGCTGCCCCCTGCAGGCCAATAAGTCGGACCTGAGCAGGAAGGCGCGGGAGATGTGGGACATCAACGTGCAGGCCGTGACCCACCTGGCTCTCATCCTGGCCGTGGACATCCTCTTCCACTTCCTCTACGTCCTCACCATTCCTGGCGACTTGAAGCTTCTCAGGCACCTCTCCGACTGGGCCTTGGGTCCGTCTATCCGGAAAAAAATATATATCAATCAATCAAATAATTAATCAATGAATCAACCCCCCACCCCCCCAAAAAATCCCATCGAGAATGAGAATCCAAGGCGTTTCTTTGCAGTCGGCGTGGCCTATTTCAACCTGGTGTACGACTGGGCCAAAGCCGCCGTCATGTTCGGCGTGATCAACACCGTGTCCAGGCTCGACCACTTGGACCCGCCCAAGCCGCCCAAATGCATCACGGCGCTCTACGTCTTTGCCGAAACGTGAGCGAGCGCATTTCCATCGGCGCCGGGTGCTCTCTGCCGATCACTCACTACCCGCCCGTTTGCTCTGCCCAGACACTTTGACCGAGGCATCAACGACTGGTTGTGCAAGTGAGCGGCCCCGCCGGAATCCGAGCGCGGCGCGAAGCGGCGCTCCAATCCCGTTGTGCTTTTCCCGCCAAAAAGGTACGTGTACGATCGGCTGGGCGGCAAGCACGACGACGTGCTGGCGGAGCTGCTGGCCACGCTGTGCACCTACGCCGTCACCGTCCTGTGGCTGGGACCGAGCAAGCCGGTCCTGGTCTGGGCCTTCTTCAACTGCTTCGGCCTCAACTGCGAGCTGTGGGCCGCCAAGTTCTTCTCCATGGAGCCCTTCGCGTCTTTCGAGGTTCGTGTGTCCGTTCGGCGCCGGGGGGATCCTGGCCTCCTCGGTCAGGTGTTCTGGGCACGTCCCACCGGCAGGAGCCGACGATGTCTCCCGCCTGGCCTGGGAACGCCTTCCCGGGAAGCGGCTGGGGGGAGGGAAGAAGCGGCTGGGGGGAGGGAAGAAGCGGCTGGGGGGGAGGGAAGTCCGGGCTTCCCCGCTGTAGCCCCCCCGCGACCTCGGACAAGTGCTAAAAAACGGATGCGCTTTTTGACTTTTGAGATCAGCAAAGACTTGGTCCGGACTTGCCAGTGACGTTTTCCCATCGCTGGCTCGATGGGAAGTGTGATGTTTCTTTTCCTTCTTTGTGTCTTTCAAGCACGCAATGTCCGAGGCAATGTCGCGCCGGATTCGAGCCGTCGTCTGCATCTTCAACTTCTGGAGTATCGTGTTGTACAACACCCTGCTTCTCAACAGTTTGGACTTTGCCAAGTTGCTGGCCAAGCGTCTGCTGCTCAAAGGTGAGCTGTTCGGCTGGATTCCGAGTCGGCGGTTCGAGTGACGCAGCGGAGGTATTTTCATATGCGTCGACGACTCGCAAAGGCGTGTGGACTCAGGCCGTCTTCCGTCCGGCCAGGTTTCCCGATAACCACGGCGGTCGTCATGTTTGTGACCTACTGCCTGATTCAAGTGATTAAGGAGAGGGAAAGGAGACGGGCCCTCACCGACGACCCCGATCTGCTTCCTCCCGCCACGTCGGACGGAGCGCCGGCGGGAGCCTCGACCGCCCCTCCGTCAGACTCGGGGACCGCCGCGCCGGCCGTCGCTCAGCCCGTCGCCGATCCCGGCAAGCAAAAAGCGGAGTAGAGGATTCACGCTTGCGGTCTTGGTTTTCGTCATATCTTGAATGACATTTTCTGAAACGTCGGTCATGTAAAAGAAATCAAGTACAAGAAGATGAAAGTTTGTTTTCAAGATCAAAAAGTCAGACCACCACCAAATGAATGTTGTAGACAGATTACAACATGAAAGATGGAGCGATAACAAGGTTAAAGAAAAAAAATGTCATACTTACCAGAGGGGGGAAAAAAAAGGAAATGAACTCTTTCTGTCAAAAAAAAAAAAAAAAAAAAAGGATGATTTGTTTCAGAAACAAATTGTGATTAAAATCAAACATAAAAAGAATGTGTTTTCTTTCATTGGAGTCCAGGATGACTTTTTGGACAAAATCATACCCCGATCTTGGCCTACTTTTTAAGATGTCCTGATCTTAATAGCAATCATCCAAAAAGGATATACATGTCCAGTTGGATTGAGTTTTTTTCCTCGATGAAAACAAACAAAGAAAGGGTCATAATACTCAGAGAATGAAGTCACGTCATGTTTGGGATGACTAAGGGGTGGGGGGGCTATTTCAGGGCAATGAAGCCATACAGTATGTCAGCTGGCTAAGAGCGGTGAGTGCGAGGCAAGGGGGGGAGGGAGGGGGCTGGCATGTCATGTTCCATCGCCGGCTATAAATGGCCCGCCAGTCGGAGCGCGCTTGAAAGGCGGGAACAGCTGAGGGAGCGGACGGCTTTCAGTTGGCGCCGGCGAGGAAGGAGCCATTGGACCGCAAGACCCCCGAAAGGATCTTCCCAGACTCCCCGCCGCCGGCCAGCAAGAATGGCTCTGGCGGTGAACCCCGCGGACGAGCCCCGGGTGTACCAGCAGACGCTTCTTCAGGACGGCCTGCGCGACCTCCTGGAGAACGACAAGCTGGTGGATTGCGTTCTGAAAATCAAGGACAAGGAGTTCCCGTGCCACCGCTTGGTCCTGTGCGCCTGCAGTTCCTACTTCCGCACTCTCTTTCTGTCTGACCTGGACGAAAGCAAAAAACGCGAGGTGGTCGTGGAGGACGTGGAGCCGGGGGTGATGGGGCTGATCCTCGAGTACCTGTACACCTCCAGGATCGACGTGACCGAGCACAACGTCCAGGACATCTTTGCCGTGGCCAACATTTACCAGATCCCGTCCGTTTTCACGGTCTGCGTGTCCTTCCTCCAAAAGCGTCTGAGCCTCAGCAACTGCCTGGCGGTCTTCAGACTCGGCCTGATGCTGGACTGCCCCAGGTTGGCCGTCTCGGCCCGCAACTTTGCCTGCGAGCGCTTCCGGCTCGTCTCCCGGGACCAGGAGTTCCTCGGGCTGCGGCCCGGCGAGCTGGCCGCCATCCTGGCCGACGACGCCCTGGACGTGGAGTCCGAGGAAGTCGTGTTCGAGGCCTTGATGACGTGGGTGGCGCGGGACCCGGGCCAACGGCAGAAGGACCTGCCCGGCTTGCTGGACTGCGTTCGCTTGCGTCTGCTGAGCGAGGACTACTGGAGGGACAAGGTGGAGAAGAACAAACTCCTCTGCGACAGCCCCGAGCTGCGAGAGAAGCTCCGGCTGGTCGGGGACGCTCGGGCGGGGAAAATGCCTCAACTCCACGCCGAGGGGCGCAAGGAAGACGGCGAGGGGGAGCGGCAAAATCTCCTGCCCGGGATCCTCAACGACAACTTGCGCTTCGGGATGTTCGTCCGCGAGCTGATCCTGATGGTCAGCGACGCGGGGGCGGTGGCCTACGACCCGGCGGGCAACGACTGCTTCGTGGCGGCCGTCTCCGCGCAGGTTCCCAAGAACCACGTCAGCCTGGTCACCAAGGAGAACCAGATCTTTGTGGCCGGAGGCTTGTTCGTCGACGAGCACAACGAGGAGGAGCCGCTCTGCTCTTACTTCCTGCAGGTGAGCCCGCGGGTCCGGCAGGTGGGAAGACGTCTCGACGGGCTACACACACGCACATGCTGAGAATTGGATGTCAAAGTCAGAAAAGTCCCGATGATCCGATGTCGAGTCCCTTTTCGGAATCGGCGCACTAATCTCGTGACATTCCAATTTCAGTACGACCCGGTCAACGCCGACTGGCTGGGCATGCCGCCGCTCCCGTCCCCCCGCTTCCTGTTCGGGCTCGGGGAGGCCGAGAACTCCATCTTTGTCGTGGGGGGGAAGGAAGCGAAGGAGCAGGAGCGCACGCTGGACTCGGTCCTGGTCTACGACAGAGAGTAAGCGCCTCGTCCTCGGGAAAGCGGAGAGTCAGATGGGACGGGACGGAGAGGCATTCACGCGCTCTTCTGCTCGTAGAACTTTCAAATGGGGGCAGTCAGACCCACTTCCCCACGCCGTCTACGGACATGCCACCCTTTCGTCTGACGACACGCTTTACGTGATCGGGGGCAAAGGAGACGACAAGTGAGTACCGTACCAAATTTCGCGCTCACAAATGTTACCCGCTTGGACTTGTCTGGAAAGACTCGTCGTCGCCCTGCGCCATTTAGGAGCACATTTGGCAGAAGGGTTCGGGGGTGAATTTGGAAATTCAGTTTTTGTTTGTTTGTTCAAGATTGCAAAAATTTTTTTCAGGGGGGGGGGAAACTTAAGATGGACAGAATTACAACTCCTCCCACCCCCTAGAAAACGAAAATTCCCCCCCCCCCCGTGAAACGTTCATTTGGGGGGGGGTTTCAATTCAAAAATAATCTTTTCTTTTATGCGAAAAGGAAATGCTCGAGCAAGATGCACGCGTACGACGCCAGGAGGTTCGAATGGAAGGAGCTGGCTTCCATGAAGACCGCGCGCTCGTTATTTGGCGCGACCGTCCACCAGAACAAAATCTACGTGGCGGCCGGAGTCACCGACGCGGGGCTGAGCGATTCCGTGGAGGTGTACGACATCGCCACCAACAAGTGAGCTCCCGAGATACAAACGCAAAGGTCCAGTGAGCGCGGCCTCGGGTGTCAACGGCTTGGTGTGATCCTTCGGCAGGTGGTCCGACTTTGAGCCCTTCCCCCAAGAACGCAGTTCCCTGAACTTAGTGTCTCTGCGCGGCTCGCTCTTCGCAGTGGGAGGTTTCGCCATGATGCCGCTGGAGGACAGCGAGGACATCGTCCCCAAAGAGATGAACGACATATGGAGGTAGGCCGCAGAGCGACGTCCGAACGCCCACGTACGAGTCGCGATTAGGCAAGAAAATAGGCATGGGATACCGTTTATTCGCTACCTTTTGGAATGGACAAAATGTACATTTTCCAACGTTGAATCCATTTTGGGGGTGAAAATAAGTTGGGGTTTTTGCAAGTAAACAAGTCAGATGGGGGGAGGGGGGGGGATGATCAGAATTCAATGAGATCGAGTCGTTGGGGTTTTTGCAAGTAAACAAGTCAGATGGGGGAGGGGGGGGATGATCAGAATTCAATGAGATTCAGTGTTTTTGAAATGACTGAATTTGCAACCACTATTCAATCTCCTCCCTTTTGTTGCTCCAGGTATAATGAGACCGAGAACAAGTGGACTGGGATTCTGAGGGAGATTCAGTACGCGTCGGGCGCCACGATTTTGGGGGTCCGACTCAACACGCTGCGACTCGACAAGATGTAAAAAAAGAAAGAAAAAAATATACTTTTTTTTTAACTGCCACTTAGCGTGATAACACCACATTATCATCTGCCAGATAAAAAAAAAAAAAAAAATGGATATAGTTGTACATACCCGGTCCAGGTCACACTTGCTTTCAAAGCAGCCGTATGTACATGAAGAGTCTTGACGTCATGTCCTACAATCAGCACATTTTATGATCATGCCGCTCAATCCGGTATATGGGAGGGGGCAGAGGGGGGAACCGTCTGTTGAATCTCCATTTAGCGTATTTCCGCCTGTAAGGGTTGCAGAAAGTACCAAACGTGAATTGAGGGCTCATCGCGGGTGGATCGGCCTTAATGTGCGATCCAACACTCAAGAGAAATAGTCCAGGTCTGTATGTTGAAGGCAGAAAGCAACTCATAATTATTGATGCTCAATTAGAATAGATCAGATTCACAAATTAAACAAATGAATATATGTGAGGATTATATCATGACGGATTATAAAAAGGCTTTCTTCAATTTTGGTTTGATTAGAAAGCATGTTTAAAAAAAAAAAAAACTCATTCAGACTTCACGCATCCATTGGGCCCAACGGCAACTGCAAAGGTTTGAGGTCAAACTATGACAGATACATATTTGTTCATTATACTGTAACTTCCCCGTGCCCTCCCAAATAAATAATGCACTTACCATATCTACTTCCGGGGTGCAAAATGTTGGATGAAATTGTCTTTGTCTACCTCCAACCACTAGATGCCAGCATTGGACAGTTTAGGAACTCACGAGCAAAAGTGGTATTTATTGAGCATCAACATTGTTCAGAACAAAAAGCTTCATTCAACACACTTTCAGCACAGTAACTCCACTCGTGATACAACGTCAATTAAAACCGCCACCTAATCCGAACACGACAGCTGGAACTATAAAGTAAAAATGTCCCAAAGAAGGAAGGGGGGGTGAGTTAGATAATTCTGATTAACATCCTCCCTCCCTTCAAGTATGATTAGCATCCAAATGGTCTAGGACTGCGCTATTCTTAGCTGGCCTTACTGTACAATTATTCTTGATGTATTACATTCATTTCTAAGCATGGAGCACCGTCGCGAAACACTGCGGAAAACGGCCGAAAAGCCTCGGTTCCTCTGGGAGCTTTCGTAACTGGCCTGTAACAGAGCGGCGGGTCGCTGACGATGATTTGTCTCAGCTGTAGCGGCTGCTCCGACTGCGACTCCGTCGCCTGGACCAGCTGCGACTGGACGAGCGCGAGGACCTGCGCAGTGTTAACGACACATTTTGACGAGCATGTCACATGAGTTCAAAGACAGCGTTGTAAATTTTAAAGTTAAAAAAAAATTCTAGAATGTTTCCCAAAACATTTTTAGCAGCATTACCTACTCTGGTGCATTGTTAATCATTTGTATCATGACAATACCTTATGACAATGCTGTTTCTGGTTTAAAGAAAAAAAATAAATAAATGAAAAAAACATTTTCAAGCACAATTTAATCGCCATTTGTTTCTACTACTACCAATAACAATACTACAAGGCTTTCCAAGTTGAAATTAGCAAGTGACACATTTCTTTGAGGATCGACGGTCTTCTTACCGAGACCCGCGGCGTGGACTCCGGTAGCTGTGGCTTCTATGCCGCCCTCGCGTCCGGCTCCCGCTTCGACTGCGGCTGGAATAGCTGTCAGAGGAGGCGGACCTTTTGGGGAAAAATGCCAAGTCGCGTCCTCATTGATTGTTTGGTATTTTACATGGACTCTTGAGTAAAACATAGCTCAAATACAAAGGCATCTGGGTTTACAACAGTGTTTCCATTCCCACGGCGGCAGTGCGACCATAATATTCCATCGTTCACCACTAGCGCAGTAGTCACGTCTTCGTGAAAGTAAATATTTCGGGTCCAGGAATATGAGGGAATCCAATAGAAAGACCCAACCCACCTGGATCTCCTGCTGCGGTAATTATAGGAGGGACTTCTGGTGTGACTTCTGCTGTACGTCCGGCTGACAGGAGGGCAGAAAGGGGCAGGTTTGAAACGACGCGCGAGAAACACGCTGGCACATTAGACATTTAAAAAAAAAAAAAGATTCAACAAATCACAAGCGCTGAAATCAGGGCGCACCTGTGGCTCCTGTAGCTTCCGTACGTGCTGCTGCGGGACCGCTGGCGCACGTGCCTGCGGCGACTCCTGCTGCGACCTCTGAAAGCGAGAACAAACTCTGTTAACGTCTTCCACGAAACAAATGCAAGAGTGTTCCCCGCGCCAAAAAGGCTTGGTCAAACGCGTTGATGGATTGC
>NW_017805931.1:166745-188121 GCF_001891065.2 Hippocampus comes | reverse complement strand
GCCGGCTCCCGCTTCGACTGCGGCTGGAATAGCTGTCAGAGGAGGCGGACCTTTTGGGGAAAAATGCCAAGTCGCGTCCTCATTGATTGTTTGGTATTTTACATGGACTCTTGAGTAAAACATAGCTCAAATACAAAGGCATCTGGGTTTACAACAGTGTTTCCATTCCCACGGCGGCAGTGCGACCATAATATTCCATCGTTCACCACTAGCGCAGTAGTCACGTCTTCGTGAAAGTAAATATTTCGGGTCCAGGAATATGAGGGAATCCAATAGAAAGACCCAACCCACCTGGATCTCCTGCTGCGGTAATTATAGGAGGGACTTCTGGTGTGACTTCTGCTGTACGTCCGGCTGACAGGAGGGCAGAAAGGGGCAGGTTTGAAACGACGCGCGAGAAACACGCTGGCACATTAGACATTTAAAAAAAAAAAAAGATTCAACAAATCACAAGCGCTGAAATCAGGGCGCACCTGTGGCTCCTGTAGCTTCCGTACGTGCTGCTGCGGGATCGCTGGCGCACGTGCCTGCGGCGACTCCTGCTGCGACCTCTGAAAGCGAGAACAAACTCTGTTAACGTCTTCCACGAAACAAACGCAAGAGTGTTCCCCGCGCCAAAAAGGCTTGGTCAAACGCGTTGATGGATTGCATTTGCAACGCCGCTCGCTTCTTTTGTTTTCCAAATGAACAGCCTGGTGCTATTTGGTAGCTTTACCGCTGGCGCGCAACAGATGAATTCAAACCGTGCGGACTCTCACCTGGAGGAGTAGCTGGAGCTGCGCGATCGACTCCCGGACCTGCTGTAGGACTGCGACCAGTCTCTGGTGCGGGACCGCTGACTGGAAGTCGAGCGCGAGCGGCGGGCGGCCGAGCGCGACTTCCTCGGGGAGTCGCCCCGGGTTCCCCCGGCCGAGGGGGAGCTTTCCTCGCCGGAGCTCTCCCGGTTCCCGGGCCTCCGGTTGAGGCGCACGGTCTTGCGGACCTCGTCGAAGAGCGATCCCGGTCGGACCCGGTTCTTGCTCTTGATCTCCATTCGCACTCCCTGAACGCTGGCCGGGTGGCTCTGCTGAGCGTGCGCGTTGTGGGTCACAAGCTGCGCCGCGCCCGCGTTCTGGAGCAAGGCCATTCCTTTCAAGGGCCTCCATTTGAAATGAACGGCAGCGCTGGTGGGCTGGTCCGGATCCGCGGCGGCGACAGGGGGCGGCTCGAGGCTTTGCGGCTGCGCCAGGGCACCTTTGCTTGCCTTGGCGGCCAACCGGGAGCCGCTTTTCGGGGCTTTCTCAGGGGCGCCGCCGTACGCCGCGGCCGCAGCTTCGACTGCAGCCGCGGCGTCATGCTCGGGAGTGCAGATGTCCATAGCGTCCACAGAGTTGGGCTCTTTCGCCCCGCATGAGTCACTACCGTTCCTGTTCGACGGCTGATGCCGAGGCTCCGATGCTTTGGTGCTTTTATGACTCGACTCTTTGGCCCTCGTCGGAGGCCCGCTTTCCTCTTTATTAGCATTCTTGTTGGAAGAGGTGACGCCGCGGTCCTTGTTGACGACCGCGGCCACCGGGCTACGTTTCTCCCTCTTGGCGTCGTCTTCGTCTTCCTCCTCATCAAACTCGAGAGGCGGCTGCCAATGAAAAGTCTCCTTCAGCTTCTGCCGTTTCTTTTTGGGTCTCTTGCTCTTGTCCCTCGCGTGGCGGGAGCCGCTCTTGCCCTCTCCTCGACTCTTGCGTTTGCGCTTGCGTTTGGACTTCCTCTTGCTCTTGTGCTTCTCCGGGTCGGCAGCCGTCGGCGCGCTCGCCCGCGCCGGGGCGGCAGCGTCGGCGTGCCCGGCGCTCGAGGGCATTTTGTCGGTTTCCCGTTCCGATTCGGAACTGGCTTCGCCTTCCTCTTTCTCCGATAGCGCCGCTGGCCTGGTGGCGACGCTTTCGGACTCACTCTCGGAATTCCACCCGGTGAGGCCCGAGGTCTTCTTGTCAGGTATGTGGCCAGGCGCTTTCTGAAGCTTTGACAGGAAATCACCGTTGCTTTGGCTCACCCTATCGCTGTCGCTGTCCCATCCAGATTTGTGAACCAAGCTATCCGTCTGAATCGAACTGTACTTTTTGGTCTCTTGGTCCGGAGAGCCTCGTTGCTCTTGACCCACTTTTGGCACAACTTTATCAGGACTCGGCTCGACGCCCGCTTTCTTCACCGACGGGACCTCGTGAGCAGCAGCGCTTGAAATGTACTTGTCCATATGCTTTATCCTCTTCAGAGATCGGTAATACTTTCTCCAATGTTTGTCGAGGGATTTCTTCTTCTTGGGCTCCGAGGGCGCGGAGTCCGATCTGCTGCTGGTACGGGATCCGGAGGCGGACTTGCTGGCGCTTCGGCTTCTTGAGCGGCTGTCGGACTTGCTTGGAGAGGATCTGCTGGGCGAGCGCCGTGCGCCGTGCTTGGCCCTTTCGGAGTCGCTCGGCACAAATGTCTCCTGAACTGAACTCGGAGCGTTCTCCGACGCCGCTTGCCCCATGGAAGAAACGTTCACCGGGGCTATTTGGGCCTTGCTGGCCGGAGGTTGGATGTAGGATGATTTCCAGGGCTTCTGACCTGGCTTCCAGCGGGAGGGAGGCGGGCTATCGCTGAGTGGGATCACGGGGACGTTTTCCGGGACCGGCACAGTCAGCATTCTGGACGCTGGTGTAACTTTGCTATCCGAGAGCTTCCCGGGGAGATGGACGGGGGCGTCTGCTCTGGACTTGCCCTTTCTCGGAGATCTGGATAAACTCCTCTTTCTGCTTGGCGTGAACGACGCGGACCTGTGTCTGGACCTGGATCGAGAGTAGGACCGGCACCGAGATCGAGACCGGGAGCCGCTTCTTGAGCGGGACAGGCTTCTGGACCGTGAATAAGAGTAAGACCTTGCCCTGGATCTGGAACGACTGGATATGCGCGATCGGGAGCGAGATCTGGACACCGAGGACCGCCCTCTCGTGTAACGGCGACTCGAAGAGGAGCGAGGCGTTCTGACATTCAGCCGTCTGGAGGAGGGCGACCGTTCCCCGTCTTGATGTTTGCTTCTGGAGCTCCTCTTCTTCCCGCGCTTACGTTTTTTGGCCTTTTTCTTATGCTTGGCCCTTTTCTTCTCTTTTTTAAGGAGCCGTGGCGGGCTGGACATCTCCGAACTACGGCCTGACGAACGCTCGGAGGACCTGGACCATGCCGTCTCGCTTCTCTTGTCCCATCTGCGTAAGGAACAGGCATTTCAGTCCATTAGGTCGCAAACCTGATCACAAACGTGTTTCGTGTTTTTATGATGGAATCGTACTGGTCTCCTTTGCTCCATCTCTCAACACTGGGAGGCTGATAGGCTTTAGTCCGCATCATCTCCTCTTTCCAGTGGGGCGGAGTTTCACTGCTGCCTCTCTCGCCCACGGATGCAGATCGAGATTTAGACCTGGTGGGGGTGTGGTACCTCTGCGGACAAACCGACAAGATCTCGTTGTATGAAGGAGGTGGCTCCACGCGGCAAATTTGGATCGGTCTTCAAATCGACATGCATCTAACGCGGGGACACCAACCCCCAGCTTCTGATGGTGGCGGGAGATGAAAAGGGTAGAAAGCAATCTGGTTCAAGAACAAATCTATTTTCTCAGGGCTGGCGCAGGGCGAGAGGTGGGCTACACCGCGGACCAGTCGCAGCCCGAATAGACGCCGGGCTGATCATCAAGGTGTGCGGGGGTCGTGGTGTTGTGCTAACTCATTGAAGAAGATAAAAGGGGCGACTGGCAACTACTGATAGAATACACGGGTTTAACGGCAACTGAAGCTTTTTTTATGAAGAGAACATGAATGAACACACAATTGTGCCTCGGCCTCGGATTTTCCGTCCAGACTTAGAGACTGCTGGTTTGGGCTCGGCTTCAACTGTGGATTCTTGCTTGTCAACTCTGAAAAAGCCGGGGAAAAAAAACAACAACGAAAAAAATCAGACTTTCTTTTTTTAATCTCGACGACAAGCAATTTTGTAGATGAGAATTGAATCCAGCGTGAACTGACGTCTCCGCTTTGTTCTCTTGGGCCGGGGTGTCCTGCCGCAGCAGGAAACGGTTCTCGGGAACAGGCGGAATCTCCTCCGGTCGGACAACGGGCTTTTCCCTCTTCCCGCTGTGCTCCTTCTCATCTTCCATATTGGCATCTCCGATCTCTTCTTCGGCGGGGTGGTGAGAGCTTGAGGGCATTTTTTTTTTTTTTTTACTCCAACAAAGCCAAGAGTGATTTGTTTCACGGAATGAGAACAATTAACAGAGACGCTCTCACCTGTGTTTGGACAACTCGAGGTCGACAGTCTTCTCCGGGTTGGGCGGCCTCCTCCGCTTCTTGGAGCGTTTATTCTTTCCGTGTCTCTTGTGCTTGCGACGCGTGGACCTTTCAGAGTCGCTCTCGGACTCCTCGGATGAGGAGCTTAGAGATGACGAGTCAGAGGAGTTGAGCGAGGAGTCGGCAGAATGCGACGCCCTAACCCTTTTGCCTTCCAGAACTGAAAAACAACAAAAAAGAAGGTCAGCGAGTAAACAACGCATCCAGCAGTCGATCACGTCATTAGAAGGTTTGACTGACCGTCATTAGCGGACTTGACGATCAGCTGTCCGCAGTCCACCACCCGGACGTCGGCATACGGCCGGCTCGCCGAATCCGTCTTCAGCCCCTCGATCTTCTTGATCACCTCAAAGCCGGAGATGACGAGGCCGAAGACGACGTGGACTCTTAAGTATGCAGAAAGTCGGGCGTCAGTCACTAAACAACGAATGCAGAATGCGGCGGCGACATACCCGTCAAGATGAGGTGCCATCTTGGTCGTGCTGCCGGTGCGAAAGCCGAGCAAGGCGCATCCGTCGACCGCGAGATGACGAGCGTGACAAAAAGAGAACAAAGGAGAACAAGAGTGAAAACGAAAAGGGAAATTGGACAAAGCCAGGCGGTATTTTACAATGGGAAAAGACGCACAACAGACCTTTTGGTCCAGGGGATTGGATTGCAAATCTATTGTGAATTTTCCTTGTTGAATTCAAACAAAACCTTTACAAGAAGTTGAACGCCTTCGGCAGATTTGAACACTCATGAGATTTTCCAGAGAATTTTGGTTCAAGTACACATTTTATATTTTGTTTTTTTATATACAGTATTGGCTGCGGTGGTTCCCCTGGAATAGGACACCTCAAGCCAGTTGGGACTACCTGTACTGTTGTTCACATCCAAAGTAAGCACTCTGCAAAATGTTTGTAGATGCAAATGACTACTTGGTAATAGTTAGGGGATGATGATCTGCAGCAGAGCCTCTCTGAAGAACTTCTTGCGTACCGTGCTGCTGTCGTAATCGTACTTCTGGAGGGAGAAACCGAAAACGCAGAGAGAGAGAGAGAGAGAGAGAGAGAGAGAGAGAGAGAGAGAGAGAGAGAGAGAGAAAAGCACAGCCTTGGAGACACATTACCTTGGAAGAGCAGGACGCTAGAGTTTCTGTAAATTTTACACAAAAAAACGGCAAGAGAAGAAATGTAACACATTTGTGGGTAAAAAAAGGTTTGAATCGATGTTTCTCTGTACTAGCATTTCTAAACTACACATAGAAGGGGTAAGGGGGGGTGTTGTCGATGCCCAAGCAGGTTAAGGAACAAGACAGCAAAAAGTGGCACTTTGTCAGAAGCAACGATAACCAGCTGCTATTACATCTGTCATTAGAATGTTGGACTTTGGGGGATGGAGGTCAAAGAATGATGCTCACATGAAGAACTGTGAACCGTTGGTGTCTTTGCCGCGATTGGCCATGGACAGCAGGAAGGCCCGGTCGTGTTTGAGAGTCAGATTCTCATCTGTCAGATCGAGAGGAAAAACCCCCCCAAAACAAAACAAAAAACAAGGAGGGGGCACGTTGTGTGAGCAGCACAATCCAGTAACTTCAGTTGAGATGAATCTTGAGCCCAAGACGGCAAATGCAACAGAAGCGAAAGCGTCGGTGTCATCCGACAAACCGAGAAGTGATCGCCTCGCCCCGCCAGCCCTTCCGTAAAAAAAAGAGGTTCAAAATGTTGCTGCGAATGGAGGGGGAGGGGAGGCAACTGATTGACGACTAGGGGAGAAATAAGCATTTCTAAAGTCTGGAGGACTTTGGCACACATCAATGATAAAAACGATCAACGCTGCCCGTCTAAATCCGGTCGTGCCGTTGCGGCACTCGTAGGGAGTGCGCGGCGGCAACCTTGCAGCTTTCAATGAACAATGCGAGAGAAACAGAAATGTGAGCGGGCCGCGCGTCACGAATGGGGGCAGCTGTGCGGGAACGAGCCCGATCCCGGCACAAAATTACGGTCGGAGGGCAGGCGGCGGTGGAGGGCACAGTGTGGGCACGTGTACATGGGCTTACCTTTTCATTCATTTTTGCAAAAGACCCCTCTACAAATACAAGAATAATGGTGGAGAATTTTAGGCAAGATGATTCAGAAAAAAAGAGAACGCCTACTGCCCATGCGGATTCGGGTCAAGAAAAGCCCACTCACGCTTGACTGTACACAAAACCGCACAGTAAGGCCGGCGGGGAAATGCAAGTACGCTACCGGCCAGAAGTAGACGACGGCGGCAGGTCCCGGAATTTCCCTACGCGCTCAGATTTGTCAGCGCAGAATGTTTGGTTGGTCGCGTGGAGACGGGAAATGTGACTGCCTTGCGCTCCGGCCGCACGCAACCGAGTAAACAAACACGGTGCGGCTCAGCTTCTGGCGAGCGGACATCATGGCGCCAAAGCAATAACAAATGACACGGTGTTCAAAATGGGAATGATGCACCGCTCTGCATTGTTCGTGTGCTAAAAAGAGGTTGCGATGCTCCAAGAAGAAAAGATTACAGAGGACTAAAATGTTTTGGGTTTTTTTTTTCCTTTTACTGTCCACATTTTGTTGATGTGTATTGGAGAATACATTGCTCATAGGGTCTTTGGAAATTAAATTCCAAAGAATCAGCCCCAATTTCCAGTCATGAAAAGCAGTTGCATCGTTTTGTTTTTTGTTTTTTGTTCCCGCACTGTGCCGAACCGAAAAAGGAGCAACATACAAAAGAGTGAATTGTAGCGAAGCATGACATCGCTACATAGCTGGAAAATCTGCGCCGTCTTCCCTCCTGCTTCTGACCGGCAGTGTACGGGCAATATTGCACAAAAACAACGCACAATTCTTGACACCCATCATCTCAGAATGACCTCACGTTTGCAAGCAAATCTTTTTTTCACGCTGAAACCGTTTCAATTCAAATTAAACATCGAAGAGACGAAATCACGGTGTCATTCGATTGCCAATTACCTTCAAAGTAGCCTCCGTAAATGGATTCTCCTCCTCTTCCATTTCCTGCGAAGCGGAGAGACGTGTGAGACTAAACAAGTGACGCGGATGCCGACAAATGTACACTTTAGCACAACGTGTCGCTGGCAGCATGTGCCCCAACGTCATCTCGTGGCTTGATGAAAATTTCCAACCACGAAATAAGCGAGGCGCTTGCGCCGAGGCGACTAAAGGAGACGGACGGTGTCGTCATCACCTTCGGTGAAGTCGCCGCCCTGGATCATAAAGTTCTTGACAACCCGGTGAAATGTGGAGCCTTTGTAGCACAGCTTTTTGCCTGTTATTTTGCCGGCTCCCTTTTCACCTGCAAGGAGAAAAGGAGCACTGCCAGTGAGATCTCGCACAACACACCTACTACGAGTCGGGGTAGGAATTTTTTTACGAGCGTTATCTGATGATGACGGTTATCGCTTCAGATGTTTCTTCGTCAGTGTTAGGGCGGGAGTGGAGAGGTTAGTTACTCACCGGTGCACAAACAGAGAAAGTTTTTGCTGGTCTTGGGACAAATGTCAGAAAAAAGTTGAAAGACAATTCGCCCAACTGCAAAACAAAAAGAGTCTGATCAGTTTCCGAAAAGCCGTAAGAGGAGACTCTTTCACACAAAAGCCCCTTTTCACGGAGCAAGCGGCTTTCCCGTGTTGCCGAAAGGGGACGGCGGGGGCGTATTCGAAGCCTGGCAGATAAATGACCGCTGTGTGAAAGGCAAATCAGTCATCATCTGTTTTCATTACGGCACAATCAAAACAACCATCGGTGGAGAACAGAGCTCTATATGATGACACTTTTAATTGGCCTTGAAAACAAAACACGCAAACCTGATTACACTCAAGAGCTGAGGCGAGGAGCTGAAGCGAAATGCGCTGTCAGGGGTAGCTTAGGCCCTCCCTCGGGAATCAAAACATTTTTGCCTGAGGTGAATAAACTGGTCTTGTTAGTACATCCGTAGAGTTAATAGACGGAAATCAAAGCTGGGAGCGGCGACGAGGGCTGCCTCAAGTAACCAGAAACTACTTTCTGTTCTCGTTCGGGTCTGTCGGGACCTTTTTGTGCCTTCTGTTATGAAAGGACACTTCAGCTGTCATCAAGGACGCAGCACGTGGTGCTTAGCGAGTAAAATATGTGCGTTTTCTGGAGGAAGAATAAACACAGCCGTTTCTAATAGGGCTGCTCGATTCCAAAAAAATATGAACCCCAATTATCGAATTTAGAATAATTGCACAGCCCTAATTTCTCTAAGCAGAAGCCAATGGAATTCCTGAGAGCAAACTCACGAGAAACACAAAGAAAGACCTGATTTACCTGGCTCCCGGTTGAGCTCCACATCAAAGTAACACTGCGGGCGATCCTTCACCCCCATAGTGATCAAAGTCCCGGTGACCTGAAAAGCACAGAAAAATCTAAAAAACCATAGACTCGTTCAGATTTGTCCGCATCAGTGGACGGGGAACAGCTGGAAAAACCTGGCGGACGAGAGTGAGGGAGGAGGTGGAGGCAGATGGGAGGGGGCACATCGGTGATGCAAAGAGAGAGGGGAAAGGGGGAAGGGGGTGCCTGCATGGACGCTGCGCGTGAATCCCAACCACCGTGCCTTCAGAATTCCATCCAGGTGCGCCGCAGAAAACGATCGAATTTCACCGAATTCTTGGTCCCCAAATCTTCATGTTCATCCACACCCAGTGGCCTATCGTGACCACCAGAACAATTGAACGCTCTTCCACAATGACAATTTAAAGCGGGTAGCGATCGACCTGGTGTCGTTCCAGCGACAGAAAAGTTGTTTCGTACCGAAATCAACAAACTACATTTCACAATGAGTATTCGTTAAATTGTCAGAAAAGTGAGATGAGATCATCACGTCAGCGAATCTACTTTAGGTACATTTGTCACTGGTGTTGTTCCCTATTGCTAAGCGAGATGTGCCTTGACTCAATGAAAGCTCGAGAACCACCGGTGCATACGAAGGAAATGTCAATTCAATTAATTCACGTCAAATATGACGGTTGGAGATAGACCGCGCAACGAGGTCAACCGGAAAAGCCCACATCGAGGCGCCTTTGAGCTTCTAGAGCGGGGAAGCAAAATGAAGCACCCCAGCAGCCAACGACGATGCCAAGCATCCATAGTTCAAGCCCGTCCCGTTTTCATCCACACACGTTTCTTCTAATCATAGACCACAAAAGGACCTCCATTTTAGACTGAAGGCTACAAATAGATTAGCAAGGCATATCAACAAGTGTCGCGCTTCGATTGACAGTTTCACGTCACCTGAAAATCCGCCAACACGACACACTCACGTCTTACGAAGCTGTCGGCACGCGACATAAATCCCGCTCGGTTACGACTCCCATTGACGAAAGCAAATGTAAATAGCGAACGAGCTAAAGCTAGTGGACAATTCAAAGCGACGACTAAGCGACTCAATGCCTAGCGGCTAATTTTCAAGCATTTTTTTTCCGGAGCTACCACCACGCCGCGGCGTCTCAAAATACACGCGGAAACTATATCAAGGAAAGAGTAGCGTACAAACCTGCGTAGCTCAATTAGCAACTGCAGTCACCGAAGGAATGCTTGTGCTAACTGGTTAGCACCTGGGTATTTCCCGGCCGCACTAGCGTCACGAAATACATTTTTGTCCCCCTCGGGTCGCCGTACTGCGTAGCTTTATTTGTGCTAGCTTACGCGTGCGCAGGCGACCTGGTCGCTTCTAATAACACACGTAGTAACAGGTTTATCGGGAGGTCGTTTTCAATTTGTGACCACGCAAAACAATCATATACCACCCGTAGCCCGGGACATTGCTGTGCTATTTTTCACCGGCTAAGTAAGCCAAGTGGCAAGGTGGCAGAATGAAAGCGTTATAATCATGAGGTAAGGTGCAACTTTTCCCCGCTGCGTGGAACGTGCAGTAAATCACCCACTGAATCCCACCCCATGAACCAAATCTCAAATTAGACGCGTTGGATAGCTGCTGAAATATGCTTGCGTTATGTGATTCGTTTAGAAATGATTTGAAGACGCTGTTATGTGCGGCGCTTCAGGATGAGCAGACCCTCTTTTCAATGTAAAGGACATCAGATTGGCCAATTTAAAAGTCCAACTTTTCGTTCCCAATTTCCTTCAAAATACCGCTCGCATCTCGATATGATTGAAATCTACCCATATCTACTACACGTATTTAGGCTCATACCTTTACGTGTTCATCCGGAGTATTTTCAATGCATTTTATTTTTTGTTAAGACTTGGTCAGCCGTAATTTTTTTCTGACTGAAGTTCACATTTCGATTTTTTCTTGAACGCCTTTTTTTTCTTTTGAATTTGTTCTGGATGTTTTTTTAGATGGCGTAAAAAGGCACTAAGCTATTTGCAACTTTTTCAATTTTAGCTCTATATTGTTTTGAATGGTTCAAATATTCTTGCTATTACCGGCCCTAGTGTCGCATTTTGTACAGTCACATTGGATTGCAATTAGTTTTGTCATTTTTACCTAAATTTGCTATTATATTTTGTTTTATTCTTATTAATGGAGGTGTTCGCTCAAATGCTGTCATGGTTTTGCTGTTTTCTACCTTTTTCGATACATTTAGATTCTAAGATCATGATTCGTTTTATTTTGAATACATTAATTGTATATTTTATTATCGATATTGAAGTTGTGATTTTCGCTGAATCATGTCTCTTTTTTTTTTTTTAACAGAAACCTGAAATAACTTATTAGTAGCAGCGTCGCACCGTTCTTTATTACTAATGCTATTTCATGCTTGACCTTTCTTTGATCTTGTCAGCATTGTCTTTTCTTTTCCCGTCTCCCTCCGCAGACATAAAAGCACTCATGGATCATGTCTCTGATCCTTTTTGCCTTCGTGGCGCGGGTGAGGGATGGACTCCCCCTGTCCGCCTCCACAGACTTCGAGTACAACCGAGAGCTGCAGGAGAAGAAGCGGCAGCTCAGGACCATCAGCAGGGCACTGGCGCTCTTCCCGGAAAGAGCCGCAGTCAAGGGCCAAGAGCTCAATATCTAGTAAGGCCTGACGCACACCGAGCGATGCGCTAAAGCGACGTACCTGGACAACTGGGAGAAAAACAAAAAAATCCCTTTCACTGCAACGGAAACACTGCTACCCCTGCTATCATTTTTTTTAAAATCTGGAAACATGTATTGAGGCACTACATGCGCTGTACTCCAATTTAAAAAAAAAAAGTTTATTATTATTGAACCATAAACATGTCACGATTGTTAAGTAATAAGTGGATTGCTCCAGCTACTGTCATTCTAACAATATAGAGAGAGAAAACAAGGACCGTATTGTCGGCTCGATGAAGCTTCCTACACGGAAACATAGTATTTGTCTTGAAAAATTGCATGCGTTTGGCAACAGTGGCTCGCCACGCTTTGCTTTACTTAACTACAGTCCCCGCACACCTGCATACACACGGTTCGGCACCTGCAGATTTGCATCATATTTACTGATATACATCTGTGTATGTGTGTGTGTGTGTGCGTGCGTGCGTGTGTAAAATATTGTGGGGGTGGGGGGCAGTGAACTAAACACCTTGTTTTTGTGCTCCCGTCCCCTGCTCAGCTTGGTGTCTTCAGAAGGAGTGTCCTACATGAGCGTGTGCCACTGGAGCATTCCCGCGGCGATGGCCTTCTGCTTCCTGGAAGACCTGCGCTGGGAATTCACAGCATGCTACAATGCCAGTGTTGTGTCGCTGGCAGACAGACCATATCCATTTTTGGAGTTTGGTAAGTTGAGGAAAAGAGAAGTTGGGGCATTCTTCTTCACACCTTCCCCGGGTGCCACACACAGACGGCGCAATTCAGAAGCTGAAACAGCAGTACAACCGCAAGGGCGGCCCAGCCCTCCAGGTCACCTTGGCGGAAGTCCAGGAGGACCTGCGGCTCCGCCCGCCTCAGATTCTCACCCTAGAGGAGCTCGAGCTGACGAACGGCTCTGCAAATGGTCACACGGAGCAGCAATTGGCTACCTCTGGTATGCTTCCCCACCGCTGCTCTCCATCCTCTTGCCGCATTTATTTGGGTGGATTGATGCGAGGTGATTTCTTCTTCCTTCCCCAGGCCAGAGTGTAAAATTGGAACCGGTGACGGCGCCTGGCATCCTCTCGCTGGTCCTCAACATCATGTGTGCGTCCTTGAACGTCATCCGAGGCGTGCACCTCATAGAATATACATTCCAGGTATTAGCCAGTGCTTGACTGCAGTTTTTCTAATGGGCTAAAGTAGCAAAAAGTGAGCGTTCCTCTTGGCGCAGGAAGACTACGACAGCATGCGCAACGTCGTGGCATTCCTCGTGGCATTCCTTTGCTGCCTGCTGCAGGTAAATGCACTTTGGTCACGTTAACTCTCTCAACGCCAGCCATTTTCAAAAAAAGAACCTCTTGAGTGCCAGCCAATTCGAAGTTTGTTTCTCACTTTTTCCATCAGCCGTATACCATATGGGTTGCTTTCAACCAAAGCACCTATTATGGATCAAAAACAATACAGAAAACATTCTTGATCGGAAATGATCATTTTTGCTGTCATGACGCCTCAAACACCTGCCAGTCCCTTTCTTCTGTAAAATATCAATAACCACCATGAAAATGTGCTTTTGATGGCATCGTGGATTGACTGAATCACCAGTGTAACAATTTTACATTTGACGGACCTTACAAACTATTTGCAGGCAATTAGTTGGCCAGGACTTTTCTCCGCCCATTTCTATTAACGGTCGACAGCACTCCTTGTTAATATGCCACACCTCAAATTTGCCCATTTTCCCCCGTCCCCGCAGTGTCACTTGTACATCTTCCACTCCCGCCTAAAAGCAGCCAAGTCCCTCGGTCTGCTGAGCGCCATCGTCCTATGCAACGTCTTCCTGCGCGAGTTGAGGAACGCCTGGCAGATAGCCTTCCACGTCGGCGTAGCCTCGCTGTCCACCGCGCTCACCTTCCGGCGTAAAGTCCAGGATAGGAGCCCCGACTGCAGGGTCTGACGCGTCGATACCTTTTCTACCGCACTTTGATGACTTTTTATACAGGTCTCAAAAAGGCCATTTGTCGGGTGGAGGAATACTACGACGGCTACGAAGAATTTGAAAGCACTTATTTCAAGGGTTGTGTTCGTGTTTCTTGTCTTTCCATGTATGACAATTGCTGCATATCGGAGCCCAGCTTCCAATTATTTATGGTCGTAGCAATGTTTACTTAGCTTTGCTGGTCTATTTATTTCCTGGTAATTTCTGATTTTTCTAAAAAAAAAAAAAAAAAGTTTGCTACTACTTTAACTGCTGCAACATGTCCGTCCGCATTGATGATAAAATCAAGTGTATGTTATTCAGGTTCCAGGGCAGGTAGCAAAAATTTCAAAACATTTGTTGCCGTTTTCTCCCAGCTGTTGTGTATTGTTCTTTTCAAAAATTGGGTTTTGTTTTATGATTTGCTGTGGCTGAAGTGACCTGTCATCAATAAAATATATTTTATTTCGCTTTACCCTTATCACTTTTTCATTGGACTAAATAGTTCACCTCCCTGTTGAAACACAAGAGCGAATGAGTGGCAAACAATAAAAAGATCATCTGGAAAAGAATAACCATTTTGTTTTTCATGATTCTGACCCCTTTAACAGTGTTGTAACTTTTCACAAGGTCTTTGGCATATGACTCACCTACCTGTTGGATGAAACGGTGTCTTATGTGGGAAGGATCCTGTTTGATGACGGCCACTTTTTCACCGTGTTGTCTTTGCTCCTGAATTTTAACAGAGATTGATGAGAACGTATGCACTTTAGAAACACACACACACAATGAAAGAAGAAAAGAAAGCTAGCTTCACGTCCAGCTCTCGAACTCCACAACGGAGGACACACAAATGCCGACCACGTGGTGAAAAACAATCTCAAGTGATATTTTATGTTGCAGTTTTTGCAATCGATAAAATAAGCAATGATTTGATGAAGCAAGGTTGACATGACCACTGACATTTTTTAGGTTACTTGCATTTGTATTCATTCCAATGCATAAGAGTCTGCAAATGTGTTGACTTGAGTGATATGGTGTAGCCTCGACAAAGTAGCCAACTAGTTCATGAGAGAAACGAATACCAAAGTACAAAGGACAGGGATTGGTCACCCGAGTAAAGGTCTCTTTCCCTACCTTATTTTCTTTCCTCTCATTTTCTTTCCTCTCGTGCCGCTTCCATTTCTTTGGACTCCTTGCCTGCACACTCCGTGTTGTTGGTGGTGTTTTGTTTTTTTTGTTGTTGTTGTTTTTCTCTCTCATTCTCGTTCGTGCAGCCCGCTCTCAGCTGATTGGTTGATTGGCTAACGCGTTGCCTGTATGATGACTTTCTCCGTGAGCCTGTTTTCGTCAACTTGTGTGATTCTTTTTAATCAATGAAATGAAACCCATACAGTCTGTAAAGCTGTTTCATGAAAAACATTTTCGTATTGACAAATGATAATTTGGACAGTTATTTCATGAGGTAAGTGGAAGAATGGACAAACGACGCCCAGCCAATAAATTGGCTCACCTGTGAATAGATAGATGCTGACTCGGCACAAGTTCTCTTTCTTCTTCGCTTGTTCAAACTTTTTCTCCTCTCTGTCTCGTTCCTTTTCCTTCTTTAGCTGCTGCTTTCTTTCTTGCCTTGGGCCACACACAGCTTGCCATCTCTCCGTGGCTTCTCTTCGTCTCGTCTAAATCGCTCACGTCGACGCTCGCTCGTGACTTGTGCTGAAAGGAAAGAGCGACACATCGGTCCGTCCATTCGTCACTCGGCCTTTTTCTATTCATGGCTTGTGTCTCCGTTCGGCACATTGCGTTTTCGATGCCTTACCGCCGCCTGCTGGTATGGAGTGCGCTTTGAGCACGCCTTCAATTCGTCCTCTCTGTTCTCAGGCGACCAAGCGGTCGTCCCATCGCCATTGACTGGATGAGCCTTTTCTTCCATTTACCCCATTCAATAATTGTCCGCTGTATCGTTTGTAAATATAAAACTATTTTTAGACTTGTATGGATATCATTCCATTCACCGAAAGCCTTGCAAGCAGTGTTTGGTAAGTCCATTGACTGGATGAGCCTTTTCTTCCATTTACCCCGTTCAATAATTGTCCGCCGTTTGTAAATATAAAACTATTTTTAGACGGTATGGATGTCATTCCATTCACTGAAAGCCTTGAACGCAGTGTTTGGTAAGCTAACTCAAACCAAAATCTATCTCTGTTGCACCTCGCTGATGACATCTGGATTTTTGGCCTGTTTGACTGTCACTTCTCCTCTCCTCCCTCCCAAAAACTTCTGCCAGCTTAATACTAATATGCACTTTTTTTTCACGAAGCATTTTGATAGTTAAGAAAAAAACTGAAGAAAGCCAGCAACAGCAATAAGTAAGATTGTGAAACCAATTTAATGAAAGTAAGTCGGTAAAATGTCAACATCACAAACATAACATTCACAGAACACTGAAAGATTAAGACATCGGGTTAAAACGCACACAGGGTTACAAGCCCTGATAAGTTGCAGTGTTACGAGGTAGGAATGAAAAATGATTTCACAGGAATAAGGCAAGTTGAAAAATGACAGGCACACATTTAAAATGACTCCTGCTTTTTGTTTCCAGCGGGGGCGCTTTACAAAAAGATCTCCAAGAAACCCACAATGAAGTGTCTTCGTTTTAAAGCACTTGGCGCAACCCCTCAGTCGGTAACGAGACAATAAAATACGGCAAAGCAAAATACTTGTCAAATCTTCCCGAGTCCGATATTTGTACGCAGATTCTCCAGTTGCACGATCAGCTCTTGGGCGCTGAATCTGGTCGAGGCCTGCGCAGCCCAACATCTGCTGAGCAAAGTCTTGCAGAGCGTCCCGGGCTCCGACTGGAAGGCGGCTTGATGCTCAACTTTGGGCCGAAGATGGTGAGCAACCACGGCGTAAAGGACGTGCTGCCTGTCCCCCGCGTAGGGCTGCTCTCTTGTCATCAGCTGCCACAGGGTAATCCCAAACGAGAAGATATCCGATTTAGCAGAGACGCCTTCGCCCTTGAGCAATTCCGGCGCCGTGTGCGTGTACGTGCCACCGGCGCGACTCAACGGAACGACATCCGAAGCTTGACGCTTGCTCTCCAGTTGAACAGAGCAGCCAAAGTCTGCGATCTTGCACACGCCTTCGCCGGACACCAGCACGTTGGCCGGTTTTATGTCCAGGTGAACGATCAGATGGGAGTGAAGGAAATGTAAACCGCGCGCGATGTCCAGAGAGTGACTGAGCCACCAACCGGGCTCCAGGGTCTCCTCCGCGCAGCCGTAAATCATCTGCTGGAGATTCCTGCTTCCGACATATTCCATCAGGATGGCCCCGATGCTGCTTTCGTCTCCGAAGTCGCTCGGCATGCAAGTCGTGGCCGCGATGACCCGCACGATGTTCCGATGGCGAAGGTGCGCGGCGTTCAGTTCGGCCCAGAAGCTCTGGCGAGAAGCCAGTTCGTTTTTGGCGCACTTCTTGACTTTTTTCAAAGCGACGGTCCGCCCGAGGTATTTTGCCTTGTAGACGGAGCCGAAGCCCCCGGAGCCGACGGGCTGGACGCAGTGGAGCTCCTTCCAGTAGATGACAGATGACCACGGGCGGCTGGTCACTTTACCCTGGAGTCGCTGGCTTGGGACCTGTAAAGTGGAGCCAAACGAGGGTTTGATTAAAGGGCTGCTACAAGTCCCGATGTCCACGGAGGGGAAAATGTCGTTGGGGAGAAAACGAGTGGGGGGAGCCGGAGAAGGCATTGCATTGCATTGCGCTGCGCTGCGCTACACAGCCCGGACTCGGTTTGTGTGTGCGTGTGTGCCTCTTTTCCGAAACGGCTTCTATCGACCGCCCTGGTCTCACATTCCGACACCTGTTTTCAATTTACGTTTATCAGAACTTGGACGCGCGGCATTCTCAAACGAAAAGCACACGAATACACTACTGGGATACCACCTTTGTTTTTACAAGCGAATGGCGCGTGCTTGTGACGTCACTTAGACGCGACCGAGTTCAAATATGTCAAGGTTTCCTGATTTCGGTCAAACTTTCTCTTGATTGATTGCTGGTTCCATTTGTATTGATGAATCTCGTTAAAGAGCTCATTTACTCGTCATTTCCGTTGTGAAATGTCAATTGCGGTCAATAATCCCCCCGCCCAAAAAAAAAACGGCCATACACGCATAGACTGGTCTGTTCATAGGGGCATACAGAGCACGTATTTAGTTTGAATAGACCATGGTGTGCAATGGTACGTTAACGCCACCGCCGTATTGAATGTGGCAAAGTAACGCAATAGGTGAAAATGCTTCATTTGTCACGAGGAAACGAAGCAACGGTTTTCAACTCAAAACCAGATGTCACGATGTCATGGGATAAAGACTGAAGACTGAACCGTCTGTGGCCATTACAGCATCATTTGCAAATAGAACTTGCTGACTTCGTGTGTTATTCTTTAGTCCAGTATGCGCTTTAAACTCCACCGCGAATTCCCACGGTGAAACCAACCTACGAGCAAAGTCGTTTCGATTCCGGATGAATTATTCTGGTTGTTGTTGGTTGCGTAGCTGACATTTTACAGACTGTGCAACATAGTTTTGCCGCAGTTAAAAACGCCAAACCTCACCTGGGAGTACGATCGACCTCTCATTTCAAGAAGTGTCTTTTTGTTTCCTTCAAGGATGACAGTCTTTGACATTTTTGATAGGCGGCGACAGAATGAGAATGGACGCCAAGCAATACTTAAAGTGTGGATCAATAAGTTTGAATGTTTTATTCAAGCAAAAAAATGTATCATTGTTCCAACACGTTGGAAGGTGGAGCATAGACAAAAAAAAAAGCACAAAACATAAAATGTTCTCATGTTTATTGAACTTTCAATACATCGCATTTAAACAATGGAGTTGACAATGTCGCCGCCCCCCCTATTAATAGCAGCAAGGTGTGTAAATAAAATTCAGGTTATTATGCAAAACAATAAATAATCTGCCTCTTTGGATTATGTCAGTGTTTTTTTTAATTCTGTTTTACAAAGACTAAAAATGTATCTAAATATTTTTGATATATACACTTTCAGTACTATATACATATATGCACACAAATAAGCAAATATACGTGTGTTGATATAGATGTATTGTATATATAGTACATACTGTATATTATATACACACACACACATACAGTCTATATAAGGACATATTTATACTGTATCTATATACATATGCATATAAATACATTGCCCGTATGTATGAAAATATAACAGTAGTTTTAAAAACAGGTTTTTAGTTAAATATTGAGAGTTACCATCATTCACGCAATCAATTCCATCACTGATATGGGATGGCAACGTTATAACGCAACACATAAAAATACTAACATGGCTGGAATGCGCTGAATTGAATAGATTTCATCTCATTTTGGATGTTGTCACATGTACATCACCCCCCCCCCAAAAAAAAAATCATAAATCACGTCTGCTATAGCTCTCCCAATGACAAGGCTTCCCAATATCGGTAAAACAAACACAGGTGGGGCAAATAAAAAGGGGTTGCTTGTGAGACACGGTTTGTAAAAATAAAGAGCAAACGTGTCACAGTACAGTCAAACGAAATCAAAAGGATATCGTACAGCCAGTCGTGCACATGCCAGCTGCTCGGCTGAAATGACTACTTTTCAACAAACAATTCCTTTTCAAAGTAGAAAAAGAGTTGTGTAGCACCTCGAGGAGCTTTCGAAGTCTGTTAGCAGCTTGATCCACTAGATTCTAGCAGTGTTTCTTCCATACACATTCAATAATGATTTGCCGGTACCACTGAGGGTTTTTCAACAGGTTTGGAAGGCAAGGCGGAGGGAAGTTTGCACAAAGGACCGTGGGAACGTCCGCTGATTTTTTTTTTTTTTTTTTCTCTTCATGATCCTGATTTTCTATCCGTCCGCTGATGTCCGTTTGACGTCTTTCCTCCCTGCCACCTCCAAATGCTGTTTGGTCGTCTTCTCCGATAGCAGCTTTTAGGCATGAAAATACGAGACGCAAATTAAAACGTCAGCTTTCCGCCAACAACTTTTCCTCACGCCGAGGTCCAAACCCGGCAGAAGACTACATCTATTTCAGGTTTGAGTTGAACATGTGCAAGTCATGCAAAAATGATGCTTTGAAACAAAAACAACAAAAAAAAGCAAAACGCTGTGCACATGTACCTGGCAAAGCAAAACAGCTCTATTGACACGTTATAGCCCTCAATGTCATCTCTCCATTCGTGACAAAAGGCAGCGGAGAAAATGAAGTGTTGCCGGAGAGAGCGGTTTGCTTCCAATTTCTCTGAAAAGCACACAGCTCGGAATCGGGGGCAAAGCAAAGACATTGACCTCGCTCGGCCTTCCGTCTCGGCGCGTGGCCTTCTCCGGGGACCAAACGGACACCAACGATCGGACGAGTGAAGCGCCCGAGCGCAAACGCCAGATTCTCGCGGGGCACCGCAAAGTGCTAACACTGATCATCGGGACTCGAGCGTTCCACGGAGCCAAGGCTGAAAGTTGTTTAAGTAGAAAACGCAAAGGTGGCATCCAGCGTCGCCATCCGCGCCGCCCTTGACTTTTGTCGCCTTTTCCAGGCTTTGTGCACCCCGTCGCTTCCTTTTCTCCTTTGGCATTTTTGTATCGTCGCTTACGTTCACCGTTGAACGCGAGGGCATTTGGAGCCCGATTGGACGCGCGTGCTTGGAGGCTCTCGATCAACAGCCGCAACGTTCCTCCATCCGGCCACAACGCAGCCAACGCACCGAGCGGCTCCAGAAATATAGTCGCCGTCGTGACTGAGCTCAATATCATCGCAATGATTTGACAACAAAAACACAGATTTGATCACAGGCACATTGGGCGGCTGCTCGTCGGAAGCGCATTTTCTACTTTGCGAGTCCTTCATGTAGGATCCATCGAGCGCAAAGACCGTGAGCGTTCATTGAATTGAGATCATCACATCAGTCGCTCAACTATCAAATCTCGGTCTTCCCATTTCGACATTTACATTGACAAAGTGCAGCTGATAAAGTGGACGCGCTTCACCGGGAGGGAAACAAATCCGCTCGGGGGAAAAGTCTCCCAAATTGACAGAGCAAAACTCATTTCCAATTCTCAATTCCAAGAATGGCGCACCATGCCATGTCTCGCCTTGTGATGGCGCCATCTCCGTTTTGTTTTGGGGTTTTTGTTTTTTTTTTGTGTTCAGTTTCATGAGAGAATGTTAAGAAAGCTCGGCGTGCCAAAGACGGGGAATCTCAGACAAATATGGTATGGTAAGTGCTTCTGGGTAGCTGGGAATAGCATTTCAATTCTCTATCAAGCAAAAAGAATTTTGACACGTCACAGAAAAGGGTGGTTAACTCGGCCAAATTGGATGGATTCGGGGGGGGGAAAAAAGAGGCCCAAAACCACAAATGAGTGGAATTGTGCAATTTAGGAACCGAAAATGATGAGTCCGTTTGATGCGCGATTGAACTTGTTGGAATGGAACGCCTTTCAGTGACACTTGCGGGCTCTCCATTGCCCTCCCAACGGCACGTTTGAACTCTGGCATTTGTGCCGTGGTGTCAAAATGTCAACGGCGTGACGACGAGGAATGGCGTCAACGGACGATTGAGGCTGCGGTCAGGTTTTGGCGGCGAGCAGCCGAGTCGACCGCTGTCGGGTTTGACTTTCTTCGATTCGGGGGACGACTCAACGCTCAATCGCGGAAGGTATGGAAAAAAAAAATTGAGTGGATTCAAATAACGGGAGCACAAAGACGAAATGTCAGTGAGGCAAAACACAGCAATGAACCAGGCTGGTATTTTGGAAAAACGTCAAGTCGGCGTCCTGTTGCCGATGGGACTTATGACCACCTTGTTGAGATTATGCGGCCGGCTCGATTTCCTAGCAATGACATTTCAATTCGGAGGTTTTGGCACTCGTTTGCTAGAAGCGGAAGAGAGCTTCACATTGGATGTCGAGGACATCAAAAAAAAAAAAAAAAAC
>NW_017805931.1:145668-166611 GCF_001891065.2 Hippocampus comes | reverse complement strand
ATGTGGGGCACACAAAAAAAAAAAAAAAAAAACAACACCGCCGCTCATGATGTTCACCTGTCGACGGCAAGTGCGTTTCATGAGTTGAAAGGTGACGCGGAGGGATTTGCCAGCCACGGCGGCGGGTGCGCGAGGCAGACGTCCGCGAGCCGCGACCTTTCAGCGGGTCACTGGAAAGCCTGGTGGAAGCGAGGCAAGGTGGTGGGGGCGCTCAGGTTGCAAATGAAGGGAGCCTGGCTTTGAAGCGCAGCCTGCGGGCCCTGGGAAGGCTCGGGGGGCGGGCGGAGATGCGGGCTCTCCGGGGCGAGCGTCTGCTGCCCCTCGCCGCCCCCCGTGTGGTTGCACGGGGGCCCGGGGAGCGGCAAGAAATTGAAAAGCTGAGAGAAGTCCATCAGGGAGGACGACGCGAGCCAGTCGCCGGCCACCGACGTGGCCATTTTGGTCGAGGACCCCTCCTCGCCGGCTTCCTGCAGCGTGCCCGCGTCATCGGCCGTCTCCGGTTTGCCGAGAGGGAGGCGCGGATCTTGCGCCGCCGCGGCGGCGGAGGAGGACGGCAAGCCGCTCTGTAGCTCCAACAGATAGCTCTCCAGCTCTCCCTTGAGATTCTGCTCCCGCTCCTGCGAGCAGACGGCGTATGAGGTCACGTTGGAGCCCGTCGGGTATTTGAAAGAGAGCACCTGCGCGGCGTTGGAGAAAGGCTCCGGGTCCAGGACCAAGTCGCGCGGCGGCGGCGCGTCCGGGAGTTCGGCCTTCATGCCGCCCGACGCCAAGTCATAGACGACGGGCTCCGCTTTGACCCTCAGCAGCTCCTGAGGGTGACTCTTCTTCACGTGCCGCGTCAGGTGGTCCTTGCGACCGAAGCGCTGGGCGCAGTATTGGCAAAGGAAGTCCTTGCGCCCCGTGTGAACCACCATGTGGCGCCGGACGTCCTTGCGGGTGTAAAAGTGGCGCTCGCAATGCTCGCAGGGATGCTTCTTCTCCTTGACGCCGCCGGCGGCGGATTTGCCGGCGTGGCTTTTGAGGTGTTCCAGGAGCGCGGCGGTGCTCGGGAACGGCCGCAGGCACACTTGGCAGGTGAGGTCGCCGCTGTTGGCGGCGTGAAGGGCGAGGTGGCGCTTGAAGCCCAGCTTGGTGTTGTAGCTCTTGCCGCAGTGGCGACAGGCGAAGGCCTCCTTGTGCGGGTCGTGGATGTGGAGGTGATTCTTTAAGTGATCCTTGCGGTGAAACATTTTCTCACAGTACGAACACTTGTGGCTTTTTTCCGGCGAGTGGGTTGCCGTATGCCTTGGGAAAGAGACACCAACCATGAGCACTCAGCGTTCTCGCCGTCACCAGAGTTATCAACTTTCACCTTTTCGCCACCGCGTCACACCGACTGACTCCCGTGGGGGGGGGGCCAAAAAGACGCGGCGGCTTTCTGCCGGGACGCCGTTCGCAAACCAACAGTGACGTGTCGGTTGAGTGACTGAGAAAAGGGGGGTTTTGTTTTTCCTGTCCTTTTTTTGAACACACCTTGGTCATCCTCCCGAAGCTGCGAGGCGCCAGCCGAAAAGACGCCGCCGCCGCGTCGAGCGAACCGCCTGACGGGGAGCCAGAACTCCCGCCGGAATTTACATTTCAACAAAAGGAGACGCGGCAGCCGTTCAGGCGTGCGCTCAACACGAGCATCGCGCAACTTCACCGACTTTGCCGTGGCTCGGCGCGATCGTTCGGACGCCTTTTGTCGAGTTGACGTCAACCGGCAGCCGGGGCCGACGTTTGACTCGAGCGTACTCAAAAGACAAGCCGACCGAAGCCCATTTTCCAGTACGGACGCCCCCCCTGCCACAAATCTGACGATGCCCCCCCCCCCATCCCCCCACCGTTTGGCCAGCTCGATTGCGCTTCCTTCGCCCGTGTCAGGTGTCATTTCGACCGGCGGTGTTCTGCCACCTGAAACATCAGCGGCTGCTGCTCTACATCCCAGCGCGTGGACCCCAAACAGCACCAGAGTGCGCCTTTTGGTCTGGGGTCGGCGCGTGACGGCTCGCCGTCGGCGCCCAAGAACGACCTCTACCGACACGAGGAAAAACGCGACCGCCGGCTGCTTTTCTGTACCTGAACAGCTTGTACTTGGAGACAAAAGCCTTGGCGCAGCCGGGGTGGGAGCAGCGGTAGGGTCTCTCGCCGGTGTGCGAGTAAGAGTGCACCTTCAGCTTCTCCAGACTGTTGAAAGCTTTCTGGCAGTCTTGGCAGGGGAAATTCCTTTTGGGCTTTGCCTCGGCCCTTCTGCGCCTCCCCGCGGCCGGCGCCGGCTTTGCTTTGACCAGGGCGTCTCGGTGGAGGTGGCCCTGGGCTCCGGTGGCCATGGCGCCTCGAAGGCGGAGCGCTCACGGACGCGGATACAGGCGCGCTTCCCAAAGGCGACTACCTTCCATCCACTTTTTCGTCCTCAACCTCGTCCGGCCTCATCGGCCTGAGAGAGAGAGAGAGAGAGAGAGAGAGAGAGAGAGAGAGAGAGAGCGACTTGTGTGACTTCTACAAACATTCGAGTCGTGCTTTGTTCAGAACAAACAAATGAGTGCCAACTTTCCAGCGATTCCAAATGTGCAACAACGCCACTTCCCGTTTCAGTCGTGTTTCTTACATGCGCAGCGATGCGATTTGATCAACGGAATCTGGAGAGGATTCTCAAGCAATCGATGAATCGGGCAGCGCCAAGGCCAGGCGCCTTTGCCAAAGCAGAATCGTTCTTTTGCAGTGCTGGACATTCTTTGCTCGTTTGGGGACGGCCATGCTGTCCCCAGTCGCCACTTTGGAGGTGTCCAAAACCAAAGCGCAAAAAGGCCTCGTGGCGCACGAATGTATGCTCGTTTGCAGTCGGTCCTCGGTGGTGTTTTGCGTCGCACCTTAACTTTAACCGAGTTTCAGACGGGAATGGAGTGAAACGACACGCTCTGGTTAAAAACTTGGCACGCTTCAATACGCAGAGTTAAATTTTCTTTGCGGCAAACAAACGAGGGCAAATCAACAGCTCGAAGCAAGCCCCCTTTTTTTTCTGCGTACAGGCATCTTCTTTGGAGAACTTTGCTAAAGTCCTTTTGCTTCCTTCAAGTGATATTCTCCAAAAGTCTCCCATTCCTTGACTGTGACAGAGTGAAGAGAGACTTGAAAGACTGCGTTTTGACAAGGTGAACGGTGTTTGAAGCATGTCGGGCCCTGTCAAACTATTCCAAAATGGGCTGTCGAGGGATTCTGGTCACCGTCCTGTGAAAACGGAACTAAGACAAGCGTGTAACCACCGATTGTCAAAACGTAGTGCCGCCACTGATTTGCTGGCTGCCTCCCTCGAGTAGACCGCAAAAGAATCACCGCCGACGTACATTTCAGTTGTGTTTCACTTTCAACTACAGTACGTCGCATTTCTTCTTCTTCTTCCAAAAAAAGCACTTTTGAAGCGAAACTTGACAACATTGAGCACTTCTGCTCAAATCATGTTGAATGACAGTATCACTGTCTACTCAACAAGCTTCTGGGGGTGGGGTGGGGTGGGGTGGGGGGGGGGCAAGCGGCAAACAAGCTCACCCTAAACAATCAAGATACAACTTTGAATGGAATGACATAAGGCTAGCCCACGTGCACAGAGTTGCTTGGAGAGTTCAAGAAAACTTGCAAACAAGTTGGCAAGTTGCTTTCGCCGTCATTTGCAACACGACTGAACAAAAACAAACAAACAACGCTTCAACTTGAATTTTGCTGGATGCTGTCAGCGACGAACCCGAACGACCCACGAAGCGCGCACGCCAGTCGGGAAAGCCTTATTCGTTTGGCCAACATATCGGCGAGCTCGATTTCGTCCAAGCGGCGTCTTCTCTCGACTGGCACGGGAGCGACGCCAGTTGCCCGAACTGTCTGTAAATATTGTGACGGCGGTAGAAAATGACACCGAGCCGAGGAAGATGTTTGGAAAGAGCGTTGGCTCCCATCGATGATGATCGATTGACAGGCTCAACCGAAGCCGTAACGTGAACACAAGTCACCGCAGCCACCGGCAAACGCCATAAAATAAGACTTGATTGATTTGGTCATCAACCAATGTGTTCGTTATTATTATCATCCGTTCACGTTGAAGATAGTCAGCGGGCTGCCAACTTTCATCAACTCCTTAACTACTGAACTTTTTAAAAAAAATTTGATATATACAGTACATATAGATAGAGTCATTCGAGTTCATAGAGGTGCGCGGTAACACCGTCTTGGACATCATTTGTGAAAAGGTGTTTTTACCGAAGCCACGCCGGGCTCTTCTCTGTGGTCACGAACCGGGCAGAGAGGAACACAAACTTTTTTTCCCTTCCCCGAGCTCACCCGTCTCTCATAATTTGAATAACCCCGATATTTTAATTCAAGAAATGAGTAACGGTATGCTTAATTGACACGAAACTTACCCCGGGCGCTTCAACATCCCTTTTGCTGTGTTTTTCTTGACTTTCAACTATTTTCCGAATTTTTAATAATTTTTTTCTCATATTTTTGCGAGACGCGGCGGGCCCGAAATTTGTTTGCTTTCCTATCTTTCGAGCAGCCATTGTATGTGCGCTGCAATGCAACCGCACTTGTGTCGAAGTCACGCCCATTTCGGGTTGCACCGCGTCGAAGAAGTCGCTGCCACTTTCACTTGGCTCTCACTTACCGACGTAGAGCGGCGAAAGCCACTTGCGAGACTTCTCCTGGAAGACGTCGGGCGTTGCGCGCGGGTTTCCATTGAAGTTCAAATGTTGGGCGACCGTAGACGCCCGCCCAAGCAACTCGTAGGGTCGTCAGGTTGCCAGCCTGGAAGGACGCCATTCGGGAGATCCGATTGGCCGATTCTGCTGCCAGTCATGTGTTACGGCATTGTTGTTCTTCCGGCTGCATACTGTCGTTCCGTTAGCATGAAGGTAACGCTCGACTGCGGACTCCGGGATGCACTTTGGTAGCTAGATGCTTTCTTGAAGTCGCCCGCTCCCACTTGAAGACACTTCCCCAGATTCTTCACGGATGACTTGGAGCCATTGCCTTTCTTCCCGCAAGACCTCCGCCTCCTGGAAGTAGAGGTCAAAGCCTTTAGCTAGGCTCAAATGAATTCGATTTCGTGTCTGTGTTTACGACAATTGTGATCCTCGATTCACACCGGACATGAACATTTCCCGTGTCAAGCGTCCTGTTCTAGAGACCGACTTATTTGTGTGTAAATCCCAGTTTTAGAAGTAACCAAGTACACTTGCTTGGTGACCGTACTTGGCTCAGTAGTTCTTATTGTTTTCTGACCACTTTCTACTCCACTCCGCGTTTTGGGGGAATAACGAGTGAAAGTTCCCCGTTGAAATGAATTGAAATGCTGTGATCGTTCCAAATAACCACCACAATCCGTGGCGTCCTTTTCCCCCGAATTTTATCTTCCGCGCACTCTCCCCCCTCCCGAAGCAAATGTCTTCAGTCACATCGTCGTCGAGTTGTAAAAAGTCACCATCCCTCCTCTGAACACGTGCGAACCATCTCAATCAGCTCGGTCCAACTTTTGCCCCAAACCGGCTAAGCGTCTGGTGGGCTTTGTACATGTTGTGAATGGACGAAAGGATACTCGACGAGGAAACGACATCAACTCACTGTACTTGCATCACACAACACACACAAAAAGTACTCTTCCCAAACGTGTAACAAAGGTGTTTTTTTTTGGTGCATCTACAGAGATGCAAATGGACAAAAATGCCAGAAAAGTCCGGAATCAAGACATAAATCCTTGCATTGACGTAAGACCCTATCCTGCTTGTTGGATGCGATATATTTCTTTTGAACCGTCTTTGATCACTTTCTCTTTTGCGCGTAGGAAAGTGACGCATCGCAAAAGTGTTTGGATTCTTGCAACTACGACAAGAACATGTGCACGGCCTACTTCCAGAGATACAAGAACTGTCGGAAATATTGGGTAGCTATGGATTTACCTTGACTAAAGTTTACCGAGTCTGTACACAGAATGTGGGGAACAAGAAATGTACGTCGTACGGTAGCTAGGCTGTAATATACGCAATTCGACGGCCATCTGCTGGCACCGGAGCTCCTCCGGCGGCGCGGCCCCAAACGCATCCTCGCGGTTCACGGCAATCGTAGTCAATGACACTTCTGCCACGCCAGAGGCTCCTCTCGTTTACAAACATTATGTGCTCACCAATATATTTGCAAAGTCCAATGGCCAGTATCGCCCTTTTTGATCACTCTTCTTGTCTTTCTACCTCCTCAGCACAACGTCATGCTGCGCAGGAGGCGAGAGGGGGTGACACCTGACATGCCCACTGCGACGGAAAGGCAGGAGATTCTCTCCGCCCTTGGAGGAAAGCCATATTGAGGAGCCATCAAGCGTCTGCAGAGACCCCGGGGGCTTCGGCGGACGTTGGGTTGTTGCTGCAACGCCAAAGAAGTCTTGTGAAGACAAAGAAACCGCGGCAGCAATTTGTTTGAGTTTTGCAAACAACGTCACGGCAGCGTAACACCGACTGGACAGCAAAGCATTTTTACGTTTGCGAAAATGAATGCGCAATTTTTTTTAAACCAACCGCACGGCCCATGTTAAATGTCATCTTCATGTATTTATCCTGTGGCGGGCCATCAGTGACCCCTGGGATGTAGTTTGGACACCTCTGTGCTCGTGTGTTGCAGAATAAAATGTTTGACGAAGCCTAAATCAACACACGACTCTACTTGGCTGTATTCTCCCAAATACACGCACAAAATTCACCTGCAGCACTACAAAGGATGCGTTCGATGTCTCTGAGGACGTTTAGTTCGTCCAAATTGGACTGCTGACCAATGAGCGCTTCCTTTTTGTCTGGTGGGAAGTGTGTGACGTTAGTGTTGGGTACAGAATGACATTTTGATGCAGATTGAAATCAAAGGTAAAAAGGTTCATCTCGGTCAGTTCTCAACTCTTTTATTTCTCAAGCACTGAAAAACAACCACCGCTTGAAATTGGACCAGTTAGAAATCTTTTGAAACAGGATTCATTTCAAATGAAGTATCAAGTACAACTTTATTGTCAAATGTGCTGTACAGCACAGATGACCTCTCAAGATCTGTGCGTACATTCAAAATTCAAGTCATCTTGAATATTCTTCAATGACTTCATTTCATTTCAAATACTGCACCATGAATCAACGGCCAATACCTCGGTCACCAAGTGTTAATTGGCCAACAAAGGTCAACTACTCATTCAAATGACTCAATAAAACAACAGCATAGAGGACGATCATTCCAAACCATTGGAAAATAAAATACCAGAATAACATAAATAAAAGTGCATCCGAACAAATATTGTTAGTGCTTGCGCAGCTTCCAACAATTTGTGTCCCGAGTCCCATTCCGCCAAAAGGGAACTCAGCGAGCGGCTAACAAGTGGCACGCTAAAAGGAACCATCGACTGAGCTCCCCGCCCCCGGTCGAAGCAGGCTAACACAAACGAAACGAGTCTGTGCCGGAGAGGAACCTATCAGTTCAAACAGAATACTTTTAGCAGAGAAAACTCGCATACGGGGAACAGATCGGGCCAAGGCGTCGAGCAGCCAAACTTTCGCCGACTGCGCGGTTCGCGCCGCGATTTGAAGGAAATGACATCAGGCGCACCCCAAACACGTCAGACGTTTGCGATTAGAATTTAAGAGTTATTTATTCCAACATAGAATTTATTTTCGTTGCGCTGTTCGGAATGTGTGTCAAAGAAGTGAATTGGATCGCCTGATGTTGTATTGAAGTGATTTTGTCACTCAAGAAAAAAAAAAAGGTCAGACGCGATACGCCACCGAAATCACGTGACGATCGCACGACTCTGAAAAAAAAACAGAGGGAAACGAAGGCGACAATATATTATCTCAATAATATAAATTATTAAGGCCACTTACCCACATACTACAATAATGTATCATATATTTTCTGTCATAAATATAGAAAAATCACCCAGGTTACGCCGTATTTGCAGCTGCAGCTGATTGACGGTTTTTGGGCCATAAAGTCACGTGTACGCAAAAATGAAAAACATGGATATGCTCCTTTTTGATCAATTCATTGGGCGTTCGGCGCTTTCTTCAACGGAGCGATTCGTAATGCCCTCCTGCACTTTACGCCACTGTATTTATAGCAAGGCATCTTAGTGTGTGTCCTCTTGAGAGATCACAGCGCGCATGCCTTTTTCAAGGTGGATTAAGCCGCTGTAGGAGGATCACAGAATTACCACGGAGCGACACGTTTGCTTTTTTCCTTGTGGACAAAAGAGCCTCAGTACAGCCGAAGGAGGAAGGAAAGGACCATTCCTTTCAAATTTGGAGCGTTGATGGAATGGGACCGACTGAGGACGAGAGAACGCTGCAGGCATGTCATATGGCTTAAGAGTGACAAGTCAGACTGAACTTTGCTTGTTTGGTTATGTGTGCACATGAAGTGTGAGATACACCATGGGAGCGGTGCTAAGCTGGTTTTCGACTCACGTTTACTTCTTGGTGCTGGATACAGCTTGCACATTGATCCACAGAAAAGTAAGTATGCATCTGTCTATCCATCTATATGCACACACACTGTAGGGGTGACTTATTTATTTTTACAACAAACATTTTAGGCTGAACATATTTTTTTCTTATAAAGAAAGTTGGGTAAAGCACTTTCAAGTCTACTTTTTTCCCCAAACTATTTTTCCTTGCTCAAGTGAAAGCAAAAGGTCAATCTAATTGCAAGTGAGTACATTTCTTTTGAAAAGGTTCTCGAGTACTGCAAATGGGGAAATGCGGCACAAGTCTCGAAGTAGGTCTGATTTAATGAAGCCGCACCTTATTTCATATCAACAAACGTGACCGTGTCGAATCATAAACGAGCTATCGATTTCCAACAGCGTACAATACCGAGCGGGCCAATGCAAAACAACCGGCAACGTGTCTGTCGGACACGTTGCTAGGCAACAGCGTTCCACTTCAAGCCTGGAGACGCAACGTCATCTGCCGGATGTCGCGGGTCACCGGCCCCCACGGCGGCGCACCGCAGCAGTGAAAAATCAAGCAGATTTCTCCCGTCTGCTTCCTTCAAAACGTAAAGCGCTCGACGGGGCTTGGCCAGAATAGATGACGTCGTTGACAAACAATCAAAGAGAGACCACACTCACCTCTTCTGGACTTTGCGGCGGCACTTCACCGGAAACACGTCAACTGAAGTCCGTTTCCAAACTAAAGGTTGCCTGGGCAGCTGTTTATACAGTACGTGCCTTCCTCCGTGCTGGCATCGTTGTGGCTACCGGGAAATGCTGGAGAAGAATCTTGGTCCATCCATTTGTCCATCCATCCTTCTTCCGCTCATCTGGGGTCGGGTCGGGCCTCCATCCGGGTCCGACTCCGAGTCCCTCTTGAAAGACGGAGGAGCTTCTCATCCCCGACCTGGACAAGGCACGCCGCACTTGATGAACGATCCAGCGAGATGAACATCAGGGCTTGATGGAGCTGACGCAACCGGCGTTATCTGTGGGGAAAAAAAAAAGACTCATTACTGAGGTTAGGGAACCAGACCTCGGACAGCACTGTCGAGTCTTTTCGTGCTTCCCTTTGGCAGTGCGGAATTGAAAAATCACCGGTAACTGCCATGCTATGGACACAAATGGATTCATGGCTCTGTTGCTCGAGATTGCTTTTTTTGTTGCACTCATGATACGGTGTCGCGAACCTCGCTGATAACTGACAGACTGGCGCTAAATTGGCCATTACTTTCCAAGCCGTAACCTTGGCACTGCCACGCAGCAGTTCGGCACACTGGAGAGTCGGTGTGGAGAAGCAGCACGTCGACTCCGAAGCTTTGTTCAAACGAGAGAGGGTATTTTGGGAGCGATAGAGCGCATATGCCGCATTTCCATGAAAAAAAAGGATTTGAACGGCGTCTATTTTCCATGCCGTTGTTCTCATGTTGCAGGGTGAGCTCGATTGCCGATTTCACAAGCTGTTCACGGTGACGTTCACGTGCATGCTTTTGGGACACGGAAGGAATCCCCGTCAAGTTCCTTCAAATACGCAACCGTCGAGTACATTTCGGCAGGTCGGCGCGGAGTCGAGCGGACGGGTCCTGTAGGGCACTAGCGCACTAATACCGCTTGTGTCTTTTTCCGCCCTCAGCCAAAAGAATGCCTCGAAGGACGCCCTCAACGATGTCAAGGATGTGGAAGAGATGATGCCGGCTTAGTTGACAAAGTCTTCGAAGTGAGCCCGAAAAGAACGACGGGAGGCTACGCTCGGGGACCCCGGAGCGACTCGAGGACGACTCGCACGCATTCGATTTCAGATCTTCGTCAGGAGTCGGATGATTCTCTGGATGCCCTGGTGGGACTCGAGAACGTCCACGAACACTTCTGCCCCCTTCAAAGTAAAAGCAGAAGGCTGAAAGCACTTTCGCTTCAGCACAACAACCGGAGGAAGGTCTTTGCCACGCGCGGGCTCACAAAACGCAAGAACAACTCGGGCCATTCTGCTCCTCCTTTCAAGTTCGGCACCGGAGACTCGTGTTCGATCGATGACCGAGGCTTTCCGAAAGCAGAGAACAAGACCAAATCGGCACGAAAGCAACAGCAATCAAGTCGCGATGGAGTTTGCGTTGACGTCGGTGAAAAAATGGAGCCAAATGGAAACAAAGCCGCGACCTTGAAGGCAAAGGTAACTATCACGCGCGCCGCAACGCCGGGAAAAGCTTTGAGGAACGTCATCGCCGCCGAAAAACGAGAGGCGACGGGCCAATCAACAAACATGACCTCGGGACAATCCAAAGGCGTTTCCTTTTTAGACGCCCACGCGTGGCAGTGCTCCGAAGGCGCATGTTCAAATGCCTTTGCGGTAGCTCCCCGCATTGGGATTTCAGCGATCCGGGAGACTCGGTGGGCAAAGTTTGGTTGGCGGGAAGTGGAGCCTCCTGCCCGGCGGCTCCACTTCCGGCACCCTCCTGCCCACAGATTGACGGACGGGCCTTTGTCCGCACGCGTCCGCGGCGTCTCCGCCCGGTCTCGAAACGTTCCGGTCTGAGCTTAGCTCTTTCGCGATCACTGGCTCTCAACGACGGTCTGAGCCTCTGGAACTCCGCCGGCGGCACAGCTCGGTCTCCAAGCCGACGACGTGGCCGATCTCGCCGGGTGAAGCTTTTCTTTCACCGAGCCGGCAGGGAGACTTGCTGGCCAACGTTTTGCGTCAACCGGCGTCATTTCTCTGGCGTTCCGATGCGCGCCTCCGCCTTTCTGTTTGTGGATTGGCTCGTCGCTGCTCCCTACCCTCATGCCCGCGACGTTTGCGGAGACTCCCGCTTGACCTCCGGCGGAGCCTCTCTCTCTCCGGCATCTCTTTCCTTTCCCGCTTTTCAGCATCGGCGAGCACGCACGCCACGCGGGTGACTCCGCAGAGTTGTGGAAACGGATGAGCGTCGTGACCAAATCCCTTTCTCCTTCTGACAGCCCAGAGTTCCCGCCGCACCCGATGAGGATTTTTTCTCTTCTTCTCGATGGCTCAAGGATCACGCTTTCTCCCGGAGCACCCCGATTGGTCTGGATTGTCTAGGCCGGAGAAGGCGCTTCTCAAACTTTTGTAAGTATCTGATCATTGACTCACTCTATTGAATTGCGTGCTGTGGCACGACGTCGTCGCCCAAATGAAGGCACGCCGCTCTCAATTGGGGCTCGCAGAAGTATTCGAAACAAACAATGCATCTACTGTACATCCACACAGTACGTAGATATCGCCGCGTGTATCTCTGGACAGTGCGGTCTGTGAATCTCCCCGAGGAAAGCTGCACCGGTCGCTGCCCCCTTGGCGTTGGTGTTTTTATGCGCGCACGTGCAATTGCCAGCCATTGACATCATCGAACCTCAGAAAACCCCTGCGAATACCCCGGTGATGTCATGCTATACCAGTTAGAGAAGGAGAGAGGGCAGTGAGAGTAGCAGTTGAGAGAGAGAGAGAGAGAGAGAGAGAGAGAGAGAGAGAGAGCAGTGTGCAAATAGGGTGGAGAGACACACACACACACACACACACACACAGGAGCAGAGAGCGGAATGAAAGCAAGGATGGATTGCTCCAACCCTCGTTCGACGCACGGGAGTAGAAATAATCAAGGCGACAGCTGAAGCTTACCTCAGCCGGCCGGCCGTGGCAGCCCAAGTCTCTCGTCTCCACGGCGGCAGACTAAAAGGACTCGTTCGGCCGCCCCGCTTGATTTTGCATCGCTCGCTACAATTCCCTCCCTTGGCGTTTGCGTCCGCATCAAAATGCGCACCCATCAAAGCTCAGAAGGGAGCGCGCCCCCGCCCAAGGACGCTTGCGGTCGCGGCAGCTCGGGGGAGTCGCCCGGCTCCGACCGTCGCGGAGCATCACTGACGAGCGCGAGTACGGACGGCGTGGCGGACGCCGGGCTCGGGGTGGCCGGACGTATCGGGGGATTCGATGGTAGCCTGAGCGGCACTTTGAGGGGTGTCCTGTCTCGCTATTGGAGCTTGGAGAGTCTCCACTCCACCACAGGTAAAGAAATGCTTTCTCTTTCCATCGCCATTCCGAACTTGAAACTTCACTTCCTTCTCGTCTCTTACCCGACGTGCGCATCATCATGTCAAAGAGGCTGGCGTGAGGCAGGCAACAGGTTGGCAAGTGCTCGTGAACTTTGAGTCTGATTTCGGAATAGATGGGGAGGTGGGGGCGGGTTTTGGGCCACACCTTCACACTTTGCAACTTTGGATCTCAAGGTGAACCTGATCTAAAATGGCCCGGACTCGATGAGGTCCTCGGTACACTCTCGCAGGCTGCGGTTGATCGATATCCCGCCATATCATGTCCGTACAGTGAACTCTAGGCTTATCCTTCTAGATCAACCTGCTTTCATCCACTCATATGATGCCATCGACGAGCTAACGGAAATGAGCGTAAATGTGGCGCGGCGACCCGCATGGTGTCGACGAAGAGAGCAAGATCAATCCTTTCCGAACTTTTTCAACCATGAACATGAGTTATAATAGAAAGCTATGAAGACAAGATCGGAAGGGATGATTTGCTTGAGAAAAAGAAAACAGATATGAAGCGCACTGACGGTTGAAAAAGTCTTTCCGAGAAGCGGTTGCGTCGACAACGAGTAGCCTCCAGATTGACATCGCAACAAGACTTGGCATTTGTGAAAACAATTTCGGTGTGGAAAATGAAGGGAGCGAAGGGAAGGGAAGGGAAGCGTGCCTCAGGGCGTCAATCAAAAGAAAAAAAATAAGAGGCTCTCTCAGATATAGGTCATGGTAGAAAAGCCACTCATCCTGCGTGACTTCATGCTCTACCGTTATTGAAGAGGACTCAACTTCGATGTTTTGGTTTTTTTTTTTCTCCAGCATCCCACATTAAAATGGCAACGCCAAAGGAGGAAAACATATTGATGTAAGACGTTCCCCAAAGCGCATACTGTACTTCCAAGTGTGTTTCCGGGAATCGGATTGTAAAATTGGTTTGAGTTTTTAGCCCGACATTTGACCAACTCTCCGGCCAGGGTACAATGCAGACATTATAACGTGGCGCGGCATGAAAATGAAAATGAGACGTGAAAAGAGCTGTCGCGGCAAACAAGACTCAAATATAGAAATGGATTTCCTACCCACGTGCCCTCCCGTATGCGTGATTGCTTGGAGAGCACCCAACGGCTTCCCTGAATCGATGCAGTTGTTGCGCGCGTACTGCAAAAATGTCTCCATTTCCTCCACATCATTTTGGTCAGTGAGGCGACAACGCTTCCCGCCGGCGTTTGGCCGTTTCTTCTTCTTCCGCGTGGCTTGTTGCCTCTGCTTTGCTAAAGTAGAGGCCAGAGTGCCCTTAAAGGCGACCAAGCAAGAAGGCAAGGACGAAAATCACGTAAATCGCGTGTCATAAAAAGACAAGGAAATCCAATGATGAGAACCACAGAAAAGATCGCTACGAATTCTGAAGTCTGAAAAAAAACCACGACTTACACAATGAGACAAACCATGGCGAGGACCAGGCATCTGACAGCCAGTTGTCGGCACGGCTCAGCCTTTAAAGGCGGCGGGAGAACGATGGCGATCAGAGGAAGTCTGCGGCTCTGGAGGGAACGCCCTCCAATCCCGCCAGTGAGATCGATCAGTGTGGCCGGGTCTGTGAGAAGACTTGACCCAACACAAAATAATGTTGATGTGGGCTTTATACCTGACTGAACAACAAAAAATGCACAGCGTTAAGAAGACAAAAGACTGAATGTTCATTGGATTTGAAGGGATCAAAGAAAAGTAGACAACGATAGACAACAGCGGTGGCTTGCTTGATCGGGAAACAGTAATGAAAAGACATTATTTCCGAGCCACAACACTCCATGAAACTGCAGAGCGACTAGACATTCCGGTCCAATGGGTCGAGAGGCGGACGGACACACTTACTCGACACTTTCCGGCGTGTTGGGTGCGCGCGAGACACGCGGAAAGACAAAAAAAATCATCTCCCCTCTAAAGAACACATCAAACAGTTGACGTCATTTCACAATCAGAAAAACATATTGACATCTTGTCACGTGGAGAACACTTGCGCCGCACGGCCGTTCACGCGACCCACCGGCGGCGGCATTCACATTCCCAAACAACGATATCGTACTCGACAAATATCATTCACATCATCAATCATCCGTCCAAATTTAACACCTAACCTGCTTCATGGTCACTAAAATAGTTAGCAATGACCTGAATATCGCCCGGGTTAAAATGCTAATGGCGGCGATATCAAGTTGGAAAAAGCGGCCCGCGCAGCTCAGAGACCATCCTCCTTCGCAGGAACGTCATCCTCCCTTCACTTCCCGGTCTAAGTCTCACTTGCGCTACGCGTTCCCACGGGATTTGATCCGGGCGCTACTCTTATAGTGACAGTGCGCTACGTTTGTTCCACAAGGCAGAGTTCACCACAAAAGTCCAAGTTTGGTTCGCCTGGTTCCGCACATGCACATATCTTCTATATCCTTTTTCTTCGTCCCACAACGTCCGCACGTTTGCCACAACTGCGAAGGCATTTGTTGGTGAGGGCCATGATGAGGCGCGACGGCAAGAGTATTTTTAGCTCCTTTGATAGGTGTCCACAAAGCGCGGGCGTTTTCAGAGGATGCCGGCCCCAATAAAACCCAATAATAGCTGCGTAAAATTAGATCAGCTTGCTTATTGGAAGCCCCCCCCACTTGGATCGTGATTGCAGCTTCCGTGTGCTTGGGAGGCTTCACTCTGGATACGAAAGCCCCTCCCAGCTCTGACACCATTCGAGAATCGGAGGACATCGGAGGCTAACATTGTTCCAAATGTGACCATTTATCTTAAGTGGAACAAATCGTGAAGCAAAATGTCATTGGAGTCGTCAGGCTCCGGCAGAAACGCTCAACTTCGGACACTTTCTTCATGCGCAACCCTAGCTTGATGAGTGGACGTCATGGGTCTTTTTCCCCCCATCGCATGGCGAATAGCATTGAGGGGGTGGGGGGGAATTGGGCTTCCCCATTGCCAGTGCAATTGGCTTGACGATGGCGTTCCTGCCCTTAAGGCGTCCTCGCTGAGCTCACTTTTTTTTCCCGCTCTTCCGCTCGATGGCCAAAAGGCTTTCGGCGCGAGTCCAGACCGGATGCGACGACGCTCGGGTCGTCACGCGCGCTACCGGCAATTTGGAGTCTCGGGCAAAGCCGTCTTTCTTTCCTCTGGTCCCATCCTCCCCGTTTGACTCCGCAGCGCCTCTGCCCGATGGGGGCTCCCACAAGTCCAGGTCCGGAGAAGAGCTGGGCAGCGAGGAAGACTTGCTGTACGAAGACTTCTGCGCTTCCGCTCACTGTTTCGGACATCCGGGAGGAGGCGGCGGGGAGCAGCTGGCTGTCAATGAGGTACTTTGCAAGAATCGTCTGCCGATTCTCCATCGTATTCGCCGCAAGCGAAGAAACTCAAGTCCGTCATCTTCGCCAACAAGTTTGTGGCGCGTCCGCCCTGTCGTCGTAGGCCAATCGCCCCTTTCAGACGCCCTGCGATCAGTTTTCAGTGACCCTCGGACCGTGGCGTTTGTCTTTCTTCACTGAAGACTGAAGCAGGGCCAAGGGGTCAACGTTGACACTTTTGTTTTGCCATTTACATGCCGCGTACATCTTGCGCGTGGAGCCGCACGTCCACAAGCGTTACGCGTCCACCCTGTCATAGTGAACTATTGATTGATCGAAATCCCTCGCAAATGTTTGCCAAAGAGTTCCCCGGTAAACTTGCCAACCGAGTCACGTTGCTCGTGGGAAGGTCTACCTCGCACGTGCTCGGAAAATGCTCACGTTAGCTGCGTGTTAGCGGGCTGGCCTATTCGCGGGAAGCGGTTGCCTGCTCGCAGTTACCGTCAGTCAGACGTGGGAGCTTGCGCAACATTCGCTCCCAACGTCGACTTCGTGCGATGAATTTCAAGTTCAACGTAAAATCTCAGATGTGGTTCGGTGAAACGGGTGACGACTGAAAGACACCTTGGGCCTTACTTTCCTGCCATCTAACTGCGCGCGCAGGTGCCATTTTCTGGCTTCTGGTAAACTATGGAAAAGTATAGAAATCGCCTTGACGCCGTTGTGGGGGTGAGCGCGGCGGGCTCCTTTCCCGGCCAGTCGAGGCGGCTCCCCTCATTCCCCATAAATTTGGCGCAGGTGAGGAGCGCTGGGAGAACCGCGTGCGCCTCGGAGACCAACGTGTGTCGTCAAAGCCGCTTGCGAATTTGTGACACCTACGACTCTTGCGAGAGCAAAAGACCTCGCCAAACTGAGGGAGGGAGAGACACCAATGATCCCTCTGTCGGTGTCCGATGTGGAAATTCAAGAAAGTTCCAGAAGAAGGAAACCCGTTGAGTATGGAGCTGTTTTTGATTTCCCTCATTCGATGCGCTTTTCATCTCATTTTTGCCGCAGTCTCTATTTTCTGCGCTACGCCACGGAAACACCCAATTCTCATCCAGGTCTGCCGGTTTGCAGACAACGGGCAACTGTCAGAATGGCGGGCAGCTCAATGCTGTTGCATCCCCGACGGGAGATTTTTTTTGGAGGGGGGGGGGCGTGGTTCTAGTCGACGACACGCTAAATGTATTGAAAGTGGACTTGTAGGTGATGGGGTGTTTTTGGATGACTATTTTTTTTTTCAACCCGCCCGTTTTTTGGGGCACGGCCTGGTTTCACGTCAAGACGGCGGGACACAAAAAGCGGTCGGCGAAGATTTCACGTTGAGCGGCTCCGTCGTCTCTCTCCTCCGTCAGCTCGGTCGGAGCCATCGATGCGGCTCTCTGCCCGACAACGCAGCCCTCCTCCCACCTCTCTTCTTCAGGGCTCGCTCAGGCGCAGCCTGGGCCGCCGCGCTCTCGTACTCTCTCTGTGCTGATTGGCTGCTGCCTCCGCAAGGGTGTGCGCAGAAAAAGAAAGGACGGCAAGGCAAAAGAGGAAGAAGGGCGATCCTGGAGGGCTCGGACGGAGCTTCTCCCGCCAGAGCACAGAGCCTAGCCTCCTTTTGACCGGGAAAAGCCTGGCGGGCGGGCGGGCGGGCACGGCCGGCGATCCTTTTTGGATTGGGGGCGGGGGTGTCCCCGCGATGGGAAGAGGACTACCGCCCCAAAACGAGAAGAGAGACACATGATGGACGGTCGCGGGAGATATGAGCAGCGACGGTCAAAACGCAGCATCCCCTTCTGCCGTCTGTCCTGATATTTTGAGCGTCCGGGGGGACGCCAGGAGAAGCGGTGCGGGAGGAGAGAAAAAAGGAGGGGCCGCCTCGCCGCCAAAGCCGCAAATAGTTCCGCAACGCGCACACCGTCGCCGAGCGGCGTCAAAGTGGCAGGAGGAGAAGAAGAGGCGGCGGCGGCCACAACCGGGAGGGGGAGGAGAGCGGCGTCGGGGGCCGACGGCAAAGGCGGACGAGAAGAGGGCCCGGAGCAGGCGCTGTGGTGCGGGGGCTCGGTGCTGGGGGGCAGCGGACGGAGGAGGCGCGGAGCCCCCAAGCCGCGGGAGCCGGAAGAGGCGGACGCCGCGCCACTGATGGCTCGCGGCGGCGGCGCTCCGGGGAGGTGGAGCAGGCAGCGGATGGGATTTGTCAACACCGTGCTGCGCTGCAACCTCCCTCCCGAGACGCAAAAAGTGGTCGTTTTCTTCATCATGATGCTGCTCATCATCATCAACGTGGTGCTCATGTTCCTGTTGGCTTTCCAGTAGGAGGAGGAGGAGGAGGAGGACGCCGCCCAAGTTCCCGAGCGCGGCGCCATAAAGGAGGGCCGGCTGCCTTTTTGAGGCAGCTCACCTTCCGGCTCTGATGGCTGTCCAAAATGGGGGCCACACGGCGCAAGAGAAACGCTTGGCCGACCCAGTCTCCTCTTCGCCCAGACATTTTTTTTCACTGGCAAATGCTCAATGTCCCTCCCAGGTTTTTGTTTTTTTCTTACCTGTTCAGAGCTGTTAAAAACAGAGTGCGGCCTCGTCATAATCAGGCCGCCCCCCCCCCCCCCCCCCAAAAAAAAAAAAAAAAAAACACCAAGCAGCGGCGAGGAAGAAATGTATTCACGTCAGAGTTCAGTGCACTGTTGTAACTATCTCAAGTTCATCTTTTCACATGTCCGCCGTTCTTTGCTGAAAAGCGCACGCGAGCACCCATTTGCTGTTTTTGTGCCCAGGCCGAAGCAAAGTATTCCGTTAGCGCCATCTCGGTGCAAAGAAATCATGTTGTGCTTTGCTGGCATCTTGTGGCATCCGTGGAACTACAGTGGGGCCCCGAGACCTGCCTTCTGAGGAGGTATTCCCCGTTGAAACGAATCCAAACTGCCGTACGACGACGACGACTAATTCATTTGGATGTGTTTTTTCTTCGGAAATTGCTGTCACGCTTCCAAAAAAAAAAAAAGAAAAAAGTCCTAATATTGTCCTTCTGGCGAAGGTAAACTGGCGGTGAGCAGATGAAGTCAAGTTGGCTGGCGCCATCTGGAGGCGGGGGGGCTCAAGTGCACTCGGATCTGCACTTGATGCTTGCGTCTCGGCTGTGCTGAGAGGCACTCGTATCTCAAGGCGTCACTTAATTTTGAAGTGATGCGAGTACCTTTTTTGCGGTGTGGGGGGGGGTGCTTTGCCTCCATCTGGTGGTCTGGATGATGAACCTTGCTACGTTTGTTTTTGCTAACATCAAACATGTTTGATTCATCTTCTGCCTCTTTCTATCTTTCTGCCTTTGCTCATGTGACAAAATGTCACGGCAGCTCACAAGAGAGTGCGCCCGTGTCCCCAAAAAATTCCAGGCCTGGCGTTGAAATACATTTTCAAAGCCAAACGACACATTACGATGGCGGCACTTGCTTCGCTCAGTGCGCCAGAAGGGGCAGCGGGACAACAATGCCTCGAGCATCTGACGGTTCCCGGCCAGCCGGAGCAACCCTCTTAATGGCCACGGATATCCCCCCCCTCCCCTCCCCCTTTCTTAAGACCACATGGGGGTCATTTTGAAGGAAGTGGATGATGCCTCCAGAGGGGAGTTACAACAACAAAAAACATTGATGCCAAAAATGATGGCATTTTTCCGACACACCTCAAAAGAAATTCCACCGAAACCAGCCTTCCCAAGCAAAATCCCAATTCCCATTTTCAAAGACAGCGCAAGTGGGCCCTCTTTTAGAACGTGGAACAATCGCCGCAAAGCATTTGAAAGGTTTCTCGGAGCTCTGCTCACGTCCACTAATTTGTCTCCGAGCGCTGACTAAGTGGTGACTTTTTCTCCCAAGATGAGCGAGACGCCGTCGTACTTGTGTGACTCCCGGAAAAGAGGAAACCGAAAATGAGTTCAGACTTGATTTCATGTCTCGAAACAATAAAAACAAAAAGAGAGTTTGAAGCTATTTGTCTTCTGTGGTCATTTGTGAGCAAATCAGAAATAGGGCCAACGGGGGGGTTGAATGTCATTCTCTTTTCCTTATGGTGCAAATGGATTCAAAAAAGAAATCATCCAGTGAGCCAGTAGCGGCACATTGAAACGAGCCATCCCATCAAGCGATTGAGTCAAGGTGAACCGATTTCCCTCGGGACGCTTCCCCGCAGCTCATCGGCGACGGCAACGTGGTGTACGCCGAGGCGCTCTGGGATCACGTCACCATGGACGAGCGAGAGCTCGGCTTCAAGGCCGGCGACGTCATCCAAGTGGTGGACGCCACCAACAAGGAGTGGTGGTGGGGCCGCATCGGAGACAATGAGGGATGGTTTCCGGCCTGCTTTGTTCGGGTGAGTGAGTGAGTCCTGTGTGTGGGGGGGGGGGGGGGGGGGGGGTGCTTTCTACTGTGAGCGCAAAACTCGAATCCAGCATGTCCTCGTCTCCGTCTCGGCTCAGATGCGATCTATTCTTCCCGACTCCCCTGCTAGTTGCGCGTGAACCAGGACGAGCCCGCAGAGGACTTGAACGCCCACCTGGAGACGGACGAACGGGCCGGGGCCAAAGAATGGCCGGGACTCGGATCGTACTCGGGACCCGGGCTGCCCGGCAAGGAGCAGATGAGGGCCAACGTCATCAAAGAGATCATGAGCACGGAGCGAGATTACATCAACCACCTGAAGGACATCTGCGAGGTCAGCTTCATCGTCGGAGGGGCGGGAGGGGCGGGAGTAGCCCGCCGGCAGGAAAAGCGCAGCGCTTCGGCGCTCTTCCAAGCGGCTCCTTTCACGCTCGGCGATGGCCATTTTTTTTGTTCGTCGCGCAGGGTTACATCAAGCAGTGCCGCAGGAGGACGGACATGTTTACGGAGGAGCAGCTTTGCAGCATCTTCGGCAACGTGGAAGAGATCTACAAGTTCCAGAGAAAGTTCCTGCGGATCCTGGAGAAGAAGTACGACAAGGAGCAACCCCACCTGAGCGAGATCGGCCGCTGCTTCCTGGAAGGCGTAAGCGCGTCCGGCG
>NW_017805931.1:140657-144663 GCF_001891065.2 Hippocampus comes | reverse complement strand
GGGGGGGGGGGTGGCCCAGCCGGTGGGGGGGGGGGGGGGGGGGGGGGTGCTTTCTACTGTGAGCGCAAAACTCGAATCCAGCATGTCCTCGTCTCCGTCTCGGCTCAGATGCGATCTATTCTTCCCGACTCCCCTGCTAGTTGCGCGTGAACCAGGACGAGCCCGCAGAGGACTTGAACGCCCACCTGGAGACGGACGAACGGGCCGGGGCCAAAGAATGGCCGGGACTCGGATCGTACTCGGGACCCGGGCTGCCCGGCAAGACCCCAGAGAAGATGCAAACGGCAGGAAAAGCGCAGCGCTTCGGCGCTCTTCCAATCGGCTCCTTTCACGCTCGGCGATGGCCATTTTTTTTGTTCGTCGCGCAGGGTTACATCAAGCAGTGCCGCAGGAGGACGGACATGTTTACGGAGGAGCAGCTTTGGGGGGGGGGGGGGGGGGGGGGGGGAGTAGCCCGCCGCCACCCCAGAGAAGATGCAAACGGCAGGAAAAGCGCAGCGCTTCGGCGCTCTTCCAATCGGCTCCTTTCACGCTCGGCGATGGCCATTTTTTTTGTTCGTCGCGCAGGGTTACATCAAGCAGTGCCGCAGGAGGACGGACATGTTTACGGAGGAGCAGCTTTGCAGCATCTTCGGCAACGTGGAAGAGATCTACAAGTTCCAGAGAAAGTTCCTGCGGATCCTGGAGAAGAAGTACGACAAGGAGCAACCCCACCTGAGCGAGATCGGCCGCTGCTTCCTGGAAGGCGTAAGCGCGTCCGGCGAGGGGGGAGGGGGAGGGCGCGGGCTCCGGCGCGCGGCCGCTGACCGGTCCTGCTGCCGCCTCGCGCGCGCAGCAAGTCCATTTTCAGATCTACTCCGAGTACTGCAACAACCACCCCAACGCCTGCGTCCAGCTCTCCTCGCTCACGAAGGCCAGCAAGTACGTGTTGTTCTTCGAGGCCTGTCGACTCCTGCGGAAGATGATCGACATTTCCCTGGACGGCTTCTTGCTGACGCCGGTTCAGAAGATCTGCAAGTATCCCTTGCAGCTGGCCGAGCTGCTCAAGTACACCAACCCGGGGCACAGGTGACCTTTGCGCGCTTTCCGGCGCCGACGGGCGCCCGGCCGGCCGGCTCACCGAGCGCACGCTGTGCTGCGATCGCCAGGGAGTACCGGGACGTGGAGGCCGCCCTGGACGCCATGAGGAACGTGGCCAGGCTCATCAACGAAAGGAAGCGGCGCCTGGAGAATCTGGAAAAGATCGCCCGCTGGCAGGGCTCCATCGAGGGCTGGGAGGTAGGCGCCGGCCGCCGCGCGTTGGATCCGGGGAACCGGATCCAACGCGCTTTCTGGACGCCCTTTCTCTCTGCGCAGGGTGCCGACGTGTTGAGCAGGAGCTCCCATCTCATCTTCTCGGGAGAGTTGACCAAAGTGTCTCCGCCGCACGCCAGGAGTCAACAGAGAATGTTTTTCCTCTTTGACCATCAGATCGTCTATTGCAAAAAGGTCGGAACGCCGCTCTCGCCTTTGGAGTTGTCGAGCCCGGCATGGCGCCCGCATCTCGCTGGCCCGCCCTTTTGCAGAACGTACTCGTACAGCATCCGGCCGTGTTGTACAGCAGAACGCCTTCTGAAAATTCACGCGCGGCAGCCCGTCGCCTTTCAAACCGCCCTTTGGAACGAGACGTATTGCCGGCGGCGGTGACGTCCGCCGGCCGGCAATACGCCGTCCGCTCTTGTGCCGAACTGCGGTTTTCCCGTGACTCCTCCTAGGATCTCCTGCGCCGCGACACGCTCTATTACAAAGGCCGCCTGGACACGGACCGCATGGAGATCACAGACGTCCAGGACGGCAAAGAGAATCACTTGAACGTCAGCGTGAAAAACACGCTGCGGCTGCGATCGCCGTCCGGCGAGGAGGTGCACCTCCTGTGCGCCAAGAAGCCCGAGCAGAAACAGCGCTGGCTTCGAGCCTTCGCCGAAGAGAGGAGGCGAGTCCGGTCCGACCGGGAGACAGGTCGGATGCCCCGCATGTCCGTCCGCTCTTTGTCGGAGTCGATTGAATGCTCTCAAGTGCGGAGCCCCCAAAGTGACGCGGAGACATCAAAAACAAACAAACAAAAGTGCAGGTGTGTCCCTCATTAGGATGACTGCTCACCAGCGTTCGCGTATTTACCTGCGTGAGCTAGCTTCCCGTGAACGCTCGGCCATTTTCAATCGGACTCGCGCTCCAAACAAGGAGCGAAGGGGGTCATCGACCACCTGAGAGAGGAGAAGGAGTGGATCGTAGTTTCTTGCCAACGTTTCCTCGTTAGGATGACAAACGTTCTGGTCCTAACGAGAAACGTATGTTTTGGTTCTCCTTGTCACTTTAGGGGCCCCGCACGAAATAGTCGAAGCTAAAAAAAAACCCCAACAAGCTGGGAATGCACAAATGGCGGGGATGGACGCGACACGTCCATTTGGAAGGTAACCTGCGTCTTCTTCTCTCCAAAGGTTTCGCGCTCACCGAAGAGCAGAAAAAACAGGCCATCGCCAACGCCTGCAAAAGCCGCCCGGCCGGCAAACCCAAAGGTAGGCCGCCGCCGCGTTTTTTGTCGCCGACTCGGCGGCCGCCGATCGGACCGCGTCAATGACGGGAGCGCTCCCGTGTGATCTTCTCCCTGCGTTTCCTCAGCGGCGAGCAGAGCGTACTGCGACTTTGTGCTGAGAGCGAAAGAGCCGGCCCTCGCCGCGGCCTTGCCGCCGCAGCGCGTCTTCATGCTGGAGGAACCCAAGCGCAAAGCCTCTGCCTTCTGGCACAACATCAGCAGACTGACGCCCTTCAAGAAGTGATACGCAAGGGAAGCCGTCTTGCTTCTTTGCCTGCCCTCGAGGAAACGTGGACAGTTTGCTTGCTTGTTTTTTTTTTTTTTTATGAGGAAGGAAATTCCCGCGCTATCCACTTGCACCCCCCCATACATTTTTGCTCGATGCCAACCGTTCCCTCACAGTGCCAGATGACTCGGTTTGATGTTGACTTCCACCGAGCTTGACTCGACACGCGCTGACGTGACTCAACTCAAACGTTGGACAGAGGCTCCAATGAAATGAATGAAAATGAGCGAGTCCCTCTAACATTCACAACGGGAGTGGGAGATTTGGGGGCGGGGGGGCTGCTAATCAAAACGGATACTCGTATCGGAACTGCTGAAACATGCCGAACGGTACCGGTGAAAGCAAGAGTCCCGTTATTTCCCCGACGGCCTGACGTTTGCAATGGACTGTTGTCATGGGCAGCAGGTGGGGGGGGGGGGGGGGGGAACGCTATTTTTCTGGCCGGACGGTGGCAGAAGAGCGGCGGCCCGGATGGCTTCTTAGTTTTAGGAAGAAATGAGGCGGCGTTTGGACACTCTTGCTTCCGCCTTTCAAAGGCCGAAATGAAAGCAGAATGAACGCGAAGGACGGAAATGTTCCGGTTGTCCAAATGGGAACGACGAGCCAATATTTAATGCCATTAAATGATGTCATCCGAGCCTTCAAAGGGAGCCGACGTGACTTTTTTGATCCAACTTCCCCATCGGCTAAAAAGAAATCAACATCTGAGAGAAGGAATCCCAAGGAAAAGCTAAAGAGCACAAGGAAGGGGGAGAATATTTCTCCCGAAATAAGGACCAAATGAAGACCTTGAAACACGAACCCCATTTGAGCATATTCGGGATCAACAATACAAGCCACTTGATTTTCCAATCAATATTTTATTGTTGCAGAAGTGGCGCGGGCAAGAATGAGCACTTCCAAGCATTGCCCGGTGCGGGTTCAAACGTGACATGGAAAAACAACACTGGAAGCCGACACGAGGCCAAGAAACACCAAGCTTGCGCTTCTCATTCATGCTGTTGGAAAATGCCATCAAAGGGGGAAGGTTTTTGGGGGGGGGGGGGTCTATACTTTGAATATTTACGCTGTTGGTAAATAAAAAGTTGGGATCAAATCCGCGAGGCAAGCAGAGCTGCCTCGCTGCAACGGCACCACTTAACTTCCCC
>NW_017805931.1:134270-140154 GCF_001891065.2 Hippocampus comes | reverse complement strand
ATTCAGCTGCTTGACTCCCCCCCCCCAAAAAAAAACGTTTCGAAGGGCTTTCAGTTGAAAATGTCTCCTAGCATTCATTCATTCATTCATATAAATATCCACACACAGCTCATATCAGAGAGTCACTCTTTGACATTAGAAAACGAAATAAAAAAAACAACCTCATGGCACATTTGAGCAAACCGTTTGGAACAATGTTTTTGCTCATCGTAAAGTGGCAAAAAAGGACATCAAGCCACAATGCAACATGAGCGTCTCAAGTAGCGCGTCCGATAGCAACATCAAAATGTCAAGAACTAGTTTTCACGTTGAAGGCAGCGACCGCGGCTTAGCAAACACAAAACACACGCGCGCACATTTGGGCAAGTCGGCGGTGCGAACGCTTGCTTTGGTCCGAGGACAAAAGCCACGTGAGCAAAAACGCCGCCTGAAATCCAAGGCAGTTCGGGGAAGGAAGAAAAGACAAAAAGCAAGGGACAAACTACCGAGCCCGGTCTTGCGATGATGTTCGGATGTTGCAATTCCAGCGCGGTCGAATCCCGCGCCCACGAATGCGCGCACAACAGCCCCCCCACCCCCCCCGCCAGCGCGAGCGACGGCCACAAGGGCCCCCTTACGCGAACGAAATCGTCAAATCGGGTGGAGACGAAAGTTTGCGAGTGAGTTGGTGAAAAGGAAACGGTGGCCTACCTCGGCGGGGGACCGGACGCGGAAGCAGCGACGCCCTTTTGCGCAGCGCGTTAAGATGACGTGAGCTCGCGTGCGCCGCCTTTTGGCCAAGACGTGCCACATCAGCTTGGCGGACCAGGCTGCGGATTTTCCTCCTTCCGATTCCTCACGATGTCTTTTTCGGACCGGAGCACAAGTACACTCCAGAAATCCCGCCGTTAAAATGCAAAAAGGCTCGCGGGTAAGGCGCGCTCGCTCGGAAACGTCCCCGCTCGACCGTTTGACGCCTCATTTGCCAGCGCGGATGCACAACAGGAGAGCCGCGAGTGGAAGCGGAACCGAGTCGAAGGGAACCGAAGAGCCTCAATTAGGTGGGGGGGAAAAGAAAAAAAAAAAATCAGGCTTTGCCGCCATTCGAAGGCACGCGCTGACATTGCCGAACCTTTGCAGAGAGGGCGTACGATTGTCGGTTATTTGCAGCGCCGCACGTTTCAATCAACCCGAAGCAAGACCGAAACATCGACCGGATGCGAGAAAATGAAGAACTAAATGGAGACACGGCACGACAATTGGCAGCGGGGCGTCCTTCACACTTGGAATGGACGACGGACGTCTCGCGGTTTCCCCGTCAGTCATTTTTGGTGAAGTGGCCCGCCTCCCAGCGCAGAGCCATGGCGCTCTTGCGTCTTCCCGCGACGCAGCCCTCTGGAAACTGACAAAGACCCGCCGTTACGTTGCCCCGTTCCAAGGCCGTCATTGACAATTTGTTGGAAAAAAACAGGGCGGTCGATGGGCGACCAAACAAGGCGTTTGCCGGGGCTGACTTACTCTGTGATCGCAGGACAGAGTGGAGCGATCCATTTTGGGGGTTTTCATCGGCGACGATGGCGAGGACTTGCACTTCATTGGCGATGAAGCTGGAAGAAAAAACAAAAGAAGCCACAGAAAGCGTTGAGTCCCAGTCTCCAAGACGAGCGCGCAGGCACGCTTACCCGGGCGATCCAGCGACAAAGTGGCCGAGTTGTTGGACAGCAGCATCCTTTTGTCGGCCGGGCGGGCGTGGCCGTAAAGACGGGCCCTGTCCTTGCGCAGCTCTTCCTCTCGTCGCCGCACCACTCGGATCTCCTCGTCCACCAGGGACACGCTGCTTCGCGAACGCAGCTTGAAGAAGGGGTTGCTGGGGAACATTTTCTCTTGGGGCTGGCAGGCTCTGTCCAGCGAGAACTCGGAAGCGCTGCGAACGATCGCGTTGGAGGGCTCCGGGACGACGAGGTCCTCGGAGCGCCGCTGGCCGGGACCGCCGGGCTCCACCTCGGGCTGGTCTGTCGGCGGCTCCCTGCCGGGAGAGGGCGTGATGACCAGGGAGGGCGCGGCAGGGGGCGGGGCGTTTCCCTCCCTTTCCGGCGGCGTTTCCGCCTCGTCGTCGGGCGACCTGGGAGTGGAATCGTCCAGGCCGGAATCTTCCGAGCACGGGCTGAACTGCGGCGCGGAGGGCTCCGCCTCCCGGGCCCTCCCGTCGGCTCTCTCCGCGTTTCGCACCGGCGCGTACATGCGAGCGTGGCCGGCGTGGGGATCGGGCCGGCGGGCGGCGGGCAGCAGCGCCTTGTTGTTGTTGCTTTGCTCTTCCATCGCCCGCCACTGCTTGCGCGCCGACTGGAAGTCGACGTGCTCCGTGCTGACGTTCTCGCTGGTGGTCTCTTGTATCACGCAGAAGTCTTTGGGGAGCCTCCTGTTGGGATCCCGGGCCCCGTGCGCCCGCGGCTCCCGAGGGCCGGGGTCGTCGCGCTGGGCTCTCCCGCGTCCGTCTTCCCCCTCCGGGACGGCGGGCGCGAGGGACGAGGCCTCCGGCCGCCCTTCCGCTTCCGGCGGGCTCGGTCGGGCGTCGCCGTCGTCGTCCCCTCGGTCTTCCGAGTCCGTCGCTTGGACTTTCTGCACAAAGAGCTCCCGCGCGCTTAAGTGGAGAGCGTCCAGATAGGAGTCGTCGTCTTCTTTATTGATGGAGGAGGAAAAGACGGCCCTCCATTTCTCATCCGTCTCACTGTCGGAGGAGGCGGCTGCGATTTCGACTCGGAGGCACTCGTCCGCGTCATCGGGGGCCACGTCGGGGCAGGACTCGCTGGATATATCCGACAGAGCCTCCTCTCCCATGACTGCCGGGGGAAGCGGCGGCGACGAGGGCTCGCCGGGGACTTCTGGGTCCCGCTCTTCATCCTCCTCCAAATCGCCCTCGCCCTCGTCGGCGCGATCGGGTTCGTCTTCCTCATCGGGGAATCGGCGGAGGGCCGCCGACGGCTCCCGGTGCGCGTCCGGCTCTGGCCCCGAGGGTGGGAGGGGCCTCGGCGGGTCCGCGTCCCTCCATGGCGCGCCGCGCCGCTCCGAATCCCCCCCTTGCTCCGTCCGGCGGTGGGCCTCGGTTTCGCAAACGCTTTCGGCACTGGAGAGCGTGTCCGACACGGAAGAAGCGACGGACTCGTTTCGTCGGAGCCCCTCGCGTCCTTCCTCCAACGCGACGGCTTCCGTCTCTTCCCGGACGGCGACGCCGCCGTCGTCGCAAACGGCGCCGTCGGGGCCGCCGGGCGAGGCCGGGTCGCTTCGGTCGGAAGCGGCTTTCTGAACAAATGAGGAAAGAAAAGATGTGGAGTTTTGGTCTCGCGTCTTCATTTGTGCCCCAAATGAAAAAAAGACACAAAGTGCCTTTTTGTTTGAAGCGGTTTTCCAAAGAACTGCATTTGGAGCGCGAAGGCAAATCAGGGGCGCTATTTTGCATTGGTTTGCTTCCTGAATTTGTGTCGGGAGGCTTCGTGCCGAGCAGAGAAACGCTTGTGACGCATCGGTGGAAGGACGGAGGCGTTTGTTTGTGCGTTCCGGGCGCGTGCGCGGGGGTGTGCGCTGGGGGCGGGGGGCTGTTGCCGCCGTGTTTTCACGGCCTTTCGGCGACCCCGACTCCGGCAACACCCCGCGTTGACTTTTTGGGCTTCCAAGTCCAAATGGCTTGCGTGTGACGCTTGACCCGATTTTTTGCTTCCCCGATGGGAGTTTGAACACTCCGGGGAAGGAACTTTCAGGCACGTTGACGAATTTGAAAGCGAAACTCACGCCATCAATTTGAGCGCATCGTTTGCAAGAAGACGAGCGGCAGAGAGGCCCTCCCGCCCTCCTCCCGCTGCGCCATTTTCATCGCGGCGGTCAGTCCCTCTCACGGAGGAAGGACGGACGCTCCAAATGTCGTCCGCTGACGCATGGCGCATTTGGGCGCGCACGCGCACAAATGAAGCCAACCTACGAGGACGCGCGCGCGCATGGAACAGATGGAGTCGCCATGGCAACAACGAGTGACGGCGACACTCGCTCGTCATCCGCCACCTCCTCCGCCACCCACTCAGCAACTCCTCGGCGGACTGAGGCTGCCATGGCAATCGGCGCCTTCCAAAGCAGTCGAGAGCCGCGCGACCGCTTCGCTGGCGGACAAAAGCCGCAAAGCGAACGGACAAACCAAACACCCGCGAGCGTTTTTCGGGGCCACGAAAGGAAAGCGGGATGAGCCGAAGCTGCCGATGGCAACAAACAAAATCAAGTTGGAGGAAGGGCAACACTTGCGGTCTGCAAATGGCAGACGTGCTTTTCGTCACTCATCGCAGACGGGGACATTTAGTTCACATCCAGCTGAAGGTTGCTGTCCTCGGACGCGATTTATTTCTTCGGTTCAAAGAGAATGCCGGTGAAAAAGTTCAAGGCAACAAACTTTGATCAAATTGTCACTTGGGCAATTCGGCAAGATTGCCCATTTGTGCGATGTCCTCGTGTGAAAATTGTCCTTTGTGTCATTTGCGGGACTGCCGTCCCTTGTGTTGCCCCCCCCACCCCCTACCCCAGAGATTGGTGTCAAAACACCTCGGCAAATCATTTTTTGAAAAACAAAACAAAACTAGTCGTGCCACAAATGCAGCACAGTCAGTTGAAAACAGTCATTTCGCTCGTTTTCGGGTAATTGTGTCGGAAGCAAGTACTTCTGCCCAAAACAAAGAAAAGGGCTTGGTGGAAAGACCTCAACTCGGGGGGGCGCAAGCAAGCGATCAAACATCAAGATTCAAAGCGAACTTGACAAAACCGGCGGAGCGCCGACGGAACAACATACAAACCAATTAGCGAGACGACAAGGCCGGACAAGACACGAGTGCCCGGAGGGAGCCGATTGATGGAACGGAGGAGCTGATGTGATGCGGAAAAAGAGGACAAAGATGACATGACGCGGAACAAAAGTAAGTGGGATCAAAAGAAAGATGGCGACCCCCCCCCCCGTGCCCTCCCCTTGTTCCCGCAGTGCACCGAATTGTCTTCGGGGAGCGCAAAAGTACAGCGGACACGTGATTGATGGCGGGGACGCGGACTAAAACGGGCCCCAAACTGGGAGAGGACGAGAAGCACCCGATGGATGACATTCAACAACCCCAAAAAGATTTTTGGAACAAGCGCGACCGCGGGGGAGGCTGCAAAGTCGTTGTTGCGCCAACCTTGACATGTGGCCACGGCGGAAAAAGCAGAAATGTGACGTGCTGAAACGAGCCAAAGAAGTCACTGGCAATTCTCCGGCAACTCGGCCGCAGACCAAAGAATTGCGCTTCGGCTCTGCGCAAAGCCAAGCGCTCGCGTCCACGCTTGAAAGTCGCAGGCGCAATTCCCGCTCGCAACTCCGGCGGTCCCTTGCCAAATTTCCCGCGGGAATTGACGAGTGACAGACCGGCGACGACGACGAAAGGGAGAATTTCAGGGGCGCTCGGCATGGACGCGACTCGGGCGTTCCGCTTTCCCAAAATCGCGCCCGCGATTGACAGCGATCGTCCTCCTGCGTGACGTCAGAGGAAAAAAAAAGCACTCGGCATCGTCGCCGCTGACAAAAACTCCATGAGAACAAGTCCGCAGTTTATCCCGATGCGGCAACTCTGCCTCGTCCGTCAGGAGCCACTTGAGTCACGTGGGAGCCAAAGCGGCGTCTCCCCCTTTCCCAACACCGAGCGCCATCGCGATACGGACCCGGTCGGCGCTCTCGTGTCGTCAGCATCATCATCATGAAAAAAAAAAAAAAAGGCAATCGGTGGAGAAAGGCGATGGAGAAAGCGAGCGCCCGCGAGCGATTTGGCGGACGTACCTGAGAGCAAGCGTCGAGCCCGGGCTGCCGCGTCTCCGAGAGGAGGCTCGCGCTCGCGCTTCTGCTCGG
>NW_017805931.1:132174-134218 GCF_001891065.2 Hippocampus comes | reverse complement strand
GGGGGGGGGGGGATTCCATTTTGCGCCTGCTCGCGGGAGCCGCCTCCTTTCCGCCGAGACGCCAAAAGGCTCTCCTCCACTTGCACGGCGTTCCTTCCGCTCGACTCGCTTCGGGATGCGGACAACCGCGCCGGTGGGATGCGGGGCCGGAGCCCACCCCGACATCATGACAAATATTTGATTGCGTGTGCGGGGGGCCGAGGGGGGGGGCTTTGTTTTAATGAGCAGAATGCAACGACACTGTGCCTTGACATCGCAGAAGATGAATGTGATCGCAACCATCACGCTCAATGAAGACAACAGTCACAGATCGCTCATCCACAAGATGTTTGACACAGCTTCAGTTTATGCAAGCCCCCCCACCCCACACACACACACACACACACACCAAAACGAGGGTTGACCACACTGGCTTGAGTGGCGGTTGCTCCTAAAAGACAACAATGGCGATTTACACGGGCCCTCGGTTTGCTGACTTGTGGACGAACGTTGGCGTGCGCAGATCGAAATGATTCCAGCTCATCTTGGCGTCGTCACTGACGGCTTTGCGACTCTTTGCCGCTTCGGGTCGGAACACTTTGCTCTTGCATCCTTCGGGGTGGTACGAGAGGAGCTCCCCGCCGGTTTTGGTTTCAACGTCACCCACTTTATCGTCGTCGTCATTGTCGCTGCAGCCGACCGTCACCAGCTCGGCGTGGCAGTCCGCCTCTTCGTCATCCGGGGCATTTTCATAGCCCATGAAAATCATGGTGACGGCCGCGGGCTGCGGCCGGCCCGTTGGGTTGTGGAAAACATCCGTCGGGGCGACGCTCTCCGCTTTTCTTTTGCCCCGACCCTCCATCCGACAGTCGAGCGCGCACAAAGGCGTCGGCCTCGCTTCCGACCTGACTTTGACGGTGGCAAAAGCTCCCCGCGCGGGACCGTTGACGTGTTTTGCGTCGTTAGGCAAAGAGCCGCACGCGCCTCCGTCGCGCCGGCCGGACGGCGTCGCTTCTTCTTGCCGACTCGGGGATCGGGCCCGGCCGTTTCCTCGCGCCCGTTGTTGAGGAGGGCGGGCGGGTGACCCGCAAAGTCGCGGAGGGCTTCGCCGGCGGGCGTCATTCGCCGCGCGGGGTCCCGGGAGCCCGCCGGTTCCAAAGTAAGCGGCCGAGTAGACGGGCCGGTGATAGAGCGGATCGACGGCTAGCGGCTCATCCGCGGCCCCTCGTCCGAGCTCGTCGGTCCGCTCGGGTGTCATTTCGCCCGGAGACCGCGTGCCCGCCTCGGGATCGGAAGCGCGCGGGCGCTTGCGTCCGTCTTCGGACGGCCCGGAAGCTCCGTCCCGCGTGGTTTCGGGGCGAACGGCCGCCGCGGGGCCCGCTTGACCTGTTCCCGTTCTTTGCTCACGCTGCGCACTCACCTCCATTGCAAATGTTGCTGGAAAGCACAAATATCAAGGTCTCAGACTCGTGCTCTCAACTCCCAAAACGGCGGCGCCCCCGTCGGCCGGTGTTTGGGCCACGCTCGACTCGGCCGCGGCCACAACGAGCGGCAGTTTGGCAGATAACAAACGAAAAGGGAGGCTTCCAAGCCTTTATCGCCACCCCTCGGTTGGACCGGACTGCAAAAAGCTATCAAGGATCATTTGTCAAAAGGGTGGGCGCTCGGGTTTGGGAGATCCCCAAAACGTGCCTCCGAGCTTCGGCCAAGGCTCGCTTTTGCCGTCTCTGATGCAATGGTGACAATCGTCCTTCGTATTGAGCAGAACAAACCGTCGTCGTTTTCATCCGTTGCGACGCATAGCCGGAGATCAGCTCAAAGCAGGCGGACAAACAAGCCGAGGCCAAAAAGGCTTTTTCACCAAATGCGAGCGTTATGGTCAGTCACTGGACTCACGCGGGCAAAACTTCAATCGTGCCGTTAGCCATTTTGCAAATGATGAGTGAGTCGAGCAGGTGAGATCGGACGTCCCGGGGATTCCGAGCGGCGTTCGCGGCGGGCCGCCGTCCTGCCCGTTCTCCGGCTCTCGCCGCCGCGGCGCGCCGGGTTCGAGTCGGGCGCGCCG
>NW_017805931.1:115581-131901 GCF_001891065.2 Hippocampus comes | reverse complement strand
AAGCCGCGTGACCGTTCGCTTTCGCGGCCGGGAGAGAAGGAAAACGGGCGGGGTCGGGCGGGGCCCTCCCGGCGACACCACTCGAGACCCCTGAGATGCACCGGATGGATGTTTCCAGAATGCAATGCGCCGCGGCGCTTTTGGCGGCGGCTACGCTACCTCCAATCAAGCCCAATGCAACACACAAACGCACTCTCGGCGGCGGCGCCGTATTTACCTGCGTGGGAGTCCGCGCTGAGCCCCTACGGTTGAACACAGAGGACTTGGATGTCAAAAGAAGGAGCGGAAGCGAGCGGGCAAACGTCGCAGGACGACCGATCGCGCCTCGGAAGCGACGCTGAGCTCGTGGGTGCCGCTCGCTTCCAAAGCGGTCGTGCATTGAATCAAAAGTCGGTCACGCCCGCGTTAGTCTTTGCTCACCACACGGCCGGCGCGGAAGTCAATAGTGACCCCGCTTGGTCAAATGGACCTCGTCACCAAGTGCAAGATATTAGGGAGAAAATCACATGCCGCACCGGGTCAGTCCAAGCGGACACACGTTCACGCGTTTGTTGGTAGACTTCAAAAAAAGGGGAGAACAAACCGAACTCTCTCTGTGTGTGAAAGGCTTCAAATGAGCGGCGCATCAAGTGCAAAACAGGCCCCGAGTCGTCAGGTCAGAAAGCAAGCAATTGGAAATATGGGGACCGGGGGAGGGGCGACCCGGGACGCGCCACTTTGACACCGGCAAGGGGTCAGAGCACAGCCTCGAGCGGGCCGGTTGGGGGGGCGTCACCGGGAGACCAGCTGGAGAGATCCGAAGACAAGATCGAGGCCGCCGCCGCGGTTTCGGCGCCAACCGGCCAGCGAGCGACGGCGTGGACTCTTTTGTTTGTGTTTTGTGCTCTTTCGGCCTACCTTGATGATGTCCTCCGCTGTCCTCTCCACTTCTTTTAATCGCTTCAGAACCACTTCCTCATTGGCCGAGATGTGGAGCTCCTCCGTCTCCAACGCCTCGATCTCTTTTTCCATCCTAATGAATCAAACGGCAAGGCTTTCAGTGACATGCCGCGAGAAACGCATCGTCCGTCCGTTCAACTTTCTCCTTTCTGCCTCTTACCAAAGTAGCCATTTTTGTGCACGCGTATTTACTGGGAGCAGAAGAGAGAGTTTTTTTTTCAGGGCTCGGACCTCAGCGATGGGACGACGGGCGGAAAAAGGCCGACAGGCTGCGCAAAAGCCGCCTCGCGGTCTTTTCAATCCGTCGTTCTCGCTGGATGGGGAGCGTCCGGGGGGGGGCCGACATTACAGTTCTTCCGTTGAAGTCGGCCAGCGTCAAAGTTCCCCGAGGCCGGATGGGATGGTTTTTTTTTCCCGGCCACCCACGGGTCCTCGACTCCAAGTAGCCACCCACCGCGCTCACGTGACACTCCCCCCACCACTGAGATGGAGGAGTGTTTGCGGTCCTCAGCCGGCGAAGCACCACGTGGCTTGACAGCATCCCAAGCATGCGGGTCTCACGTGGGGGGGGGCAAGACTCCGGAGCCGGCGCGCTGGGCTTCTTTGGCGGATGGCGGCGAGGCCCGTTCGGAGTCGCGCCGATCCCGTTAAAGCGCCGGACGCTTTAGGCCGAGCCGCTGCGGCTCGGTCTCAAGGTGTCGGCAAAGCTTCTTGGTAGGCCCGACCGACCGTTCTTCTTGTCGACTCCTCGGAGGGCTCGTTTTCAACATGTTGGGGAGCGCTTTGGGATTGCGCGCCAGAGCACAAAAGAGCAGCAAAACGTAAGCCTTCCCGCCTGGGACTTTGTAAGCCGTGAAAGCAGAGAGGGAGGCCGGCCCACTTGGATCATTTCTTCCATCCACAGAGTCAACACAGTACAGAATGGCGGCACGCGATACCAAGTCAGTGAGTGCCTCCGATTGACCTGAACTGAAAGACTGACCTCCTCCTCCTCCTCCCCCCCGACGACAACAGAGTGATGTTTGGGGCGGAGCCCGAGAAAGGAGCAGCGGCAATAGTGTACCTGTCAATATCGCTCTGCAGCGCATCGCTCTGTTGCCGTTCGTCCTGAGCCTGAAGCCTGGCGGCCTCCTGCTCCTCCTCCGATTGCGGACTCAAACCGTCCATCAGCCACTGATCCCTCAAAGCCTTCTTCTGTCAACGAAAGCAAAGACGGGGAAAGGTTAGGATGCCCGCAGCAAACGTCGCTTCCATCCATTTGCAACTTGACCAACCGCAAGCGCGCTCCCAAATGTCAATTGAAAACGCGCACTCACGACGAGCCTTGTTAACATATTAGCGGGTCGGCAGAAGGAAATTTGCCGGTTGAAAAACGCGGGCGGGGCATTTGAAGCACGCTCCCGACCCGAGACCGGCCGGCTCGTCCGGTCTTCAGTGGCGCCAACGGGCGTGAACGTTCAGATGCGAGGAAACGGTGCTCATTATTTTCTTCCTGCCATCGGGAGGCCAGTTCATCTCTTGCTCGAGATTCCCGTGTCATCGGTAACGAGCGGGGCCTGTCGACGTCTCGCTGTTATGAAGAAAACAATTTGAAAAAGACCTTGATGTATTGGAGTTTGAGCTTCTCTTCCTCGACGCGTCTTCTTTTCTCGGCAATGTATTCCCGGATTCTCCTCTTGTCCTGCGGAGGAAAGCCAAAGGTGTTGACGCCCGCCGCGTTCCGGTCGGGCCTTCGAGCCGGAGGTGACGGCCGGGAACGGGGCGCCCGCGAGCGTCCCCGAAAAAAGTGACCCGGACTCGACCCCCCCGCCCGGATGGAGCTGCGGCGCCAGCTCCCGCTTGGGGAATTTTGATTCACGCTATCCGAAAAGAAGGACCCGCCGGCGGCCTGAAATTCTCCCCCAGATGCGGGATTGGCGCGGCACGACGCGCCCGTGAAAGGAGATCTCTTTCCTTTGGCCTCCCGGTATTTATAGACCTGGCTGACATTGGCCGTGTGTGTCAAAGACGGCGCCGGCCGGCTGTGGCAGCCGACGGCGGCGGCACCAAAGCCCCGACGCCGTCTTCCAGCAGGTTCTTTGGGTTCGTTTTGGTCAACGTGGCGTTTGACTTGACGAGGACGACCCGGCCGTTTGGCGACGCGGGTCAAGCAAACGCGCGGTCGGGACTCGGAGCGGTCGGGTTGCGCGCGGGAAGAATCTTTCATTCTGCTTCGCAATGAGGAGTTGCAATTGGAAAAAATGTTTGGCGGCCAAGGGCGATATGGTACGATTTTGGACGGAGGACGCTCCAAGCGTCCATCCGGCCCCCGGCGGCAAATCAAAACGCGGCCCTCCACCTGGCGCGTGGGAGCGGCGCGACGCCGCTCCCACGCGCGACTTGCCGCGTCAGCGTTTTCTCTTCCCGCGAGCCGCGTCTCCTTCCCGACCGCCTACCGGCAAAACGTCGCGCGCGTGCGGGGACCGAATCCTACCTTTTCTGGCGGAGCGGCTGACCGACATGGCGGTGCGCGTCGGCTGAGCAAGTACAGAGCAAAAGAGAACGGCGTCCCGAGGAGGCGCTTACCGTGATGGCCTGGAGACGTTCCTTCAGCAGCTCTTTTTCCTCCATGATGGCTTTGGCAACGGCGACTTATCTGGAAGACAATTTCACAGGCCGCGTTGCCGTCATTTTGGCCAACCTCTGGGACCCGAGGTGCCAGCGAGGGTTTTTGTTGTTATGCAAGCCCGTTTATCTTCAGCGCCCTGCACGGTGGGTCCCAAAGGCTCCGTCCGATTCGGATACTTGACAGCGATTACAAAAGAACTGACAACATCCACGGCTGAAAGAGTTGTGGGCTGCGTTCGCCGACGGACAACCTTTGGATCGTGCGGAGCCTTTTCTATGCTGCTTCTTCTTTCTATTTTAAGTGATCTTTTGGTTGTCCACCTATCGAGATCGACGCGGTGTCGAAAGCTGATGAGGAATGAAAGCAAATCGGAGTTGTTGTTGCCGGTCAAGGTCACGCCGCCGTTTGCTTGTCCACCTGTTGGCACCGCCGCCGCAGTTTGATCCGACAGGCTAAAAATACGAAAGCTCCGCGGCCGGCGGTGCGTCGGCCCCGGCGAGGAGAGAATGTCAGCCGCTTAACAGCGGGCGAGGAAATCTCAACATAAGAGGTCCGTCTGGCGAAACGGAGACACTGCGAAAACTCGAACCCGCCAACGCTTGGCCGATGTCTACCGATGAATGAGACGCTTCTCCTTTTGGGCTCTGGTGAAGAAAGTCGTGGTGGCGCTTTGGTAATTTGAACGGCGGCCGACCTGTCGGTGATCTCGGCGTCCGGCGCACGTGACGCGGCCCCGACAGCCTCCCGTCCGTCTGCCCGCCTTGCCGCTCGGTCCAGGTCCTCCTCGTTTGTAATCTCTGCCGCGCCCTCCTTAATCTGATCTGCCGTGGATTAAGCGCTCACACGTTTAGCGCCACGGCGCGGGTCTGTCTCCGGCGACGTGTTTTTCCCGAGTCGGCCTCGAGCGGGAGGGCTCGCGCCCGCGCTCAAAAAGAGCAAGCAGGAAAGGAGCCCAAACGGGTGGATTTCTCCCACGCGTTGCAGTAACGGCACGACGCATCCCCGACCAACGCCGTCCGGCCCCGGCGAGCGGACGCAACTTTCTCCTTTGCGGCCGGAGGAATGACACGGACCGAGGTCGGTCATTCCGAGGGACGTCCCGCTGAATTCTTTCGCCAAAAGCTCCCGACTGAAGGAGGAGCGTGCCGACGTCATCGCTCAATCGCCCTCGCTTGACCCACAAAGCGTATCGGTTACGTGGGCGCGCGGTCCGATCCATTTTTTGTCGCGCACAAGCACAAACGGTCCTCCGTACATCTCGCGGTGGCGGCGGCGGAGGCTCGTCCTTTGAACAGAAGAGGAGTCGATGCGCCCAAGCGGTATAGCAAACGCACGCGGGGTCACGCCGTTCAGAAAAAGAGACGCTCGCCGGTGCCTCCGCATTCGCGTTGACGGGAGGCCGCGTCGAGCCGACCGCACGTTGGGCGCGGAATGCGCCCACGCCAAAGGAAAGTCGGACGTCCGATATGGTCGCCGCCCGCCTGCGGGTGATTCAAAGCGGTCGGGGCGTCGGAACCCTGCCGAGATGCCGCCGACCGTGACCTCCGCCGACGACGGCCTCGGACCCGAATCCTTAGGCGGGGGTCACGGGGACTTGGGCTTTGAGCCTCAAACGTGCTGTTTCACAAGCGCTAACTCGGAGGTCCACTCACCCGGCGGCTTGCGCGTCCTCGGGCCGCTTTTTCAAGAAGTCACTCCGAGCGTTTCCAACATCGAGGCAGAGTCGTCGGGGATTGTGTCGGCTGAGAGGAGCAGGCGGAGAAGCGAGGCAAGCCCGACACCCTCCCTTCCTCAACTCCCTCCCTCCCTCCCTCTCTCTCTCTCTCGCACTCGTGGCGATTGCGCAAATGGGCTGCCCCAAGCCAATCCAAAGTAGATCCAGACCCGAATCTTCAGATTGTGCCTTTTGCTCGGCGATCCAAAATAGCGAGGGAACTGGACGCTTTGCGCCTGCCGTTTTACAAGCACCGTCCTACTTTCCAGCTGAACGTGGACGGGCTTCTGTTGCCATAGCAACAACGCCCACTCCACTCCGAACGAACGGAGGAGGAACCGGCTCGAAAGCCGAGATGTCGTTCGCGACGGTGCGTTCTACTTTCATGGCTGGAATACGTCGGCCAATTGGAAAACATCCGGCGTCTCGTGCCTTTGACCATTTCCAGGAATCAAACGGCCGCCAACGACGATGCGAACATTTCTTGGTGTCAAAACGAGAACGTATCAACATGTCAAACACGTGCACAGAGCGCCATCGTTCCGAGACATTTTGGCTCCGATTCTGCCGAGGTTTCCAAATGGATGCGGGAAGGACGCGAGATGTCCTTTTGGGTCCGCGTCATTCGTAGTTGGCTTTTGTTTCTTCTGTGAACGAAAGGGGGTTTTCGGTTCAGGGGCGTTTGATGAGCGAGCGTCGTTTTTCTGCATTTGGGCAGTGCGCGGGAACGCTTCCCAAGGGCGTGACGGCATTTTAGCGCCGTGCGCAGAGTATCTCGGAGGTTGACGGCGAACGACGCGTCTCGTGGCGTCCGCTCGACGTTTTGAGCGAAGGTGAGCCCAACAAGGACATGGGGGCACGCCGCCCATTTCGTGAGCAAACTTTAATCATTTCGACAACGCACAATTCATCGGCGACCCCGATCGGCGTGCTCGGTCTGAGGACGTTGGATTGCTTGGATACATCTCGGTCTACATTTGGTGTCGTCAAAACAGACAAGATACATTTGTGATTAGAACCACGGATAACAAACGTGAGATTATTAGCAAAGTACTCCGGACGAGATCTTTTTTTCTCCCCTTTTCCCAGTCTTTTTTTTTTTTTTTGCCCCCCCCCCCCCCAATAGTGCATAGAATTCATACAGCGGTCAAATCACAGTGTCCATAACCCCACATTTACGACACAACCGATGGCAAGACAAGACGAGTCATGCAGAGTTTCCCGCCATTGGATGGACGTGGACTAGCGAGCGTCTTCCCTTCCCTTCTGCGGCCGGCAGTTGTCAACGATCGCCGTCACCCGATCGAACGGAATGGGAGAAGCTCGCTTTCGCTCCGGGGCCGGCACGGCGAGACTTTCGGAGACGAGAATAGGACGACATCCCGGAGGGCGGGAAAGCAGTCACCGAAAATCCAAGAGCGGCACGAGGAGAGCAAACGACGCGGGCGCGCCGACACACCCGGCCCAGAAGGTGCGCGGCAAGGAATGCTTTCCCCGCCCACGCAGAGGTCAGCCTCGGGCCGTTGGCTGCCGAGGCTCCTCCTCATTGGGAGAACGGAACGCTCGCGGGCACAAGCCGTACGGGGGAAAGAGCCGAGGATTTTCCAGTGGCGCCGAGATCTAAGGCCGGAACGCTCCCCAAAATCGACTCTTAACGAATGCCATCGGGATCGGACGGGCAGAGAGTCCGAGGTACGGCTCACGCTCGCAGCGCCACGGAGCGCGCTTCTTTGACGACGGAAGCGACGCTCGGCACACGTCAGGCTTCATCCGCAGAGACGGAAGCGCGGTTTTGGCGGTCGATGCCGCGACGTCGTCGTTTTGACGTGGATTTTTCAAAGGTAAGGGGACCTTCCGGTCATCGAGGCCTTCTCGCTGCGGCAACGGCGCGGCCGCGTCGGGCGCTCTCACCGCACAAACATCCGCGTCATTCCTTGGCCGTTATCCTTTCCCTCCCTCCGCGGCGCCTTTTTGCCGTTTGGATCTCAAACTTAGCGAGACGATTCAAATGAAGAAAGCACGAAAGAAAATCCAGCGACGGCGCCGGTAAACGACAGATACAAAAATGGTGGCTACAAAGGACGCGGTGACGAGTCCCGGCGACAGGTCAAAGGTTGTGCTTCAGTTCACGTGGACAACAAGCGCATGCGACGTCAATCATTCGACGGGGGGGGATCGACGCCGTCCGAGGAACAGTCATACGGCGGCGCGCGCGCGGCGGCATCGGGTGCTGGAAATATGCCGGCGCCGTTCCTTCGCCAAACACCACCGAGGCGCGTCTCCGCAAAGTACTTGACGTGGCCCTCGTGTTTGCCGCTCGGTCGGCGAAGGGAAGAGAAGAAGAGGAAGACTGCGCGCCGGCTGCGCTGGATTGGGACAAACTCCGCGTCCTCGCCATGTTTTCATCTCTTTTGCTGGAAGCGGGACATGCGAGAGAAACGCGCGTCGGAGAGTCAAGCCGAGTCCACCGCCTGGCGGTGACCTCGCTCCAGTCGGGTCGCGTCAATGCCGGGCGGGCATTTTGATTTTGTCAGGCGCAGCCGGCAGCCGGTTGGGGTTTTGGGGCAAAGCGGGAAATGAAGCGGGGTCGATGAAAGGGGAAGCCAGGGCCCGAGCGCGAAAGCCCCCTGAAAATCAAGCTCGCCGCCTCGGGCCCACATTGCGGTCACTCGCCGCGTTATTCCGGATGGGGCCCGGACGCGCCCTTGTAGAAAACATTTCGGGTGCTCTCCGGGCTGTTTCCTCGCTCCGGAATCAGGATGACGCTGTGGCCTTTTCGCCGCAGCGTGGATTCCCGACTGGAGGCGAGCGAGGGCATTTCTGACGCCGCGTCTCCGCCGCCGGCGTCCCCCGGAGTCACCCTGATGGTAGAGAGGCTCTGATGATGGAGCGCGTCGCCGCCGTGAGCGCGCTTGCCGTCCAGCGAGCCTTCTCGCAGGGAGTCGGAGCTCTCCGAGTCCCTGCCGGGATCGCCCAGATCGAAGGACTGCCTCAGGGTCCCGCTTCCCGCGCCGCCGTGATCCAGAGATCGCCAGCGCCACGATCCGCTTCCGTCGGTGGACGGAGCTTGGATGACCGGTTTGTTGTTTTCGGGGTGCGCTTCGATTCTGACGATGGCTCCGACGCCGCCGCCCGGCTCCTTGTCGGCGCAGGGGGCCCCCCCGTAGCGCGCCGAGCCCTGGGAAGCGCCGCCGGTGCCGCTCTCGTCCAGGCTTCTGGAATGGGCCTGCAGGAGCCCCTGCTGCTTGGACATGGCCATCACTTGCACCATTCGCGGCTGGCTTTTCTTCCCTTGGTCATTGTTGGGCCCGCAAGCGGCGGCCTTCTCGGCCACCCTCTGCCAGTGAGTCTGCGCCGGGGCGTCGGCCCGAGAAAGACCGTCGCTCCCCGCCGCCGCCGCCGCCGCTTTCGGGGAAGCGCTGTGGTCATTTTCCTGCGATTCCTCCGGAATGTGGACCAGCTGGGAGGACCCGGGTCGGGACTGCATCAACATTCTCGCTCCTCCCGCGATGCCGCTGCAGTTACCGGGCGAGGCGGCGCCCGCAGCCGCGGCCAGTTTGGACAGATAGGCGTGAGCGTCGAAGGCGGCGTCCGGACCGGCGGCCGGCGACGGTTCGCCGACGGCTCGCGCCTCGTGATGGCGAGGGTGCTGAGCGGGCTGGCCGGCGACGTCTCCCGGGGGCGGGAGCTGGAGAGGGCACTTGTGGTTGTTTTGACTTTTCCACTGCGACAAAAGCTGCTTGGAACGGCTGGAGTCCCGGTGAAGGGTGGCGGCGTGACGCCTGGCCGCCTCTTCGTAGGCGGCGATGGCCTGCGGCGTGTGGACGCGGGGGAGGGTGTGGCTAAAGGTCACCGCCGTCTCTTTGCCCCGCGGGCCGCGGGCCGAGATCCCGTCCGCGTCTCCGCCCGAGCGCTTCAGGCCGTCGTCGGCCCGCTGCTGCGGGAGAGCGCGACGGAGAAGGCCTTCCGACGGGGCGCCGGCAACGCCGGGCTCCCCTGACGCGCCGGCTTTCATTTGCAGCTGATGAAGGACCGCCTCCTGGCTAATGTGCGCCAAGGAGCAGGTGGGGCAGTGGGGCTGGGCAGGGAGGCCGCCGCCGCCGCCGCCGCTCATCTCTTCGCCTGGGAGGAAATTTCCAACCGCATACAGGCCCTGGTCACACAGACCAAAACATGCCGTGGATGAACCCACACTGGATGACGGCGGGCGCCCTACAATACACCTTCATTTCCAAGCGCTGCGACCCCTCAACTCGTTCCGGACAGCTTCAGCTTCACCTCGACACGGATGTTTTGCGCTCTGTGCAAGACGGGCGCACGGCTGCTTTGTCGCCGTTGGAATTTGAATGGATGAAGCCAAGTTCGTGAAACCCTTTTTTTGTTGTTTTTTTTCTGCCTGCTTTCATCTCTTTCCAGAGGGGCAATTGGCCACTTGCAAAGAGAAACTCACAACAGGCGAACCGCAAAGACTTTCATCACGACCGCGACCACGCAGCCGCTAAGCCGACAGAGGACATTTGTCTGGCAGGAAAAACCGTCCATGCCATTCATGAAGAAAATCGTTTCTCGAGTAGCCCGAAGATTCCGCCCCCCCCCCCCCCTTGCTTTCAGTCGCGCAGATCTCGTGAAAAGTTTTAAGACGACAACAGAGGGCGCTTTGGAGCGTGAGCCGCGGCAAAACGATGAAGGAGGCGACTCGCCGTTTGACGGGGGACGACCGCGTCTTTACGGGTTCCGACAAAGGGAAATCTTACCAGGTAGACGGCAATGGCTCCGCCCAGCAGGAATCCCAGATAGACGTCGACGGCGTGGTTCTTGTACTGAATGATCCGAGTCAGACCGCAAACGATGGCGCAGATGATGAAGGAGAAGACCAGCAGGGGCTTGAGCAGTTTGGACGAGTCCGTCAGCGTGCTGTTGAAGTACATCTGTTGGCACGGCAATCACCTTGAGGAATGCGCGGGATGGGACTCGTCGCCACAAAACGATCAGGTCGGGTCGCGGAGGGACCAAGTCACGTGGACCTCGGAGTAGGACACGCGCGTGCGCCTTTTTTCGTTTTGGGGGCCTGCCCAATCACCGATCTTTTCTCCTCCTAATCTTTCGGAGTATCGTGCCAATCGGTGACAAAACATGACGGGGAACGCGCAACACAACAAAATCAAACTAAGACACAAATCTCAATTTGGAATCCAGACGCCCCAGGCCCCAACACACACACACACACACACACAAATTGAATTGATAAAATCCATCTCTCTGTTTTTTCCTCCCTTGAGCCCAGCTACAAACATGCAACATGTTTCCCCATCCCGCATCGGTGGAAAGCAAAAGGTCCAATTTAGTGGGGAGGAAACATTTCAAATGGGGGCGAATGCAAGATTTGCGTGGGCACAAACTCACCGAAACGTACACAGCCGCAAAGGATGCCAGAGTAGCGTGTTGGGACGGGAAGGACTTTCTGCAACGCAGAGAAAGATCATTGCGTCACGGCGCTACGGGAACCGCGATCGCGACCGCGGCAAAGCTCCGGCAACAGTCGCTTCGGGGCAGAGAGCGCGTAAGCCTGCCGGTTGTCGGACATCGCCGCCGCCGGCCGGCGTGACGCTTTTTCCTTTCGGCGGGTGGCCGGAGCCGTGGCGTCCCCACCCAAAAATGGCCACGAAGCAACGAGGAGCATCGTCAAACGTCACGAGGAAGCGGACGCCGGACTAAAAGCGGACGGCGCCGAGACGCCGTCCGTCTCGAGCGCTCTCCCGATACGATTTTCCCCGATATTTGCAGCTGACCTGCCCCGGTTAATAGCGGCGGCGTCCACCCCGGAGCAGATATCCTGCAGGACGTAAGGGTTCTGCTCGCAGCTGACGCTCAGAGTGGTGTAGTTGGGCTTGCACACCGTGAGGAAGTAGGGCGCCGGGTAGCCCGTCATCAGCTGAAGGAGGTCTGTGATGAGGGCAGTGGCACAAAGACCAAAGGCGTGAACGCCTGAGGAAAACGCAAAGCAAGCGTCAACGTCGCTCCTCGGCCCAAAGCAAACACAGACAAACACAACGAGAGGCGAGCGGGTTAGGGCAAGCGAGGCCGCCGTACCTACAAAACGGATGGCTCGACGAATGAACGAGTTGAAGTGGCAGCCGGCCGCGTTGAGGTTGGCCTCGCCCCCGCCGCCGCTCCTTCTTCGAGACAGACAACAAAACAGGACGGCCTCCCTGATCATCATCTGCGAACGGACGCATTCGAGGAGAGATCAACAATCCGGAGGCGTCGCGGAAAAGGCAATTTGAAGCGTCGCCGGCGGGCGCGGGTTTGCCGCCGCGGTCCGAACGGCTCTTTGGATACGGCGCCGAGCGGAGCCTCCTACCGTGACGGCGGGCCCCGCGAAAGCCAGGCTGAGCAGCACGGGCAGGGGGATGACCTCGTGGTTGGGGTCGACGTAAGGGAGGCTCAGGCTGCGGTCGTGACAGTTGAAGCCGGACTTGACCGGCTTGAACAAATCCGTCCACTCCAGGAAGTACAAGCTGACCATGGATGACGCCAGGATGGGCAGCTGCAGCGGAGCACAGCGGCGGGAGACGCGCTCACGTCATCGAGGGGCAAATGCCAAGAGAAGAAAGAGAAGGTTACCGAGGCGCCGAGTGCCACAAATGCCGCCCCCCCGCCACCCGTCAGGCTACGCTCCATTGACAACCGCCGTGGATCTCGGTTCCAGATCGATTCAGTGAAATAGAACAGAAAGCGGGTGAACACACTCCGTCATGCCACATCCGTGGGCCAGTATTAGAGGCAAATCTCCAATCGATGGCGGCGCCGCCGGCCGCCGGTGAATTAGAGCGTGCCGAAATTGCCAAGCTGGAAAAGAGAGGCGGTTCAGGCGGCCACCGCAAGCTGCGGCGAATCGGGACGGGAGCCTTGGAAAGAAAGAAAGTGGAAGCCATTCGTGGAGCGCCTCCTCCCAAAGGTGGATTTCTACTCTTGTCAAAGCCTCCGGCGCGCCGTTCAACCTGTTGTCAGGTTGAACAGCGCGCTCGATTGCGCTCGGAGGGCCGCTTGTGACATGTGCCCGCGTATTAGTGCATCTCCGTCAACCCGCCGCAATTTGGCTCCCAATTTTCGCACTTAACTTGCTCCCATTCAAATGGACGCTTCTTCGCACGCGTCCTTTTCAAAGAACGGTCCGAAGCGATGCTGTTTCGCCAACGAATAATACCAAGAGAACCGATCACTCGATAGTCCAGTTCGATGCGTTTCGGGTTGAACACGCCAAAGCGCTTTCCCACTTTATCCTTCCCGAGTCCTGAAAGGCTTTTGGCCTTGGTGCCCTCCAATCCCCTTTCCATGCTCCCTTCTGTGATCTCGACGTATTTTGCCGCAAACGCCGAATGGTTGGCGCGTGGCCGTTGAGGCTTTGGCTTAGTTTACGTTGCTGCAATTAACCCCCCCCCCCACAAAAAAAAAAACAAAAAAACCAAAACGTGTTCACTTCCTTTGGATTTGAGCTCCGGCGGCGGCAGCAGCGGCGGCAGGTCTCCCCATTCGGCCGCGACTGCGCTCGAGAGGTTGCCGTTTTGGCGTGACCTACATAGTCCAAACGACTCCCGCCACGCCACGCGCTTTTCTTTTCACCGTCGACGCTTCGTACAAACGACGAGCGACCCACCTCGACGAAATAAAAGCAGGGCAGCAGGCTGACGCTGTCCTTGCTCGGAATGGCTTTTTCCCTCGCAGACATGGCCGGACCGCCAGACGTCGACGCCGACGCCGACCCGAGATGATGCGCGGACGGCTCCGCTCGCCGATCAGCAGCAGCAGCGCTCCATGTCGTCGTTTCGACGCGGAAGCTCGGAGCGGACGTTCCGTCCGGACTCTGCCGGATGGCAAAAAAAACAAAGCCCAAAAAGTGCCACCGACACCACCTTTTTAACCTCACTTTCTTTTTTTTTTTTTTTTTGAAGAGTCTCGCTCGGTTCCGAGCACGTTACACGCCGGGAGGCAGGCACAGCGCGGACGCGGAGAGGGGGTGGGGGGAAGACACCACAACGCGCATGCGCACTGGCTATTCTCTTTGACGTCGCGCTCCAATTTGCGCCGCCAAGATTGCTCAAAAGCATTTTTCGAGCCCGTTTCAAAATGTCTGACATCACTTTTGGAAAACTTTTTTTTTTTTCCTTTTTAAATTCCATTTATAGAACTTGCACAATCTGCATTTCCCCATGCTTTGGAATTTAGAACGAAAAAACAAATCCACCTGTTTCCGAACCCAACCCTTGCTTCATAAATATTACTCAAGATATGAATATATCACAAATGATATTACTGTTGTTTTATTATTATTTTTGTGAAAAGCTGATGTGCTAGAGAAAAAAATGAGGGCATATTCAGAATCAGCGCGCGCACACACACGCGCGCGCACGAACAGAGTTCCCTTGCATCAATGATGAAAAAATTGGGCAGAAATTTGCTGACCGGTGTCGTTTTACGACTTGGAACACATTGGAAGTGTTTGAGCGCACGGCCCTTGCTTCAGCTGACGAGAGAGTAAAAGCGCAAGGCTGCGAGCTGCGTCATGATGCTCGTCGTCACGCGTTCTCCAGCGGAGCCGATTGTGACGCTCACAAAGCCCCGGTGAAAAGGGGGGAGGAGGGGGTCGACAAGTGCGGTGTGCGGCGTTTCCCCCAGATGGCGGTCATGCCAAGTGGATGAAGGAACGGCCCGGGCCATTTACACCCACAAACCAATCCCGAGAAGGTCACCGAGAGATGACGCCAAGCCCAAAAGAAAAGACCCAAAAGAAAAGCAGGCTTGCTGATTCACAGCGCTTGCTGGTGAACAACAAGCGAGCCTTTGACACAGAGCGAACGCTTCTTCAAGAAAGACAAATAAGAGGCTTCACTCCCGATTGACGTTGCCTGTCCAACTCAACGTCAAACTAAGAGAATGACAAGTTCTTTTCAAATCAAGCACGCGATAGTGGCGAGCGGACAATTCAGGTTTCAACTCGAATAGCACCCGGCGAAGCCGGGCAACGCCACGCGGGCAATTTCCCCCTGGAAAGTCTTACAAAGCGCTCGCGCCGTGGACAAGGCGCTCGGGTTCGTACGACAGAAAACAAAATGGAGCAGGAGAGGCCATTCGCATCCAGTTCTGCGGAGGCAAATCTTTGCGCGCAGCGAGAAGCGGTTGATCCGCTTTTCAACGTGCGGCTGTCATCTTGCGTGCTTTGGCGTACGCCTCGTTGCGTGTGTGTGTCTGTGCGTGCCAGAGATGCGGTCCCGGTATGTGGGTCACGCCGCCGCCTTCAGCGTCGTCGCGCTTCAAAGCGCAGCGGAGACATTTCTCGTCTCTCAGCAAATGCTTTCATTCCTCTCCCATTTCCTTGGAGTCATTTCGCGGCGGCCATTTTCTTTGTATGCCTGCGATCTACTTCTTTGTTTTGGGCTCATCGACGCTTACAACATTGGCATCGTCGTCGAAATAACTGGCTGATTTCAATCACACGTAGGACGGGGAGGATTTTGGTCACTTGGACCGGCCTCTCGTCCAACGGCGGCGTTGGTTGATGGTGGCGCGGACATCGACCGGAAGCCGGTCGCCCAAAATGAGCCGGCGGGTTTTGGGAGGCGTGAAACAAACGCCGACTTGCAGTTCCAGGGGGAATATCCCCAGAGTCTTGGATAGCAGCACGCGGGAATGGCGCCGGCTGACCACCGCGGTCTCCCGGCGGGTCGGTTTCGGGCCGAAGGCTCATCCGGACTTGGCGTCGATTCCTCAGCTTCTTTGGACCGCCGTGGGATCCCTTGCCTCGCTTGCCGAGACCTTGTAGCCTTTCCCAAAGGGGGCGATTGCTTGTTTGTTTGCCGGATAAGGCGAGGGAAGAAAATCCAAACCCAAGACATGTTTTGTTTTGTTGGTATCGGACCCGCCCCTTGAAAGCAGCCAAGTGAGGCTTGCGAGAAATTGTCGCCCTCACGTCTCTGAGCGTGCGGCTCTTGCATCGGAGAGGAAGTGCACGGGAAAGGGCCGCACGCTTTGTCTGGCAGCAGCCGACACCTGGGGGGGGCGGGCTGAGGCGAAAGGCCACTGGCAGAGCGCAGAGCCATCCGCGCTCTCATTCGCCGCCTCCGGCCAGTGAGCGGAGGGAAGCGTCCTCCTGCGGACACGCGTTCCTCACTTTGCGAGCGCTTCGCACGCTCATCCGCAGCCTCCGGCTCCGCCTCCCTGTCGTCGACGAGGCGGCATCCCGCCCCCCCCCTCCCCTCTCTCTCTCTTTCTGCGACGCGCGCGCTGACTGGCTGCGAAGCGGGGGTCGGGTTGCCGTCGCGAGAGGGGCTGCTCCCGAAAAGCGGAGCGGCCATCCACCGCCGGCAGTGCAGAATGGAGGAGGGCGACGGCGGGCGCGAGAGCCGCGCAAATGGAATCGCGCTTCAATGAAACGTCTCCCGTCTCGCGTCGGCATCATGTTGTACTTCCAGTTGGTGATCATGGCCGGGACCGTCATGCTGGCTTATTACTTTGAGTGCACCGACACCTTCGGGGTGCACGTGCAGGGATTCTTTTGCTACGACACCACCTACACCAAGCCCTACCTTGGACCGGAGGAGCGCAGCGCCATCCCGCCCATCCTGCTGTACGCCGTGGTGGCGGTGCTGCCCACGCTGCTGGTGAGTCCAAGCTTCATCCCAAGCGCCGACCGCGGGCGGACGGGAAAGGGACGGCGTCCGCCGGGCGCCGCCGCCCGAAACGCCCGTCCCAACGTGTCGTCGTCGTCGTCGTCCTTCCGTCCGGTTTGAATCCTGAGAGGATGAACGCGAGCAACGGCGCGATCGAGTGCTTTGTAGCTTTGCGGTGATGTCGTCGGCTCCGCGATGACCTCCGCTCTTGCTTTGGCGCTTCGGTCGCTTGCAACTGCCGTTGGAGAAGACGGACAACTTCGACGTTGGAAGAGGTGGCAGGATTTTCCGCCTTCGCCGTGATGACACTGCTGCGCTTTCTTCGACAAATCTTCTATCATTGTGGCAAACAAAATGACACTAGGTTGAAAAAAAATATATATATATATATA
>NW_017805931.1:110766-115259 GCF_001891065.2 Hippocampus comes | reverse complement strand
TGTGTGTGTGTGTGTGTGTTGCTCTCAGCAAGGCTGTCAGCGCCTGAGGATTGGGCCTACGACACCAGAGAGGTCGGGACCTCCCCGCGGAGGCCGTCGTCCTTTTATTGGCCAAAGTGTCACAACGTGAGCACCGAACGTTGCCTGAGCATCTCTTGAAAGATGACAAATTAGGAAGGCGTCCTTTTTGGGATCCTCCCGCGTGACTCGCGGCACCCGGTTACCGTGGCCTCAAAACGACAACGTTCCCCGCCGTCGTCGCCGACATGAACGAGCAACCGCTGAACTGCTCTTGGATGGCGAGCCGTCGTCTTTTCCGCCGTCCGTCCCAAGTCGGTTACGTTGCAACGGGAACATTCATTCGGAAACGGACGTCGTGGCACTTGGGATCTTTGGATGTGCGCCGTCTGCGCGTGCTCCAAATTCACTCCCAAGTGAACCCGCGGCGGGAAGGAAAGCGAGGCGGTAAACCTCAGCGAGAGCCAACTCAAGAGGTCATAGCAAGCGCTTGTTTGACAGCTGGCAAACGTTAGCCGGAGCTGATGCTAGCTCGCGGGCTAGCCGTCACCGTTCGCCCGGTGACCCGAAGGGGCTTTTGCCACCGTGAGCCAACGCCCAAGCGGCTGACTTTTGTCTGCTTTTGACTTCCAACAGATCGCAGCAACAGAGACGGTGCTGTTCCTGGTCCAGTACACGTCCAAAGAGTTTGACCGTTCGGAGAAGACGGTTGCCACGGGAGACTGCTGCTATCTCAACCCACTGGTGCGCAGGACGTTCCGTTTCCTGGGTACGCCACGCCTTTCCCACGTCCGCCCGCGAAGGCCGCGGGGGCAAGTTTGCGTTGCGTTTGACGCCCGTCCCGACAACGGCGGATCCGCCGACGCGCCCGGCGCCCGTTTCAATTCGGACCGGTCACGCGCCGTGCTCCGGAAAGACGTCGTTATGTCCGTTGACCAAATTGGGTCATCCGCATCGGGGTTTAACCGCTGTGGAGCGATTTGTCCACGACGCATTTCACGAAGAAGTACTTGTACGCGAGCCGGGGAGGAAAGGCGGCGCCCCGGCGCCTCGGCTCCGTCGGACCGAGCCAATCACGCTTCCGCCCTAATAAGCAATTTCAGAGGTGAAGGATGGCCGGCGAGAAAGCTGCAGTCATGCGTGAAGCGCAAAGCGCCCCCACCCCCGCGGAAAGAGGACAGAATTAGAACAAACGGCCTCCGCCGCAAGTGACTCACACGGGGCTTGACAAAACGCATTTCCCGCTCCTTCCAAACGGCCGCGGCGACGTCCGCAGCCTCGCGTCGCTGCCGTGACCCAGAAAATGTGCACTCGTTGACGTTTCCAACAATATGCGCAGGACAAGGGGCACGTCTTGTCTTGCCCACCTGCCCCTCCCCCCAATAAAGAAAGAGCAAAATGAATGACAGAAGGTCGGATGGCGATATGTGGACACGGCGCGTTGTGCGTGCGCGCTTGCTACCTTTTGACGCCGATGACGAGAGCGCGGCTTGCTTGCTTGGCTTTCTTTGCGCCTCTGAGACCGCCTCTTCTTCTCGCCAGGAGTTTACACCTTCGGTCTCTTCACCGTTGACATCTTTGCCAACGCAGGCCAGGTGGCGACGGGGAACCTGGCACCTTATTTCATGAGCATCTGTAAGCCAAACTACACGGCGCTGGGCTGCCATCGGGCCCCGCGCTACATCAGCCACCAGGAGGCCTGCACGGGAGACCGGGACGACATCCTGCACGCCCGCAAAACCTTCCCGTCCAAGGAGGCCGCTCTCAGCACTTACGCCGCGCTCTACCTGGCTGTGAGTCGCTCTCGGCTAATCCGCGATTCCGCTGCGTCCGACGGGTGCAACTTGAGCGCCGAACTGGAAACGGGAACGACGGCGCCGCTCGTGATTCCGTTTCGGGTTCGAGGCGAGCGGTCACCGCGGTTCCGTCCCCCGCCAAAAGCAGCAGTCGTCTAGATGGTGAAAGATATTCGACCTCTTTCGATCGCCTCAACGGGAAACGACGGTCGATTTCGCATCAAGTTACGGCACGCGTGCCGCCGGCGCACGCTGTCGATACGTCTTCTGGGCGCGCGGCGGGTTGCGCCGATCCCTCGGGGCCGTTTGGCCGACGTGCTTCCGCCCCGCCTTCACGACACTATTTGGATTTTTCGATTTGAAATAAAAAGATCGGCGGAAGGAGAAAAACACAAAGGCGGAAAGCAAAAACAAGCAAGAAATGAAACGCGATCGGCGCGCAGCAGAAGACAAAGACTGCCGGCTTCCTCTACCGCCTTCAGATGTACGTGACGTGCACGGTGCGGGTGGAAGGCAGCCGCCTGGCCAAGCCCGTCCTGTCGCTGGCCCTGCTGTGTCTGGCCTTCCTCACGGGACTGAATCGCATCGCCGAATACCGCAACCACTGGGCCGACGTCATTGCGGGCTTCGTGATCGGCACCGCCATCGCCACCTTCTTGGTGAGGCTTTTGCCTTGCTTTGTTTATCGTGCCAAAGCAAGAGGAGAGGAGAGGAGAGGCTATCCGAAGCCTTTCTCTTTTCCAGTTGGAAAGGAACCCGGAATTGCCGTCGTGATTTTTCACCTTCCAACCCACTTTGTCCTTTGCTTTAGGTGGTGTGCGTGGTCCACTATTTCCAAGGGAAGTTGCTGCTGAACGACGAGACTCCGACGGGAGCGCGGACGCGCGCGGCACTTGTGGGCACGGGCCAGGTCGAGAGTCCTCTGGACAAGTACATCGTCTCGCAGGTCCGTCGCGACGCCCGCTCGCTCGCTGTTGACCGTTTTTGTCCGACCGCGTGAGCCCGTTCCGATCGACTTTGGAAAGTCAACGTCGGGGATGTCACCGACAACTCCTTGATCCTAATCCATCCCTCCGTGCGGATCCAGACCGGCCTCCAAGATTTGAGGAGAAAGTCTCGTTGAACCGATGAGAGAAAAAGGATGCCGTTTATTTAGGGAGCGACTGCGCTCGGACGTTGGCGCCTTCTCCCGGGACGGGCTCGGATGGAACAAATGAGGGCGGCGGCAGAATAGGGTCCGCGGGAACATTTTGTCTGCCAAAGATACAAACAAACTGTTTGGGAGAGCATCCAGTAAGCCATTCACTTCCAAAAAAAAGATTGGGAAAACACACCGGAGCTTTGTTCAAGTCAAAGAGACTTCACAGCAACGCATCCCGCTAAGAAGATGCACATTTGGTGGACCGTGAAAAAAACAAAAAACATTCAGTTGCCTGAACACGGCCGAAACAAAAAAAAGGGGGAAAAATATCAGCTCGTATTAAACTCAGCGATGCTAAGCTCGGCGGAAAGTAACCGGGCTAAAAATAGCACAGCAAAGAAGCCTCCGAGCTAAAGGGGCCACGCTAAAGAAAATGACAAGCGAGAAAGAAACAGTGCGCGCTTCTCGTTCCCATTTGGTTTTGCTCGGCTCATCGACGTGCGCCGCAAGAGGCTTTCCGCGACTTGCACTCACCGTCACCGTCACCGTCCATCTTTCGGGACCTTGTTATTCCCGACGCTCCGAAGCGGTCGTCGGGCTCCAGGCCGTCGGCGGCGCGCGAAGCCATCTGTTGTTTTTGATTTTTGTTCTTGTGCCGTAGAACCACATCACCTTCGCGGAGGTCACATGACACGGAGCCAGCGGCGCTGCAGGCGCACCGGACGGCGATCCAGCTAGCCCGAGTGCGGCCGTAAACCCGATGCTCTCCTCCTCTCTGTCTCCGTTTTCTCCCTCCTGGTTTTAGTTGTTTTTTTTAGATATCTATCAATCCATATGAAGCATACATCTCAAGAAGGAAAAAAAACAAAAAAGAACATGAAAGTTGGAGTTCCTACCCGTCCAATGTGCACCGAGCCCTGCTGAAAGTAGGCCAACCGCGACCTCCGACCCCGACGACGGACTCGGGGTGACGGCCTTTCCAAATGAAGCTCTTCACTTGAACTTGAACGGATCGCAGCCGAGCCGGCAGCCGAGCCATCCCCCTTCTCTGCGGCGCCCCACAACGGCCAAATGGAAGGGGAAGAGTGTCTCGCTCAAGGGCGGCTTCGAGGTGCGCACCAAACCAAAACGTTCCCATTTTCATCTCGTCGGCCCGGCTTCAAGCCGTCACGGACGCGCGACTCGGTTGAGTTCCAGGTGTTGTTTTAATTGCGAGCGGTGCGAGGCCGCGTTCAATCAGCGACCGGGATCACGCCGCATTATTTCCCCGAGCTCGGACTGACTGACGCGAGCCAAAATGTTCCCGTCGGCTCGTCTGAGAAAACAAACGATACCACCCGTGATCGTGTCGCGTTCTGACCTTAGGCGGCCCCGTAGAAATGGGAAGAGAATCCCGGCCATCCCGCAACTATTCGCAGTCCAACAGAAAAAAAAAAGACGCCCTTCGCTCTCGTTTCCCGAGTGTCCGCGAACGCGCCACGCGTCGTCCGAACCCGAACGCCGAACGAGTCGATGTTTTGCGCGGCTTCGAGTCGGGC
>NW_017805931.1:110395-110687 GCF_001891065.2 Hippocampus comes | reverse complement strand
CCGGACGGTCTTTCGTGGCCGCGGTCGGGAAAAGGAAGCCCGCGTCCGAGACACTTTGCACCGTGAGCTCGCACTTCCGCCCAGCGAAGCAAACGTTCGGGCCGCGGTTCGGAATTGGCCGCGGCTATCGCGATCTCAGTGAATCTATGGAGGGCTCCGTCCTTTTAGCAATTACCCACAATGCACTACCGGCGGCCATATTGGAGGGCTGTTCTAAACAAGCCGGTATAGGAGTGCATTGTGGGTAATTGCTAAAAGGACGGAGACCTCTATATCGCCCCCCCCCAAAAAG
>NW_017805931.1:101897-108852 GCF_001891065.2 Hippocampus comes | reverse complement strand
ATTTCGCATCAAGTTACGGCCCGCGTGCCGCCGGCGCACGCTGTCGATACGTCTTCTGGGCGCGCGGCGGGTTGCGCCGATCCCTCGGGGCCGTTTGGCCGACGTGCTTCCGCCCCGCCTTCACGACACTATTTGGATTTTTCGATTTGAAATAAAAAGATCGGCGGAAGGAGAAAAACACAAAGGCGGAAAGCAAAAACAAGCAAGAAATGAAACGCGATCGGCGCGCAGCAGAAGACAAAGACTGCCGGCTTCCTCTACCGCCTTCAGATGTACGTGACGTGCACGGTGCGGGTGGAAGGCAGCCGCCTGGCCAAGCCCGTCCTGTCGCTGGCCCTGCTGTGTCTGGCCTTCCTCACGGGACTGAATCGCATCGCCGAATACCGCAACCACTGGGCCGACGTCATTGCGGGCTTCGTGATCGGCACCGCCATCGCCACCTTCTTGGTGAGGCTTTTGCCTTGCTTTGTTTATCGTGCCAAAGCAAGAGGAGAGGAGAGGAGAGGCTATCCGAAGCCTTTCTCTTTTCCAGTTGGAAAGGAACCCGGAATTGCCGTCGTGATTTTTCACCTTCCAACCCACTTTGTCCTTTGCTTTAGGTGGTGTGCGTGGTCCACTATTTCCAAGGGAAGTTGCTGCTGAACGACGAGACTCCGACGGGAGCGCGGACGCGCGCGGCACTTGTGGGCACGGGCCAGGTCGAGAGTCCTCTGGACAAGTACATCGTCTCGCAGGTCCGTCGCGACGCCCGCTCGCTCGCTGTTGACCGTTTTTGTCCGACCGCGTGAGCCCGTTCCGATCGACTTTGGAAAGTCAACGTCGGGGATGTCACCGACAACTCCTTGATCCTAATCCATCCCTCCGTGCGGATCCAGACCGGCCTCCAAGATTTGAGGAGAAAGTCTCGTTGAACCGATGAGAGAAAAAGGATGCCGTTTATTTAGGGAGCGACTGCGCTCGGACGTTGGCGCCTTCTCCCGGGACGGGCTCGGATGGAACAAATGAGGGCGGCGGCAGAATAGGGTCCGCGGGAACATTTTGTCTGCCAAAGATACAAACAAACTGTTTGGGAGAGCATCCAGTAAGCCATTCACTTCCAAAAAAAAAAAGATTGGGAAAACACACCGGAGCTTTGTTCAAGTCAAAGAGACTTCACAGCAACGCATCCCGCTAAGAAGATGCACATTTGGTGGACCGTGAAAAAAACAAAAAACATTCAGTTGCCTGAACACGGCCGAAACAAAAAAAAGGGGGAAAAATATCAGCTCGTATTAAACTCAGCGATGCTAAGCTCGGCGGAAAGTAACCGGGCTAAAAATAGCACAGCAAAGAAGCCTCCGAGCTAAAGGGGCCACGCTAAAGAAAATGACAAGCGAGAAAGAAACAGTGCGCGCTTCTCGTTCCCATTTGGTTTTGCTCGGCTCATCGACGTGCGCCGCAAGAGGCTTCCGCGACTTGCACTCACCGTCACCGTCACCGTCCATCTTTCGGGACCTCGTTATTCCCGACGCTCCGAAGCGGTCGTCGGGCTCCAGGCCGTCGGCGGCGCGCGAAGCCATCTGTTGTTTTTGATTTTTGTTCTTGTGCCGTAGAACCACATCACCTTCGCGGAGGTCACATGACACGGAGCCAGCGGCGCTGCAGGCGCACCGGACGGCGATCCAGCTAGCCCGAGTGCGGCCGTAAACCCGATGCTCTCCTCCTCTCTGTCTCCGTTTTCTCCCTCCTGGTTTTAGTTGTTTTTTTTAGATATCTATCAATCCATATGAAGCATACATCTCAAGAAGGAAAAAAAACAAAAAAGAACATGAAAGTTGGAGTTCCTACCCGTCCAATGTGCACCGAGCCCTGCTGAAAGTAGGCCAACCGCGACCTCCGACCCCGACGACGGACTCGGGGTGACGGCCTTTCCAAATGAAGCTCTTCACTTGAACTTGAACGGATCGCAGCCGAGCCGGCAGCCGAGCCATCCCCCTTCTCTGCGGCGCCCCACAACGGCCAAATGGAAGGGGAAGAGTGTCTCGCTCAAGGGCGGCTTCGAGGTGCGCACCAAACCAAAATGTTCCCATTTTCATCTCGTCGCCCCGGCTTCAAGCCGTCACGGACGCGCGACTCGGTTGAGTTCCAGGTGTTGTTTTAATTGCGAGCGGTGCGAGGCCGCGTTCAATCAGCGACCGGGATCACGCCGCATTATTTCCCCGAGCTCGGACTGACTGACGCGAGCCAAAATGTTCCCGTCGGCTCGTCTGAGAAAACAAACGATACCACCCGTGATCGTGTCGCGTTCTGACCTTAGGCGGCCCCGTAGAAATGGGAAGAGAATCCCGGCCATCCCGCAACTATTCGCAGTCCAACAGAAAAAAAAAAGACGCCCTTCGCTCTCGTTTCCCGAGTGTCCGCGAACGCGCCACGCGTCGTCCGAACCCGAACGCCGAACGAGTCGATGTTTTGCGCGGCTTCGAGTCGAGCCGCGACACTCGAGACTGCGATTTCTCGACGTCGTGCTTCTCGGAGGAGCGGACGGTCTTTCGTGGGCGCGGTCGGGAAAAGGAAGCCCGCGTCCGAGACACTTTGCACCGTGAGCTCGCACTTCCGCCCAGCGAAGCAAACGTTCGGGCCGCGGTTCGGAATTGGCCGCGGCTATCGCGATCTCAGTGAATCTATGGAGGGCTCCGTCCTTTTAGCAATTACCCACAATGCACTACCGGCGGCCATATTGGAGGGCTGTTCTAAACAAGCCGGTATAGTAGTGCATTGTGGGTAATTGCTAAAAGGACGGAGCCCTCTATATCGCCCCCCCCCAAAATGTTGCTTTGTGATCATTCGTGAGAAGCCAACTAGCGCGACTCAAATGGATTCCCAAAGAAGTCGCTCGACCGCGGTCGTTTTTGGTTTCCTCCATCCGCTTATTTTCAGCAGACTCCAATGATCACTCGCGATGGATGCGGATCGATTTCAGTCGTACGGTCGAGCTCGCCCAAGTGGACAGCTGTCACGCAACTTGAAACCGCGTTTGAAAGCCGAGCGAATCGACGGACTAAACGTCATTGGCCGGAAGTCCACCTTCTCCAAACGCGTCTTCGACTTGTCGGCGGCTCGCGATCCTCGGCGTCCGTTCAATCGATACACTCCGCGTGCGTCTTCTCCTCTTGACTCAGCGTTCGCCCACAACCGACCCCGCCAGAGATGTTGGAAAGGGTCCCTTCTTGGCATCGACCTTGTTCCCCTTGCGAGCCACGTTCTCTCTCGCTCCTGTCTTTTGACACTCTTTCAAATATGGGAAACCCCGAGTGAATAAAAGCAAAGGGTTCAAGCAATCCGAAGTTGGCGGTCTTGTTGTTGGTTTGGATTTGTTTACAACCGCGCACGTGAGCTGATGACCGGTGTCGGCGCTTCAATATACGGCGTCTGCCATTTTGGGGTCAATATTTGACGAAATGCTGGACGTGTGCTGCCCGAAACCCTTTCTTCAATCGAGCAGCGCGAGCGGAATGATCAGCCAAACAAGCTTTTAGTCTGCATTTATTCAATTCTCTGAAGTCAAGGATGACACAATCCAAAATCCGAACCAAAAAGGAGGCGGAACGCACTTTGGGGATTTTCTTGTCGCTTGACACGCTTCAGTGGTAAAAGGGGACGTCGGTTGAGGATTTCCTTCTTGTTGTTGTTGTTGTTGTTGTGACGGGCACATGGAAGACAACTTCATCCTGCGTCTTCATCTTGCCGCTCAACGGGATCCCTTCGTTGGGACAAGAGGAATGATTCCCACACCGCCAGGCACTGCAAGCCAAAAGGTGATTGATGAGCTCGCCATCCAGATTGGAGGAAACGATCATTGCCCCATTCAATGAGTCTCCGCGCTTTGCTTGTCGCCCCGCCCCCTGCCCCAAAAACTGCAAAAATGTACTTGCTTTAATGTTGTCAATTTAAGATGTTGTGTGTAGAAGTTTGAGCTTTTTTTTTGGTGGGGGGGGGGGGCAACTGCATGGATTTGACACTCACCTTCTCATAGCATTCCACGTTCTTCTCAGCGGTCGAGATGAAAGCCGATTTGAGGTCGTCTCTCATATCGTTCTGCCAGCGGACCCAATCGCCCTTCAACGCGCTGTTCGCCGTTTCCAGTCGATCGGCCAGAGCGTCCACTTCTTTCTCCAGCTCAGCCTAAAACGACGCCAGAGAAAGCCAGCAAAGATGATCCAGGTTCCTCTCGCTCGCCTTCGTCTTACGAGGAGGACGGATGGAGTCGAAGGCGCTCGGCCACGCGGGAAATCGGCCAACGGCGCGACTGCCAATTGGAGTGACATCGCCCTCTCCTGGCTGCGGTGCGTCACAACATGCGAGCTTGCTTCCAAACACAGAGAACCCCCACCGCACGTGAAACTCGGCTAGAAAGAATGAAACGGGGCTGCCGATTGAAAAACTTCTTCTGGAAAGAGAAGTGGCTCCGGTTCGACAAGGCGCCAAGAGAATTTGCCAGCGCCGACTCGGCACCATGGTCGCCCAAGTACGCGGCGCCGCGCGTCTGAAATGGTCACGCGGATCGAGCGAGAGGGGAAGAGCACTCACAACTTCTCGGTCGGCCTTCTTGGAGGCGAGGGCCTCGTTTTTGGTCTCCAAGTCGGCCTGGATGGCGTCTCGCCGTTTCGTCACCGTCTGAGAGCGACGAGGGAGACTGGAATCAAGGTCGGCCTCGGGAGGTCCCCGGTCGGCCCCTTTGCGCTCGGCGCTCTCGCTCACCTTGAGTACCTCGGCGCAGAGCACGTAGTCGTGGAGAGCGGGGACCAGCACGGCCGAGAGATGGCGGAGCCGCTCTTCCGCTTCTTTGCCGCATCGGTCCACGCAGCGGGCTACGAGGTTCAGCGGCTCGCGCAGCTCCTCCTCCACCTCCGCCCACTGGCCATAGAGGGGCCCGTACTGCTTCAGCTCGTCCAAGTATTCTGTCGGCGCGGGCCACGCGGACATTGAAGGCGACCGACGGGAGACGGCGGGAACGTCGCCGGCGCGTTTCTGGCGCACACGGTGGCAGTTTGGGGGGGGGGGGGCACCATACCTCGCTGCTCCTTGATGATCCTCCGAGAAACCTTGTCAACGGACGAGATCTTGCAGCCGAAACGTTCGGCGTACTCCTGCATCAGTGTGAACTCCTCCGGGCGGCTCTTGATGCCCCGCACCGAGATGGCCGCCGCTCGGACCGTCTCGCCCATTCGACTCAAGAAGCCCGGCCCGGGTGTCTTGCGAGACGAGAAATCCTGCGGTTGAAACGCAACTTACTTTGGGCTCGCGACGTGAATTTGGCTTTCTCGACTCGACTTCAGTTTTGGGAGTAGGGATGTCCCGATCAGATTGTTTTGAGGGGGGGGCGCACCCAACTATCTCTCCCGATCAGGTCACCCATCCATCCATATTCCCAGGCGGCGTCCTCATCGGATGCCCGAGCCACCTCGCCTGGCTCCTCTCGACGCGGAGGGGAAGCGGCTCAACTCGGAGCCCCTCCCGCATGAGCTTCTCTTCTCGCCTTCTCTCCGAGGGAGAGCCCGGACGCCCTGCGGAGGAAAGCCGTTTCGGCCGCTTGGATCTTTTCCGGCCATGAGCCGCAGCCGCGAGATGAGGGCGGGAGTGTCGGGCGACCGCTAAATCGAGAGCTTTGCCCTTTGGCTCCGCCTCCTTTTTCACCACGACAGACCGATACAATGTCCGCATCGTTTCCAGTCAGACAGGGGCGGGGGGAAGAGAGCACTGTCCCAACGACAGCGCTGGGGTCTTGTCGTTGCTCCGAATACAACGTGCGCTAGAGTGCGGCGTCCGGGAGAGCGCTGGGCGTGGCTCTCACCGTCACCCCCAAAAGAAGAAAAGCTAAGATTGTGTCCTATCAAATGAAGCTCTTGCGCTTCCCTTTGACAAGCTCTTGATGGCTTTGGACCATTTGGTGACATGAGAGAGTCTGGGCGGAAATGAGGGGAAAAATCGGATCGGGATGTCCCTATTTGCCACGTGGACAATTTGTCGTTGTTATTTGATTTTATTGAGGATTGGTCTGCGCCGACGTGTGTCCTACCTGAGCAGTCAGGAAGAGTCGAAAGTGGCGACTGGACGACAGGGTGGGATGCTCGGCGATCTTATTGAGAAAGCGGTGCAGGGCTTTCTTCCTGGTGTCGATGAAGTCGTCGGTGAAGCGCTCCACCATGCCTTTCATCACAAACTTCTCCGGAAGAGGCTGAAAGACCAGCATCCTTTTCACCCGCCACGCTCAAATTGCACCGACGATGCTTCTTTTTTTTTTAATTCGGGTTTGCCAAGTCAGAAGCCATCAGCGCACGTCCGGCGTAAGCTATAGGCCAGCCCGCGGCAAAGTCGCCACGCGCCGCGTTTACACGTACGGGGACGATGAGGCTCGGGTGGCTTTCTTCCAGTCGGCTTCGTAGCCAAAGGAAGTCCTGGTAGCGACGGAGCACCTCGTACTCGCACGAGTCAAACTCACTCCTCGCCGTCTGGAAAGAGGAAGCACAAACCGCTCTCAACTTCCAGCAGGTCACGTCAGCGCCTTTCCATAAGCGCCTCCCGCCCACAGGACCGCGGCGGCTGAGTGCGTTTGCAGAGGCACGCGGCGGAATGATTTGCGAGCGTGTGCGCGCCTGCCAGCTTACCTTGGTCACCACTCTGTACACGATGAAGGTCTCAATAGCTGTGACGCGACTCTCTGGACTGTCGACCGTCACAAGCAAGTCTTTGGCGCCGCCGGTCTGCTGTTCATCTTCATCCAGTTGGTACTGGTTGAGCATCGAGCTGGGAGAGTTGGCCACGGGATCCTCGTCTGTCAGTAATAATTTCTGAACCCAAGACAAGGCGGACACTATTTGTTTTTTTTTTTCCCCATGAACACACGAGCAACGAATTCATGCGGCGGCTGCTCGGGGCACGGCGAGCTCGCGCTTCGTCGCGGTGAAGCGCCACAACC
>NW_017805931.1:88764-91737 GCF_001891065.2 Hippocampus comes | reverse complement strand
GGAAAGCCGTTCCGGCCGCTTGGATCTTTTCCGGCCATGAGCCGCAGCCGCGAGATGAGGGCGGGAGTGTCGGGCGACCGCTAAATCGAGAGCTTTGCCCTTTGGCTCCGCCTCCTTTTTCACCACGACAGACCGATACAATGTCCGCATCGTTTCCAGTCAGACAGGGGCGGGGGGAAGAGAGCACTGTCCCAACGACAGCGCTGGGGTCTTGTCGTTGCTCCGAATACAACGTGCGCTAGAGTGCGGCGTCCGGGAGAGCGCTGGGCGTGGCTCTCACCGTCACCCCCAAAAGAAGAAAAGCTAAGATTGTGTCCTATCAAATGAAGCTCTTGCGCTTCCCTTTGACAAGCTCTTGATGGCTTTGGACCATTTGGTGACATGAGAGAGTCTGGGCGGAAATGAGGGGAAACCCACGGGCTGAAAATCACGCCATCGGATCGGGACGTCCCTATTTGCCACGTGGACAATTTGTCGTTGTTATTTGATTTTATTGAGGATTGGTCTGCGCCGACGTGTGTCCTACCTGAGCAGTCAGGAAGAGTCGAAAGTGGCGACTGGACGACAGGGTGGGATGCTCGGCGATCTTATTGAGAAAGCGGTGCAGGGCTTTCTTCCTGGTGTCGATGAAGTCGTCGGTGAAGCGCTCCACCATGCCTTTCATCACAAACTTCTCCGGAAGAGGCTGAAAGACCAGCATCCTTTTCACCCGCCACGCTCAAATTGCACCGACGATGCTTCTTTTTTTTTTAATTCGGGTTTGCCAAGTCAGAAGCCATCAGCGCACGTCCGGCGTAAGCTATAGGCCAGCCCGCGGCAAAGTCGCCGCGCGCCGCGTTTACACGTACGGGGACGATGAGGCTCGGGTGGCTTTCTTCCAGTCGGCTTCGTAGCCAAAGGAAGTCCTGGTAGCGACGGAGCACCTCGTACTCGCACGAGTCAAACTCACTCCTCGCCGTCTGGAAAGAGGAAGCACAAACCGCTCTCAACTTCCAGCAGGTCACGTCAGCGCCTTTCCATAAGCGCCTCCCGCCCACAGGACCGCGGCGGCTGAGTGCGTTTGCAGAGGCACGCGGCGGAATGATTTGCGAGCGTGTGCGCGCCTGCCAGCTTACCTTGGTCACCACTCTGTACACGATGAAGGTCTCAATAGCTGTGACGCGACTCTCTGGACTGTCGACCGTCACAAGCAAGTCTTTGGCGCCGCCGGTCTGCTGTTCATCTTCATCCAGTTGGTACTGGTTGAGCATCGAGCTGGGAGAGTTGGCCACGGGATCCTCGTCTGTCAGTAATAATTTCTGAACCCAAGACAAGGCGGACACTATTTGTTTTTTTTTTTCCCCATGAACACACGAGCAACGAATTCATGCGGCGGCTGCTCGGGGCACGGCGAGCTCGCGCTTCGTCGCGGTGAAGCGCCACAACCGCGGCCTCTTCTCGCGCACTGAACGAGGCCAACGGCGGGTGCGGCGTCCGGCCCGCGTTGAAGGGGAAAACTCGGAGGCCACTTCGGCTCGGGAGAACGGTTTGACGGACCGCCTCGCGTGGCGTAAGAAAAGAGCAGCTCGAAGGCTTCCGACGCGAACAAAACGACCCGTCTCCAAATCACTGGGCGCAGTAACTCCGAAATGGACGTGAAGAGCAAAAGCCGATCGAAGCGCGAAGGTCGGCTCGTCTGCCGATTCCCAACGTTTGTCGTCCCTCCGCAAGAAGCGAGCATTGCCGAAAGTTACGACGAGGAAAAAAAAAAAGGCAGTCTTCAGCAAAATCGTCACTCGAGAGTGTTTCGAGCGGGGCGACGTCCGCGTCGCGAGAGCGGGAGTCGGGAAGTTTGACGGTACCTTACTGAACACCTCCAGGTCTTCGTCTTCTTCCAGATCCAACATGTCCTTTGCTAACATGTCCGCCCGACAATTCATCTCACCGCTTTCGCTGTGGACGAGTGAGAGCCGACAGATAAACTTTGCTCGACGTCTACGCGACGCCTACCACGGAAAAGGAGCCGTCCGATCCCATAGTTGCTACTTTTTCCTTTCCAAATAAAAGCTAGCGTTTTCAAAATAAAAGCGAGGCGAAGCCTGACCCCTCTGCTTCCTCTTCGTGATCCAAACGGGTTGAACCTGCCGAAGAGGCGTGGCGTTCATAGGAGTTTTCACAGTGGATTCCCCAACCCCGCCGACCCCCGCATTCTTGGTTCGAGCTTCTGCCGGCCCATTTGGGGGAGACCTCAAACCGCACCGACCGAGGAGGCACCGAAAGATGTCGCACTTGCACCTGCGCAGGCCAACTACGTCGCATCCGCAACATTCCAAATAACCTGACTTGAATGTTTTTTGTGTGTGGGGGGGGGGGGCGCTAAGGTCATGTTGACGGTGCAATCGGATACCATGTTTGGAAACGGAGCTTCAAAATAGGGAAAATGACGCGGTCTTTGTTTTCGGTTTGGATCGAGGAACTGCAACGTTGAAATACAGCTTGATTTTCTGCTGCGTTGCTTGGAACGAGTCAGGAAAAGTTGAACAACAGTTTTGGGAACGCACAATTTGATTTCTAAAAGCAAAATAAAATCTTGCACGGGACACAAATGGAAAAACGGCTTGTCGGCCCGCTTTTATGAATTAGATCGTGGCTGATAGAAGGCCACTTGAGAAAAGGCCAATGCTTTGCCCTTCACCGTTTTTGATTTGTTTTCTTTGTTTCGTTTGATCCAATGCAATCGATCTTTAGTGATACGGCGCTTTCACAACACATGCCGCTTGAAGCAGTTCCCGCGAGCTTGAAGCGGCCCGTTTCAACTCGACGGGGTGTCGACTTGGAAATGTTTGCTCCAGACAAATTCTGTCAAGGCCTCGGCCGACTTCCTGTTCGGACGCTCATTGCTGTCAGGTAAGAGTGCTTGTGTCCAAGTGTGTGAAAGATGTGTTGCGCTTGATACGTTGTCGACGTGACAGCAGGTGCGCGGCGGGGTGGGGG
>NW_017805931.1:46537-88593 GCF_001891065.2 Hippocampus comes | reverse complement strand
GGGGGAAGGGGTGGGGGGGCGTCCCCTCCCCTATACAAGCAGGAGGCCCCAGCGCGGACTCTGACCGGCAGCAACGGGGGTAGCGGCGGCGGCGGCAGCAGCAGCAGCAGCACACTGAGGATCGAGGGACGGCCTGGCAGGCCGAGTCATGGACCGCGAACCGGACCCGGACGACGACGACGACGACCGACTGGACGACGAGCAGGACGCCCGCCAGCTGGAGCGGCGCATGAGCGAGAGGCGGCGGGCCCGCTCGCTGCCCGCCTGCCCGGCCTCGCTGCTGCTGGCCGCCGCGGCCCGGAGCGAGCAGCGCAAGCGGGTCCAGTTCGCAGACTCGCTCGGTCTGAGTCTGGCCAGCGTCAAACACTTCAGCGCGCTCGACGAGCCCCGAGTGCCCACCAAGGTGTTCTCCAGACACACCGGGCGGCCGGCGGGGGGCGGGCGGCACTCGCAGCCGGCTGGGGGAGGGCGCCTGGTGGCCTGCTTCTCCGAGCCGGCGGACCCGGACTCTCGCCTTCGGCTGCAGCGCGTGTGCCTGGAGGGGCTCTCCGTCACGCACTTCGACGTGCGCGGACACGTGCGAGTGCTGAGCGGGAGCGCGCGCGGGGAGGTGGGCGTGCGCTACACGTTCAACGAGTGGCTGTCGCACGTGGACGCGCAGGCCCTGCTGCTGGACGCGCAGCCGCCGGCCGGCGGGGGCGCGCGCTACGGCTTCACCGTCTACACGCCCCCAGAGATGGAGGCCGGCGCCGCCGTGCACCTGGCCGTCTACTTCCGCTCCGACCAGGGCGACTTCTGGGACAACAACGACGGGCGAAACTTCACGCTCCGCTACTGCGCGCCCGCTTTGCCGCCGCCCGAGCCGCACGACCGCTGCCCGGAGCCGGCCGCCGACCGGAAGTGACGTTTGGCTCTGGCGCTCAAATCATCTGGCGCGGATGTTCACGTGCTGCTCGAGGACATGTCACGCTTCCGGGTTAAGGTGCGCCGCACGTAAAAGTGCTGCAAGCGAGGCTCAACACTTTCCATCCCATTGGGCAACGCGAGCGCGGGGTTTCTGCGTGTGGGGGGGGAGAAGGGGCTGCTGGGCTGATCTGAACAGGCCCAGCAAAACAAAACTTGTTGCAGGTGAACATTTGTCATTCATCAGCCCACCGTCCCACACGCTTTGAATCCATTTCAACTTCTTGCGAGACATTTTGTGCAGTCCTTCTCCTCAGCACCTGTTGTCCTTCTTTGGCTCTTTGGGGCCCATCGTATAACATCACTTTGAGGAAATGAACAGACTCGTTCACTCGTGGATTCCTAGCGTGCGTGCTTCAAGCTGTTCTGTTTTTTCCCACTCAATGTTTACTGTGAAAGTGAAGACGATTAAACCTGGCTCTTCTCTTGCTGCGTTTGTGCTGCGTGTCTTCCAGTAGAGCTCAGCATCGCGCGCCCTGTTGTGGCAAAATGCAAGTCCAAATTCTCCCCAAAAAGTTGACTTTCAAGTCCGAGTCATATCTGAAGTGTCATCTATAGTGAGCGAATAACGTCACCGGGAATGGCTGCAGGATTTTTTTGGATGGATGGAACGTATCAAAAAAAAAAAAATGCTGGAGGAGCTCAACTGGAGCAGATGACCGATGGAGGTATCCCCCCACCAACGTCATAGCCCCGCTAGCGGCCATGCGCGTGCACGCTCAACACCTGACGTGCGTATGTGAGGAAGCGGGCCACGGTCGCGGGTCCTCAAAGAACACAGCGCTCTATTCTTAACCCGCCTGCTAGCTGCGCGGTCAGTCACCCGTTTCTCCTTTGCTCCGGTAACCCGACATTGGAACCCGCCCACCGAGCCCTCTCCGCGCTAAAACGTGCAGTGGCTTCAAAAAGCTTCCATTTCACTTTCGTCACATAAAGTGCTTTTATTTGGGTCTCTGTGGAAGTCGGCTGCTGCGACGCCCCCCATGACGCACCGCCCACCTCACAAGCCGGAAGCTGATTGGCCGCTTGCTGCTACTCCACCGCCGTCTTCTGAGCCTGGAACATACTGCCCACGACCACCTGCGGGAGCGCGCGCACACACACACACATACACACACACAAAACTGCATCACGTGACAAGCCTCCTCTGTCGCAATCCCATCAAAATCATGACGTCGCATGCAAACAAAAAAAAGACAGTGAATGTTTTGCTTCTTCTGTAACTTGCTATTAGGCAACACTCGCTCTGTTTGCCGTCACTTTGCCTGCGTGTGCCTGCGTTGTCGATTGATTTTCGTGCCTTTGAGGACATATCAGCTCCACATGACCCCAGTGCAGGGGTGCCTTGAGACACGAGTTGAATGCGTTGCACCACCATGCCCATAAATCAAGACGCCCTTTCCTCAAGGACACCACGGCAAATGCAATAAACCAACATGCAGATCTCGTCTGCGCATGCGTGAGAATGGAGGCGAAAAAAAAGGCGATCAAACCGCGAGCGGCTTGGTACACACACACACACGTTCATCGACTGGCATGAGGGGAATAGCTGCGCAGGACCACCAGAGGGCGCCAAATGCTCACGAGACGGCAGCCTGGTGACGTCATGGCTCGGCCCCGCGGCTCGGCCATGATCTTCATATTTAGCTGATGTGGTCCAGCCCGACAACTGTTCAGCGGCCGTACGGCAATGGCCAAAAAAATCCATTTGAAATCGACCAGGAAAGCTCATAAATGAAAATGGGGGGACAAACAGTCCGTTTTGGAGACAAAATGTACTTTCGGTTTGTTCTCCTCCCCAATTGGAGTTGTAGTAATGTCATTTGTTTTGGTGATCACCTTGATGGGTGGAAGGGCAGCAAAGCTGACAACAACTTGCCCATGTGAAAGAGAAGAAAGAAGAGAAAAACTGCAGCTGGGCCGACATTTGGCTGGCAATTTTTGGACATGCCGGCAGACTCACAATGGAGCTTGTCGTTGCGCAATATATACCAAAGCGAGATTTTCCTTTGGAAACAAAGCGGCCCGTATACATCGCATTTGAAAACATTCCCAAAGTTGCCGTCAGGAAAAGAACGCAAAATATAGATGCAACGCTTCCAGGGGGAGGGGTGTCGGCGAGGCAGTCGTTCACGCTGGGTGTCGTCCTACTTTGGGCTTCCCAAAAGCAACTCGTGCGTCAGAGAGAGCTGACTTGGCTTCTGGTCTCAAGTCGCAGATGTGCACCCCCCGCCCCATCCCACCCAATTTGTAACAGTTTCCGTGACCTGACAACACACGAGCACGACCCTCAAGGTGGCCGCTCTACGACGCGCCGTCCGCTGGCGGCACCCGAGAATGAGCCCGAGGATGCATTTTGGGAACGAGCTCAGCCGATTAGCCGGCCGGAGTGGCGCGGGTGGCAGGTCAGGAAACGGGCGCTCGTCAGCCTGAGGCTCTGTCGGCGTGCGCGTACGTTACCTGTCTCTGTATCAGCGCCAGTGACTGGCGGCCCTCCAGCACCAGCCTCTCCACCGTGTTTGGGTCGGCCACATCCTTGTTGACTCTGAAAGCGTCGCGCACACGCCGCACCGCGTACGTCCTGCAACGGACGCAGATTGGGATCAGGATTCAATTCTTATTCTAATTACGACCACTCTCATCATCGCATTTGAGGGCAGCAAAGGCCAAAATGGCCGCCTCCACAGATGGCAGAAAACGGGTCGGGTCATCTGCCTCACTCTTTGTTCACAATTGCAATATTCATCGAGATAGCGTGTGGAGACTCGTGAGGACACGGGCAACATATTCTTGCAAAGAACATTTTAGCCTTGGAATCCCCTTCAAAAAACGGCGACGAAAAGTCGGCCCGCCTGTGAAACCAGACTGATTGCAGCCGGAGGTCTTCCCAGTTCAAACGACTCAACTGTTGCCGCTAATTTGATTTGCGTAGCTTGGAGATACAAACACGCACACGCGCGCGCACACACATGCAGAAATCAATAAAGCGATGGCCAGCCAGCAGTGGGAGTGTACAGCGTCTTGCTTCACTTCCTGTTGGCATGTGGGAGCACGCTAACGATGCCTATGTGTGTGTGTGTGTGTGTGTGTGTGTTTGTTTGTGCGTGCCACCAAGAGAAGATCTGCCTGAGAGTATCTCTTGATGCTGTTTGCATTTGTGGCTGCGCCGTGCGTGTGAGAGGAGCACTTAACAACTACCATAGAATCCAAGCTAATTTCCGCTAGCCTGTGTAAAGCGTTTCACATTATATAGTAGCATTGTATGACAAAACGATCGGTTGTTGAATGTATGTTTGATTGACTTTTGTTGATGTCAGTTTGACAGTAAAGTTCAAGTGGGAATGACAAACAGGTTGAAGCAAGCACACTTCCCTTTACTTGGAGAATGGAGTCTTCATTTAGTCAAAAGCGATCATATGTGATCGTCTCCGATTTATTAACGGGGACAGAGTGAGGGTTGGCGCCAAGGAATACTTGGATGATGTTTCTGTTGCTTCATAATATGTTGAAAGCGCGGAGGAGGAAAAACTAACTTTCGAACATATGGAGGGCGGGGGCGGCGGTTTGGATCTGCGTCGTGAGGTCAGGGTGCTTTTGGGAGCGTGAAAGTACAAGGACTTGTTTTGTCGCTTGTGCTGACGATGGAGTGGAGATGCCACACAGCTGGCAGGTGCTCAGTGACCTTGACAAGTTCCACTTCTTCTTGCTGGCGCAGCACATTGAGCATTTCAGATTGTGCCACTAAAGCCTCGATGGATCAGATTTACGAGGCGTCGTTAAAAACACGAGCGCAACAAGGACGTGATCGCGGGATAACGACTTTTATAGGGATGAGATGGAGGGAGCGGAAGGACGAGGAAGGCAACGCAGGGAAATGACGGCGGAGCCGGGCAGGAATGGTGAAGTGGAAGTTTCACCCTTGTGCTTCTGATGGCACAATCAACTCATTGATTATTCAATTTCACAACTCCTTCGACAAATGATTGATCATTTTCAGCAGGGGCGACCAGCCAGTGGATCACAGATCGACACCAAATCGGTCGCGAGGTGTGTGTGCGGGTTAATATTCCCTAAAAGAGATGTGAAATGCATGACGTCAACAATGTGGAAAGTGAAGTGCGATTTGTTATATTGTACACTTTACGATGACCCGGGAGTGTAGGTTTGGTGACATTAACCGAAATAACCCCGATTCTATTAGCCGGATGAGGAAAACATTTGAATGGCTTGTTGATTCGGATGTTTTTGTAATTGTTTTTTCCCCTTCGAAAGCGCTGACAACAAGACTGTGGGTAGACTGTTTTTGACAGAGGTTTCTGTTGTGTTTTGATCCCGGGACTTGGATAGTCATTTAGAAAGTTTAGTCGGGCCGTGGAAGCCCGACTAAACTGGGACTGGGCGGACCGCTGCATGTATTTCACAATGCTAAAAATGTCATTCGAGTGACGTCCGATGCTGGCGATGCAAACAGTGCGAAGCAACACTAGCAACCCGCTGACTGACACGCCTTTAAAACGAAATGACGCAACAGGAAGCATGGCGGGCTATCGACTCGCAGTTTTTACCTGTAGTTGTACGAGGGGAAGTTGTAACTTTCTCTTAGGAGCATCTTGTACAGAGAAATCACCTGCGCTCTCGAGGGCGCCGCCATCATGTTGCTACGCTAACAACGCTAAACCTCAGACAGCTGACATTAAGACCCCACTGACCAGGGTGCCCGAAGAGTGCCTGTTCCATTTAAGCATTGGTGCCGCGAACTTTTGCCTTTGTTGTGATTTCTGGCCAAAAAAATTGATATAGCCTCTTTTTTGGGTGCCGTGGTTGACGGTCAATATGCACACATTTACAGAATGATACTTTGAATGACGAGTTTAACATACGGGCACGTTTGTGGCCACTAAACGGAAGGCAATGCCGCGCGACGTGTGAAGGTAAGCCCCTCTTGCGATCTGTACAATAAAAAAAACAATAACAAAACGTTCAAACATGAACTCTGCGTTTTACCCACATGAATTGATGTGAGAGTAATGCGCGTTATTGCAACACGCCAAATGGCAAACACGTCGATCAACATCTCACCCAACGTTCCCCTTTTGTTGTTATTGGTAGGTTGGAGGGCAACAGGCAGGGCTGACCAAGAGCCATTCATTCAAAGTCATTTGTTTCCAAAGTGGCACATTCATTAACTGCTGTCGTCGCAGATCACAGAGGGCCACGGAACGCCATCAAGATTTTACGATGATCACTCCACGTCTAATGTTTGTCAGTCATGTAACTCACCGAGTGAACCAAAATATGCGATACGCCTCTCATGTTATCCCGATGCCGTGCACTTGCAGACTCCTGCAAAGTGCAAGCATGTCCACGGAAAACCTCCAACGTGAACATAATCACGTTTGTAAAGACGCGCACCTTGATACAGCTCTTCCGTTGGGAACAAAATTCGGCCCGGGAATATCTGTCAACGGGGCGGACGGAGGCCGTTCAGAAAAGCCCCCAAATTCCCGATGGCCACTAAGGCCCTGACAACGAGCTTTTAAAATCTGTGAAATTACAGACCCTGCAAAAAGGGGGGGGGGGAAGTAAAGAAAGGAAATCTACACGCATTACACCCAACTACATTCCATCTCACGTTAACATATTCCAAGACTTTTGAAAAGGCCCGTCACCACGCTTGCAGTCAAGAAATGGCAGACTCATGCATAACATCACTTGGAGGAAAAGATAAGGAGGCTCTCACAGGTCGAGTCGCTTCGAGCTCTTTATTTGGTACTCACAGTTGAAGGGAAGTTTCCTGTCACTCCACGCTGGCCTTCTCTGAAGCCATGTTGAGCAAATGACGGCGTTGACCTTTTTGTCTCCGCAATTTCCCCTCGGCACAGAATATTCTGCTGACGTTGCGCTTTGATTCTCCGCACACAGCCTGTAGGGGTCCGCCGGTCCTTCAGCAGCTTCTGGCACTCGCGGTCATGCTCTTCCGCCAGCCGCTGCGCCTCCTGTCGCCGCCGCTGGCCGCGTCCCACCGACGTGCGCACACAGCGAGCCCCGCCCTCGGCCAGGAGAGCGTGGAGGTGTTAGGTCGCGCCTACGCGTGCGACGACTACACCAATGTCACGCCCAAGGTCCTGGCCAAAGTGGGCCGCAACCTCCACAACCAAAGGCATCATCCGCTGTGGCTCCTCAAGGAGCGGATCAAAGCTCACTTCTACAGGTGCCTTCTCCGTGCTCAAATGAAGTCACCGTTTTAGCGGACGATATTCGCCCTTTTCAAAATATGCAGAGTCGGGATTTGCCCATGAAATGCTCATGCTTTTGGCAATTCTGCCACTTTATGACCTTTCCTCTTGAGCGCACGCAGCGACCAGTCACTTTTCAGCTGACCATCTTAAGAGCAAGCATTGTCGAAAAGTTCAATTCTGCTCCTTGTGGTTTCTCTGGTCAGCGCTTACGCGGGTCGCTCGGGCAACCCGCTGTTCTCGGCCCACGACAACCTGAGCCCCGTGGTCACCGTGGAGCAGAACTTCGACAGGTCATTTGATCGATCGACATCCGCGTGCCCGTCCGGTCCGCTCACCGACTGTCTTGACTGATTGACAGCTTGCTGATCCCGCCCGAGCACCCCAGCAGGAAGCGCGGCGACAACTACTACCTGAACAGGTGAGCCGCCTCGCGTGCCGCGCCCCGCCCCGCCCAGAAGGGACCGGTGCCCACTCACCTCTTCTCGTAGGAGCACCATGCTGCGCGCGCACACCTCGGCCCACCAGAGGGAGCTGGTGAGCAGCGGCCTGGACGCCTTCCTCTTGGCCGGAGACGTGTACAGGCGGGACGAGATCGACGCCAGCCACTATCCCGTCTTCCACCAGATGGAGGGCGTGCGCCTCTTCTCCAACCGCCAGGTAACGGCAAACGACAGATGCTTCTTTTGCAAGTGCCAACCCATCCAAAAAGGGACTCGTCTCCGCACGTCCCTTTCTACCCAACACAAAAAAAAAAAAAAAAAAGAGAGAGAGAATGACAGATTTAGGCTTCACACAAGGACAAAAAAAGAAATTCCCGATTAGTTTCACCAATCTGATCAGAAGTCGGATCAGTCTTTACTGTCCAGTCGAGCCCAGCTGCTCATGAGGGATTGGGATGCATTGCCAAAAAAAAAATAATAAATTCAACTCCCAAAAATGCTGATGAACATTCAACACATGGAAAATGTCCCCCCCAGCCCCCTCATTTCTCATTTTGAGTATATTAAAAAAAATAAATAAATAAAGGCGACCTAATTCATTTTCTGACTTTGGATGGCCGGGGCTTTATTGTGCTTAGCTCTTCTGCGACGTTGCCGACGGTGACGAGCTAAACATGTTTGAGGCGGCGGGGGGCCGCAGGACGCCTCACAAACAGGAAGTCCACAGTCTGGAGGCCGTCAAGCTGCTGGAATTCAACCTCAAGCAAACGCTCAGCGGACTAGTCAGGCACCTGTTCAGAGAAGGTCGGTCGTGCGCGCCGCACCTCGCCTCGCCTCACCTCACCCAACGTCGGCTGACTTTGTCTTCATCGTCCTCGGCAGACTTGGAGGTGCGCTGGCTGGACTGCTACTTCCCCTTCACTCATCCCTCCTTTGAGATGGAAGTGCGTTTCCGTGGCGACTGGATGGAGGTGCTGGGCTGTGGAGTCATGGAGCAGCAGCTGCTCAACTCTGGTCAGAAGACACACACGCACGCACGCACGCACGCGCAGCGAGGCAGTAACCTTTGAACTTGATGGATAAGGTTGCACGGTGGAAGATTGTTTAGTAGTCATAATCCATTCTTTGCTCGATTCAAGATCAAGTCTCACTCGGTCACTAATCGAAGACAATCCAGTCTGATGTTAGCCTCGACTTTGAAGTGTTCATAATACTGACCCTTTTTCTTCTGGAATGATTGTATCATATTCACCTTTTTGAGTGACACACCCACTTCAAGTGAAGTGGCTGCTCAATAGTGAGCTGCTTGCTGGCTGCTGAACTTCCTCCCTTCCTTGCGCTGGCCCGCTGCTCGTTGCCATCAGTCATTGACACTTGGCCCATCACAACCACCACCACGTGGCACTCCGCATTTGACTGCCGCCACGGCACGTGCACGCGGGCCAGCCAACTCGCCTCGAGAGGCGAGCAGGCCAAAAATAGTTCAAAGATGCTCACGCATTCATTCGTACACCGCACGAGACGAGCGTGCACGCACGCCTCCCCTACACCTCCACTGCGGCAGTGTGGCTGGTTGCTGCGGTAACGCCCCCCCACCCCGCAGCCCATTCTCAATCCAATATTTCTGCAGCATCGGAGACAATAGAGAGCAAAAAACGTGAGAGAGCACCCGAGTGACTGCAGTAGAGTGAGCGAGCGGTGGGTTGGGGCGCCTGGGAGGAGGAGGAGGAGGCGGCGGCGGCAACAGGGGACACCGGTTGGCGTGCATCTTATTTAATTCTGCGATCGCCATATGTGGTGCCTGAGGCCAGGCGTGCATGCGTGTGTGGTTGCGCGTGAGTGCATGGGGGGTGGTGGGGGGCAAGGGCACAAAGCAGAGCTGCTGGGGTGCGGCCAAGAGGAAGTTAGGAAGACGAGGGGGAGTGATGGATGCTGGAGGAGAAATGAAACCTCATTAATTCACTCAGGAAGTGTGAGAGGAGCGAGTGCTTTTCCCTTCTATTATTTAGCCATGACACTTCGTGTATGTGCGTGCGTGCGTGTATGTGTGTGTGTGTGTGTGTTTCCCAGGGTTCCCCCTCCCAACAGATGGGACCTGCTAATGACCAGGCCTCCTGGCCAAAACCGGAATTACACACACACACTTCCCAGGGGACCAAAAAAAAAAAAAAGGGGGGGGGTAGGAGGGTTTTGGTGGGATAATATGTGCATGGGTGTGCGCACGCGTGTGTGTGTGGTTAGTGAAATCTGATTAAAGTCGTGTTGGTCACAATTAAGAGGCTCTCAAAGCTGTCGCCACGGGCCCTTGGGGAATGTGTGTGTGTGTGTGTGTGTGTGTGGTTCAGGTGCTCGCTTTGGCTCTTAATCCCCCCTCTTGAATAAATCATGTCTCTCCCCCACGCCCACCAGTGCCCCGCCCCCTGCTGTCATGAAGCTTCATGTTATGATGAGTCACCTTTTGTGAGCTGAGGATGGAAGGATGACAAGCGGAAGGATGAAGTGGTGGTCAGGAGGAAAGAGGGAGGAATGACAGATTTAAAAACAAAAAGAAGGATGCAGGCCTGATGGAGGAGGAAAGACTGACGTCCGTTGGCGCTCCCTCCCTTTTTTCGTCTTCTGTGTTTCCACGTTTGTAATGAGCTGACCTCTGAGCCCCATGTGACGGATTTAGATCTTTGCGACCCACCCCCCCCACCGATCCGTCCTTTCATCCCCACATTCCTCCTCCTTCTGCATCATCCCTCGCTCCGTCTGCCTCACTAACACCCACCGCAGACAATGACTGGTGGCCAGCTGGTCCCCGCCCCCCTCCCCACCCGACACACAAACACCCGTTCCCAGAGGGCCTGAGGTGACCGCTTTGAGAGGCTGTTAATTGTTGGCGGCATGACTTTAATCAGATCTTACCTTCTCCATACACACGTAAGGAGAGCGCGGGTCAACAGTGCGAAGACGACACATGACGCGGCGGGCCACTTTGATCCAACACTTGGCCAACATGCACATTTGTGGCCATCAAGTTGTCAGAATGCATCCCCTGAAATTCAAAGTACTCATGAGAAGTTTGTTCCCGTTGTTCATGAAAAGGATGTGGAGGCCGCAAATGAGAAAAAGAACTTGGGAGCGCAAGTGGGGCCTCAATTTCAATCTTCTTCCCACGTTACGTTTGGCGCGCCGGAGGTCCAAATGTAAAACGGTAAAATCATCTCCGAAGACAACAACTTCTCTCTCTGTGCAAATGAATGAGTTTGGTGTGTGTGTGTGTGCGTGTGTGTGTGGGCGCGCGCGCGCATGCTTGCGTGTGTGGGGAGGGTTAGCGAAGGGCAGAGCAAACATTTGTTTGCGCAACCATCCATCTCAGCAAGCCGTCATGTTCCACAACAAACAATGGGGGGACGGACACACACACACACACCTGGCAAAAAAAAACCTGATGTCTGACAAAGACTTGGCACTGACCTCCAGGAGGCGCTACTTGCGGTAGCGCTTGGTGCGCTGTTGCCACGAGCAGCTCGAGTTGTTTTGGGTTGCTCGGAGGCCGCAAATGTCGTTGACTGGATCCGCCGTTTTCATTGGCCTGCAAACAACAACGATGATTTCAGTCAGATTGCAAAACAGTCGCTTTGGGCCTTTCTCTTTAAGAACAGGCCATTCTTTCCAATTGACAGGAAATGGCAAAGCAAAAACCGAGGACGATTCCGCGCCGATCGCATCCATCAGAGAATCCGCAAAAACCTTGGGGGCCGTCTTGCCAAGTCAAAGATGCAAAGAAATTCCGTCTTGCTTCGCAAACATTGGGGACTCTGTTGTGCGGAAAGGCTGAAATTGTGACCGGCGGGGACAACTTTCCCAAGGACCGACCGATGATCCAAACGGCGGATGTTGATGGTTGTTGACGAATTGTCGCACCTGTAGCGCCGCCCCTCAGGATGGGTCGCAGCGGACTTTGGCAAACGGTGGGAATCGGATCGCCGGTGAATCCGACGAGGCCGACCCATCCTTCGCGTTGGGGGGGCATTTTCTTCAAAGAAAGAGGGAACGCGCTCGTGACGCGGAGACCAGAGTCGATTTTGGGGCAGACGCGCGAGCCGCGAGATCACGCGACGTGCCCCGCGGCTTCCTCCCACGTCGGGGTTGTCCGGACGAGTCGCGCGACCCCCTCCCGCTCAGTCAGCCAGGAGAAGCTCGGCCGCAAGCGGTCGGGAGGATTAGCGGCGCGGAAACGGGATGGCCGCTTCCGCCTCCGATCGAAGCGTCGACGTGCGGCGGACAGATGGCGAGGCCCGGCAGGCGGCGCGTTCGCAGAGATTTCCTTCTGCCCCCGCCGCTCCTCTGCGTCTTTATCCACTTTGTCGTCTGCCGAGGACGGCGTTTAGGCGCCATCTGCGCCAGCGGGGTGAAGCGCCACTTCCTGCCGCACAGCTGGACGGCACGTCGACGGGGCGCCACTTCCTGCGCGCGTCCTCGCCAATGCGAGGTACCGGGGTGACGTCACGGCCGTCTGCCGCTCGTTCATTCAGAGTCGAGTCACTTGCGCTCCTGACACGGACCGCCGTGAGATTCGTAGGCCTTTGAACTAACGCGTTCGGATCACCGCTTTGGGCACAGGAGGCAGGCGACGAAGGCTTCCTTGCGAAAAGATGCGCACTGGCCTCGTGGTTAACGCGTCTGCCTGTCTTTGAATTGGAGCGGGCGCGTCGTGTGGACTTTGCCCTCCCACGTTCCAAAATGTTGTCCTGCTGCACCGGCCAAGTGCGGGGGCGGGCTCACCAACCGAAGGCCAAACATCGGACGTCAGGATTCGAGGGCAGAATTCATTGTTCCGTCAATCACAGCGAGTCGTCCGGGTCCTGAAGCGGAGAAGCGGCCCCAGATGCCGTTTTTGCTCGGTCGAGGCAGCCGTGGCGTTGTTGAGACGATGTCCCGCATTCCTCCTGGATGAGTTGGAATTTTGGCAGGCAGGCAGGCGACTGTTGCGGGTTTTCTCAATTGCCGGATTCTCACCGTGCGTCGCCATGCTTTATTCCGCACCGATCGAATCCGTTAATGACTTGGAAGATTTCTTTCTGTTCTTGAACTTGTCGGGGTTACGACTTTTGGTGGCAGCTTTGGGAGATCGTTTGGCGGACGGGTTGTGTTTGAGGGGATTTTCTTGACTGAACGGGTCCAGAGCTAATCAGGCTTGGGTGTCATCACTGGAATTGAAATACTGGGGGGGGTGATTTTAGCAAGGGGCGCGATGACCTTCAAGTGTGAATTCATCACATCAAAAACAGCATTTTGTGTGTGTGTGTGTGTGTGGGGGGGGGGGTCTACTAGCTGACTTTGATGGTTTTGGGAAGGGGTTAGGGTCCTTTTTGCTGCGGCTGAATAACATGTTGTTGAAGTTGCTGTTGTGTGTGTGATGCGTTTGTTGTCAGCCGGCGTGGCCAACAAGGTGGGTTGGGCCTTCGGACTGGGCCTGGAGCGCCTGGCCATGGTTCTGTACAACATCCCCGACATCCGAATGTTCTGGAGCCAGGACGAACGTTTCCTCAAGCAATTCCGTGTGGACGACATCCACCAGGAGATCCGCTTCCAGGTAGCGAGCGTGACCGCCGCTTGGTTTGTTGTTTTTTTTTCCGCCCGGTCGTGCACGTCGCGGGATGTGCAGCCGCGAGGAAGATGAAGGCGCGTTCTTCGGAGGCTCTGCGGGGATCGCGGCTCATCTCCTGCCCAGTGACGCTGCGCCTTCCCTGGGCGCCGCCTCGTCGCCTTCCCCCTGCAGCCGGCGCAGATGGCCCGACACGCGCCTAATCGACCCCAAACCCGCACACACACACACACACACACACACACACACACACACACACACACACACACACACACACACACACACACACACACACAAAATCTAAACTTCAATGTGCTCTTTCGGAGGCAAACACATGCCTTGTTTTTCCTGAACACGTAGGCCTCCTACACTACGGCATTATATTGTTTCTCATGATGGTGCTACTTGAAGGGCGAACCGTTTTTTTAGGTGGGATTGAAAAGTTTGACAAGCACCCACTTTGACTTTGAATGACTTCACAACATAGACAACAAATTGGCCATGAACTCACTTGTTACAGTAACTATTATTCCGTTTCTTGTACGCATGTGTGTGTGTGTGTGTGTGTGTGTGTGTTTGTAGGAACTGAGCAAGTACCCGCCGCTGCACAACGACATCTCCTTCTGGCTCCCCGCGGCGGGCGAGCCGGCCTTCCACGCCAACGACTTCTACGAGTTGGTGCGAGCCGTCGCCGGAGACCTGGTGGAGGAGGTCACGCTGCTGGATGACTTCACGCACCCCACGTGAGCGCACGCACACACACGCGCATTGCATAGGAAGGACGGATGAGGAGGGGGAGGTGTCATTTTCTAAAAAAAAAAAAAAAAAGTTTTGATGATGATGGTGACATTTGGGAAAAATCGCGCGTCTCGGCTCTCCAACTGCCATCATCATGAAAACAATACAGTCACGTAGTAGGCCCAAGTGTTGAAAGAAGTAGTTTTCTTCTTAAAAAGTAGCTTCCTTCCACTCCCACGTTGTGCACTATTCAAACAAATCATTTCAAATGGATTTTGCAAGTTCAATCCAAACTGTTCTTGATAAGGTCTTAAAAATTGCATGCAAATGTCACGTGCTTCAACGTGAACCGCACCCGGTTCCAGAACCATGACGAATGCAACAAATGATCCAGAACCGGCGATCGTGGAAATGCACCGCGCGCCGTATGGCAGTGACGGGAAGGAAAGGGAATCGAGTTTCACGGGAACGGAATTGAGCGCGAGAGCAGATTAGCAAACACTAATGGCCATTAGCTGCGAGTGGCCGTTACGCGACACCATAATGGAGCCACGGAACCGCCTTCTCGGATCGCAAGGGCGATCAATCGGATCGCGTTTCACGAGACGGACGCCCTCGCGGCAGCTCTTACACGCACGCATACACTCGCGGGAAGTGTTGACTTCCTGTTGTGGCAGGAAGTCAAGAAAGTGAGCGGAGCGAAAGCCACAGGGGCCTGCCGGGCTAATCAAAGGTCAAGCGGAGCACTTAACGAGCAATTAGCACTGAGAAAATGGCGGCTTTATTCATTTTTAAGCATGCCCGCGCGCGCACACATATACCGATCGCAGGACCAAAAATGGCTCCCAACTTGAGTTCTTTTGGTTAAAGTGCAACATGAGCACGCTTGCGCTGGGATTCGTGTGTGTGTGTGTGTGTGTGTGTGTGTGTGTGTTGATCTCTATGGTGGAGGTGCACACTTGCATCATGGAGACGTCAATTATTCAACACATGCAGACATGACATATAGCACATTCACTCGTTGAGTGTACGCGCGAGCGTCGTGTTTGCGTGCACGTTGAATAATTGAGTGGCACCGGCGGGGCGAGCGACACGCGGGATGAATGAAGAGAGAGAGACCGAGAGACTGAGCCGGCCCCTGATCCTGTGGAGTGTTTCAGGAGCGGAAGGCGGAGCTTGTGCTTCCGCCTGGTTTACCGCCACACGGAGCGCACGCTAAGCCAACAGGAAGTGCGTGCGGTTCACCACCAGATACAGCGCGAGACCGAGACGCAGCTGGGCGTCGAGGGACGCTACTGAACACGCCCCCGGTCAATCTGTCCACTTTTACTAATTGTCACAATGAAATGTCAGTCGATATCAAAACACTGGAGCTCATGTTGTCGTTGTTGAAGATGACAACTTCTAAAACCAGTAAATGTTTCCAAATAAAACATCACAAAGATATCAGTTGTCCTGTGTTTGTTTTCGAGTGATGTGATGAGTGAGCCACTGGTTAGCCTTTGCCAGCTCACAGAGAGCTTGACTCCCAAGGCTCAGTCTTCAGAATGTTCATTTTGACGGCGAAGGGGAAGAGGAGCTCCGATCGTGCCACGAGCAACAAGGAGCGGAGCTCAAAGACAAACGGGAAGTCTCGCTGCCCGAGATTGAAAGCGGCAGGCGACCTCCTTCGGCCACAAAGCTAGCATCAAGCTGAAGCTCACGGTGAGCTCATGCTCATGACCGGCTCGTTGTCTCTCTTTCGATGATGAAAAGACGTCACAAAAAGTGTCTCCATCATTTTTCTCTCTCTTATTTCAGCCGCTGCCATTTCCCGTTCACGTGGCGATGCGCGGATGCCCGATCTGTTTCGTTTGGCCTCCGCGCTTACCAGATCTTCGTTGCGCGCGTGTTGCCGTGGAAACGTGTCCTCCAACAACGATCCCAAGGCTGCATCGGCGCAGCCCGGGATGGTTGTTGTTGTCTCGTCGTGACTTAGCTTGTGAGCATGTGTCACATGTTTCAAAATAGGAAGGTTTCAAGAAGCTTGCCGACACCCTGCCAAGCGCACTTTACATTTCCTGTTGAGACAGGAAGCTCGGTGCCGCGGCGGCCCGGTGAGCGGCTTTCTGATGGGGCTCCCAAAAGGGGAGGGGCTCTTATTTTTAGCAGCGACCCACTTTTACTCCTGAGCGACGCACTTGGAAAATGTTTGACTATAAATAAATAAACAGGAAACATTTTCACATTGGCAGTGTGCCTCAAAAATTCCAAAATAAAAGCTTTGGTCTTGATTGAGTCCTGCAACCAACAACTATTTCAATCATTGATGAATGTCTCGCTTAAATTTGGGTAATTGATCAATTGGATTTTTTTTTTTTTGGTCTATTTCTGAACTGAAAAAATTTTGACACGCTATATTGATTGAAAAAAATCAACAGCAATGTAATTTTAGGAGCATTTTATGTGAAGACCTTAAAAGTGGAACTGAAAACTCAGACTCGATTGTGAAGCAAGCAAATGACATTCCTGCCATTAGAATTAATTCTCTTTCTTTTTTTTTTTAACCTTGTAGGCGTCGATTTTCTCCCTCCACGGTCCAGCCATGTATATAAATTGCCTGGTATTTTCCAGTGCAAAGTGAGATTAACACGATACCAGCCGGACGTCAAGAATATATATAAAACAGGTTAGCTTCGAAATTAGCATGCCTTGTGACCTTGTGAGTTGGGGCTCCAACAGAAAGAAAAAGTTTCAACATTGCAGGTCACTGCTAGTTTACGGCTAATACATGCTAGGCGAACATAACTAGCACCTGTTCTTAATTGGCTCCCGAAAACAAACATCAATGTGCAAAAACAGCAGCAACATACACACAGATAGAATAATACTCACCCGCATATTTTACTAGTCTGTAGCCAAAAGAATTTAACCTCATTAACCTCATAGCTCCAGACGGAAATTGTTTCTTCTTCCCTCGGATCCCTATTTTCTATTTGCACGCGTGCACCACACTGCCTCGAAGTGGTCACGTCGCCGCACAGCACGAAGAGCACAGCCAAACACGCAGCTGGGCGTTTCCTTGGCGTCATCATCACGCGACAAACCTCATCATCGGGAAATTCTTTGCCAACCCTTTTAATCGGCGATGTTTATCGATTGGTTGTTGCTGCCCGAGATGTACGTGTGTGTGCGTGTGCGTGTGCCTGTGCCTGTGTGTGTGTGCGTGTGTGTGCGTGTGTGTGTGTGTGTGTGTGTGTGTGTTTGTGCGTGTGTGTGAGCGCGCACGCTCGCGCTGACACGTCTACTTGTGATATGAACAATGGATTTCAAGTAAAAAAAAGGCCGGGTAAATGGTTTCAAAAACGGAATCATCAATTTATAAATATAAAACATTTAAGAATAATATTATTAATAAAGCATTATGTTTGCCAAAAGTGAGGTCAATAAAATGTGTAATTTTTACACTGCTGGAGTGTCTTTTTAGTGTCTTTAATTTGTCTTCTTTCGTTCTTTTTTTCTTCGTTGCCGTTTGCTGATATTTTGAATACATTCATGTTTTGCTCTTTCTGAGAATAAAACATTTTGTGTCCTTTCGTGCCGTGCTCACTGACTCTCATTGTTGTCCAGAATGGTTGTAAACGTACGATTTTGATGATTTTCCTTGTACTCTTTCTGTCAGCGTTTCAGATCAATCGAATCATGTCGAACGTGCGCTTTGCAAGGCGATGAAATTCTTGTTCTTAGGTATGCCATAACGAGTGCAGCAGACGCCTGCAGGGCGTGGTCGCGAGTGGGTTGAGGCCAGGAGAAATCTCGCGGGATTTTCCACATGAATATTTCATGAGCGCCTTTCTTCTGCAGGCCTTAATTGCGTCTTCAATTATTCAGCAGCCTCGCTTCCAGGAATTAGTCGGCTCCCTCCGAGACATTCGCATGTGGTCCCCAAAAGTCATAAAAAAAATCTTTGTGTGTTTGTTGTTGGGTTGTTGTTTTTTTTTTTTGGTCAAATCGGATTTCAATTCGAGTATTTTGCCTTCACCGCATCTGTCAATAAAACAGCGAACAATGTGTCGCCAATGATTTTGTGCTCACACACGCGCATCCCAAAAATCATGCACCTGCAAGCCACCCGAGCGTCATGAAATATGAACTGGTCACATCTCAACGCTAATTGACACAAAAAATGGGATTCTTAAGAAAAAAAATTCCGATTGCGATAGTTATACATATACTGTATATACATATCTATCTATCTATATCTATATCGATAGATATATATTTGTTTTTTAAATGTCGTTGTCATTTCCCTTTTTCATGGGACCTATTTCGCGTGTGACGTTTTCATAAATAGAAAAGAAATGTGGGCTGATTGTTTAAAAAAAAATATGTCTCCTAATAAGAAAGCGACATTTGATGTGGACGCTACGCCCCCCCCCCCTTTTCCCCGCATTCTAAAAAGCACGCGGGTATGCACAGCCTGCTCGGCATGCTGTCAATGCTCGATTGTCTGCAAATGGGCGAGCCGCGCAGCAAACGGACGGAGGACTTTTGCTGTTTGGGCAGCTGAGGCCCGCTCGTCTTAATTCCGCACCTCTTCATCTCCAACCACCTTTCACGCAATGAGGGCGCGCCCGCATATGTGTGCGTGTTGTCGGTGTGTGTGTGTGTGTGTGTGTGTGTGAGTGTGTGTGTGTGTGTGTGTGTGTGTGTGAGAGAGAGAGAGAGAGAGATGGAGTGACGTCCCAGACTTCCTTTCAAACAGTCGTGTTTTATTTCGCACTAAATATTCTTTTCTGAAATTTCTATGTTCATTATAAGTGGAATAAAGTTTTGATGATAAATCTTATTTTGTCTTTCTCGGAAGAACATCATAAATCCTTGTAAATTCTTTTGATGATTTTTGGAATGATTTGTAAAAATTGCGAGCAAACAAACAGAAATCAACAGAGATACGAATACGTCATTATAATTATTGTGATTATTATTCAACGTTATTACTTGTTATTTATTGGAGCACAACAGTCTTGATGAATGCTTATTGATCGGTCGGTTGACGAGACCAACACTGGCCATGATGTCGTGGTGGTATTGCTCTTTTGTTTTTCTATTTTTGCCGCCATCACAAACGTAACAACGTTAACGCTAAACTTTCTACTCACGTACCAAAAAAAAAAAAAAAAAAAAATTCAGGAAACCAGCACAAAGGAAATTTCAAACCTCGCTTCAAAAAGTCTTTGCTAAATGATGAGGAACCTGCAAGCACACGGGCCGGGGACTCAACGCGGGGACGCTAAAGCACTCAAATGTTAGAACGCAAAACATTGAAACGCTAAAATGTTAAAACAATGAAAAGGGAAAAAAAAACGTCAAAACTCTGAAAACAGTCAACGGTAAAATGCTGGAATGCTAAAACGTAAACACTAAACATGAAAAAACAAAAATGTTAACATGCAACATGTTAAAGTGTATTAGCACGCAAAACATAAGAACCCTAAACGTTAAAACACGACAAGGTTAAAATGCGAAAATGTGAAGAATTCAAACCTTCATCCACCGCCTGGACACCACAAAGCGACCATGAGCCAAATGCTATCAGCTGACGCACGACAAGAGCTGTGCTAAAGGTCACACGTTGCCCTCCTCGGGTCAACACTCAGCTGCAGCCGAGACCGTTAGCCACGCAAATCCTCGACAAAGTGTTGAACCCCAACTTAGCCGCATTGAGAAAACTCATCCGCAAAGACATTCGTTGGCGCAAGTCCACTCTGGTTAGCATGAGCCCACGTTATCGCAAAGGTTTGGATTCGCAGCGCTACGCTAAATGGCGTGTAGCGCCAGGCCCACGTTTGTGCTCATGTCCTAAAAAGGCTGAGGAGGTGACGTCACGCAAGGCGGCAACACTCACTTCCAGTCCATGGGCGTCCACAAACTTTGGCTGTTTTGGGAATCAACAAAGGGCCACTGAAAAAAAAAACAACAACAACAAAAAAAAAACGCCGTTCTACAGAGCAGTCGGGTGCGGGCGAAGACCTCGGAACTTGGGCTAACCGATGTTCAAGTGCCAAACATGATGGCGCCAAAACATGAAAAGAGCGAAAGATTCAAATGCTGACTGGCTGGAATGTTGAAGCTCTTCAAATTGGCAACAGCGGAAGGTCCCAGAAGCGCCTTTCCACAAACCGGGGTGGGATTCCCAACACAGCCAAAGAAGGGAGAGAGAGAAAAAGCTAGCTCGTAAGCTAGCTGCTAAAACGATATTGCAGGGGGGGACAATTTGCTGCTTTCGGGAGGGGAACGTTGTGCCCGCCCGGCGCCCGCTCAAGCGACGACACCATTTTGAAAAAGTCCTCCGACGTCTCAACCGAATGTCCTCGAAGTTTCACCAAGCGTCATGACGGGTGGCCGGGTTGGACCAAGCGCCGAGTCGAGGGCAAACGCGGGGCTGCGCTTTCCACTTTTTGGGAGGTCGGGGGGGATTCCGGTTGAGTGGGCGTCTCTCTTAATAAAGGGCCAGCAGCCAGGTCAGCAGGCTGGGCAGCAGGACCAGGAAGGCCCCCGCCGGGCCCCGCCCGGAGGGGGCGCCGTTTCCCCCGCCGCAAAGTTCAAACAAACTCCCGCGAAAATCCAGACTGCGAGATTCTTTCTTGAGTTTCTCCCAAAGGTCGCTGGCGCCTTCCTGGCAGTCGGACAACGCCGTGCTGGCGCACGAGTGGAAGTCGTCCCAGTAGCTGTCGGGGAACAAGCACAAGGGGCAGAAAACAAAACAAAAAGTGACATGGTTTCCATATGCAAAGTGCGCTCTTTTGTGTGTGTTTTGTGTGTGTGTGTGTGTGTCGACCAAAAAGCGGGTCAACGTCACCAGGAAAGTGGCAACGGCATCAGAAGGGAACGACAAGAAAAGACAACTCGTTTTGCGATGAAAGGCATTTTGGGCAAAGGTGTTGCGTGTCAACGCTTCAGCGTTTGGACGTTTTCCACTTTCAAGGTTGTTTGAACACGTTTGCCTTTTGAGCGGCCCTTTTGGAACAAAGTCCAATCTTTTCTTTTGTCCAACGCTCTTGTAAGATTGCCACTTGACCCTCCAAAACCCTACACCACAGAGCGTGTGTGTGTACATTGTCGAGAAGGCCTTGTTTTTTTTTTTTCCGGGGAAAGAGGGCCGCAGCGCCGCGCGAGAGCAACGAGGCGCGCGATCGCCGCGTGCCCTCTGACCCGGCCGTGTTCACGCTCCCAATTAGCGCACCCGCGCGCGTGTGCGAGGAGGCGTGTTAACCGCTTCCACCCGCCACGCCCCCTCCCCGCTGCGATCAAGCTGAAATATTGCCGCGCGGGGGGCGCGGGTGCCTGCGCCATCTGGAGTGGGCGTGTCGCCCTCATCAAAGTGTGTTTAAGTGCGGCGGAGGACACAAAACTCCGCCCCCACGCGTGTCTTGCGCAAACATTTGGCCTTTGAAGCCGCAGGGGGCGGAGCTCATCTCCACGGCCGATTAGCGGCCTTCGCGGGTCCAAGCGTCACGCCCCCGTTTGCGCAAGACGACGCTCCCGTGCAACGAGTTGGCGCCACCATCTCGACCAACACGCAGCCGAGAAAAAGCTCCGAGGTTTGCGGGAGTGAAATGCCCAAAACAAAGCGCTGCGCCCGGACCGCGCGCTTGCCGGCACGTTTCTCGCCAATGGCTCGCACCTGCAAGCTTTGCGCTTCGATCCTTGCTGAAGCCGCCGCCATGTGAGGTTGGGCGCAAAGCCAAGCGCTTTGCTTTCCATCAAATGCGCGTCTTTGGACTCCAATGCTGACATTGGAGGCGCACTCGCGGGCGCCTGACGGATTGACGACCGCTTTGACCTCGGATGACCTTGTTGAACATTTCCCCAATTTCCATGAAAGCGGACGGACGGTCCCGGCTTTTTTTTCTTTTGCCTTTGACAAGGAGACATTTGCGACGACCCGCTCGCGCTTTGGAAAACAACGAGCGGGCTTCCGCCGGGGGGAATCTTCCTCAATTTGGCGATCGCTGGAAAAGCGCTCGGCCAGATGAATGGCTGAGAAGGCGTGCTCGGCGCTGGCGCGGCCGCCCCGCGCGCGACTCTTACGTGCAGATCTTGTGCAGGTTCTGCTGGTCGTCGAGGTCGGCGGGGTAGTTGGCCATGTTGTCCCCCAGCTGCAGCAAACAGTCGGAAAAGCCTTTGAAGACGGCGTCACAGCGGGCGGAGCTCACCAGCGCCGACTGCGGCAGCCAACCTGAGCCCGGGCGAGAGAACAACAACGGCGCCGGCGTTACACCGAGTCGTGTCGACGACGCCGAGACCGCGCGTCGCCTGATGCCGGCGCGTCTCTCGATCCCGGCGGTCGCACGTGGCCGGAAAACCACGAAAGACAAAAAGCGCCTCCACACCCCCACCCGCCCCAACAAACGACGACAACCGCTCGGGGGGCGTATTTTGCCTCCCCAATTCGGGGAAGGCCTTCCTTTTCCTTTTCGACAACATCTTGGTGCTTCGAGGGCCAAATCCCAGGTGTTCTGATTTTGATTGATTTATTTTTTTGGGGAGCGGGGGGGGGGGACACTTGGCTGCAGGCTCAATGCGGAAGTGACGACGCGGCACGCAGGCCTGGGCCAGGCTCCGAAGGAAAATGTTGCGGCCAGTCCAGCTCTCAGTTCGCACCGGAACCTTCTTGGAGCCTTGGCGACATTCCAACACTTGAGGCCTTGTGATTTCATTCCAATCATCTCGCCCGTGAATCGAAATGCTTCAAAAGAAGCTGAGCCTTGGTCACATTGAAAGCGAGGCAACACGAGATGATCTGCCACCATTGGACAATCTTCAACGGAAGAGAGCTTCGAGTGGATTTTGTTCCCGCAAAAAAAAATGATGAATGAGGAGCGGATGACGTCACTTGACGTCATGCTGCAGCATTCGGGTTTTTTTGGGGGGGGTTTTTTGGCCGTTTCTCTTTCAAAAAAGAAAAAAGTCCCCGCGTGGGTTTGTCTCGTTTGTGCACTTTGATTGGCGTATTTGCCACACGTTGCTTTGCTGTCTCTTTTTCGTTGGCTTTGGCTTTTCCTTTCAGCGCGCCTCACGCGCAAACTCGCGCGTTCCTGCAGTGCGTGCGTTCGACACGCCCACCCCACGCGCGCGCGCGCGCGCACAGGCAAAGAAAGCGGACGCGCGTTGCCATTTCGTCTTCTTGCCACGAAATCCCCGCAGCCCCCAAAAAAGAAATCAAAGTCTGTCACATGAAATCAATGTTTTCAGAACCAGTCGGAATCACGACGCTGAGGATCACGATAATAATTGATGAAATAAAATTGGCTAAGTTCGGTCATCATAATCATGCTAACAATAAAGGAGGCGATATCAAAAGATGAAGGGATGGAAGAAACAGAAAGACCGAGGTGCTCGCGCGCGCTTCCGAAGAAGAAAAGCGTGCTCAGTCTTTGGCACGCGCGCGCACACCTCCACGCATCGCTCTTATGCAACAATTACAACGAGGTTCATGAAAAAAACTATTTGGAAAAAAAAAAGAAGACGACTGGTGCAGTCCACATATTAGACGGAGCCCGCCAGGCACGCATTCTGCGGGAAGGCGCGCGCACGGCTAAAAATGACATCATTTTTTTCGCCTAATTGGTTTTTACCATTCTTTTGGTTTTTTTTTTTTTGTTTTTTTTAAGACACTATAACAAAACGGGAGTATTATTGCAACGAAAAGCGAGGCCTCGGCGTTGAGTGCGCAACGTTTTTGAGAAAGAGAGCGCGCTCTCTCTCTCTCTCTCTTTCTCTCTCTCACACACACACACACACACACACACACTCAGGCGCGCGCGCAAACGAACATTTAAGTCTCACGCGCAAAAGGCCACTTTGGCACAAATAAAGGAGGAAGAGGAGCAAGATGAAGACGAGGAGGAGGAAGATGGCAAGGGGGTAGGGATCCCCCTTTTTGGCGCACCCGGTCGTGCTCACGTGACAGAAATCAAAGGAGCTCACGAGAGCAAATGAATAAATGTCTATTTTGGGGTGGATGCGAAAACAATGAAACGGACGCGTGCACTTTCCGCCGCGAGTCACGTGCCAGCAGTACAAAGTGAGGGGCTGCAAATAAATCCCAAACGGAACAACCGTCGTTCGTGAAGAACAATCACCGTCGATGAGGACGACGACGACGACGAGTTTCAAAAACGTCCTTTCGGCGGCCGCAACTCACCAAAGTGAAGCACCAGCACGAGCGCGAGGGTTCCCGCCATCCTCGGTGGACGTGCACGTAGGCACGCACGCACGCAGGCCCGCACGCACGGACTAACGCCGCAGAGGAGGCGCGCATGCCCGCAAAGTCACACGCACGTACACGCTCCTCCTCCTCCTCCTCCGTGGCGAGAAAGAGAGAGAACTAGAGAGAGCGAGAGAGGGACTCCTCCTCCTCCTCTTCGTCAACGGAACAACTCCTTCATTCACTTTTTTTTCATCCGGCACTAAAAAAACAATCCTTCGTGAACGTCATCAACATGCCACACTCACGTGATCGGTGAAATGACGTCACGAGTTTGACGTCCATTTGTCTCCGTTCCGAAAGTGTTGCCGGAAAAGCGGTCGAGGTGAGGTGCGACGCCATCAGCTCCAAGTCCCTTTTCAGCGCGTCGCGATTATCCTCGGCTCGATCATCGAGATTGCTACGAAAAAAGGAAACGAAATCAAAGAGAACAGAAAAGAAAGAAAAATGTCACATTTGGGAAAAATCAACTGCTTTTTGGCGTCGTCGTGCAAATGACACACTACACTCTGCGGTGTATGACGTGCTTATCAACCAAGATGATTATTAACATGGTGATCGACGTAAGTTGGACGTCGTAGGTAGCTGAAGCCGTCCGGGGAAGCCATCCGGGGCCTGCGTCGTTGTCGGTGCGCGCGCGGACGGCGTACCTTGTCCTCGAAGGGTCCTCTGGCGCCCTCTGCTGGCGCAAAAGGAAGAAGCAAGAGCAAAAGGACGCGACGCGACAGGAGGAGGGCTTTCTTGGGGTCGCGCTCTCCCAACAGCTGCAGCTGCTCGCGAGGGCGCTTCCACATCAAATACCACCCAACACATCGGACAACACAAAACACAAATACAACCCGAGCAACTTTTCCTCCACGGGCCTTGTCGGGGAAAAAAACACCATTTGCCAGTTTGTCAAGGCTCAAAAGGGCTCTACGGGCAAGGACAATTTGCAAACCCCCCCCCCCCCCCCCAAAAAAAGAAAAAAAAAAACAATTCAAGAATGCCAGTTAGACTTTCCAGCGTTTGCAAATTCCAGAAGAGCAGCAATAATAAACATTGTATCGTTATTGTCTGAAGTTCATGTTTCACGTCCACAAAGGACAATGCGATCTCTGACGTGACCTGCGAGCGGGTCGTCATGGGCCTGACTTTGTCATCTTTGGGCGTCAGCATGGCTCAACTGCTTGACATCTTCATCGTGTGTGTGTGTGTGTGTGTGTGTGTGTGTGTGTGTGCGCGCGTGCGCGTGACTGTTGCTGTGCTGACTGAGCATCCAAAAGGTTTTTTTTTTGTTGTTTGTGTTGGGGCGACCTTCCACTTCCTTCCTCCACTTTCTTCAGTCAAGTTGCACTCTTGCTCATCACTTTGCCCCCCCCCCCGCCCCCACACTTCATTCCATGGCTGTACTTTAGTTGCCAAAGTCATCGCAGGCTTTCCAGATTTTCTCCCAAGCATTTCATGGGCAAAAGCAACCCAACGGGGGCAAATAAAAACCTTTTCATTTGTGAGGCGACAAAGTTGGAGGGCCTGAAGTCGCTCCCCATTGAATCAGGCCCCGACACCGCGATTCCGATCTCTCCATTGCAGGGTTGGGGAACTCCGGAAGGCGCGGCGCGCTGACGACACGCGGGACCTCCGGAGCCCCGATTCCAACCAAGAAGGCAGGCGTGCTCACCGCGGCGGCGGCGCCCCGGATCAACATCCTTCTTGCGCTCGCCCGGCGCACGCGTGACCGTCCCGCAAAACAGGACGTCGGCGACTTGACCTCCGCGGCGGCGGCGTGTCACGACGACCTTTGAGGTCAGAGGAAATGAGAGTTTGGTTTTGGGAAGAAGGAAGCGCTCGCCGCCTCCCGAGGCGCGACAAACAGGAAGTCACTCGGCTACTTAAAGGAGGTTCCGTGTGTCGCGGTCACAACGCTGCCTCCTACACGCAGGTAAGACACGCGCTCACACGCCTCGGCCTCTTATTCGCCGGCTGTTCCGCCCTAAACGTGACCCCTCTCCAAACGGGGAGCGGGGCTCTTCTGGGAAGCTTTTCATTCCAATCCACGGCAATCCGCACGAGCGGAGGTCGCGGACAAGTCACGTGACCGTGCACTCATCGTTTGGAGACCTTGTTGAATTTCAAATTGCCCAGATGTCAGCCTCTCAACGGGAAATCTGCAGCCCGAGTCTTGGGCCGGTGGCGAATCCCCGTCCGGGACACTTGCAACCCTCTCACCTCAACCTTGGAAAAGCTTTGGCAACATTTTCGCCACCCTCTCGCTAACATGACCAAAGCCAGGAACTGAATGGTTGTCGCTCGTTTGCCTGCGCGTTCCCCGACACCGCGATTCCGATTTCTCCATTGCATGATTGACCGGGCCACCGATTGTCAACGCGGCGCCCGGTCCGGGGTGTACCCCGCCTCGGGCCTGCTCCAAGCCAGCTCGGATAAAAGACCAGGCTCAAAGTTCGAGAAAACGGAGAGCGGGATACAGCGTCGCTCGCGCTTTCCATCTCACGTGCTGTCTTTTCTGTGCTCTTGGTTTTTTTTTTTTTTTTTTGCTCAGCTGACGATCCATCCGCGGCCGCCATGGACACGACGGGGCGCTACAACGAGGCGGTGAGTGTGAGGCAGCGGCCCCGAAAGCCGGGCGTTTCAATTTACGCCGGCGTCGCGCGCCGTAACAGAAAGCCGAATGTCACCGCAGCCGTCCACCAGCAACCTGGGGAACGACGAAGACGATTTCCCGTTATTCGAAGCTTTCCACGAGGACGACAAAGTGTTTGACGACGACCCCGACCCCCGAGGCTGGCGCGAGTCGCTCCGGGTGGTGGAAGTCAACACGTGCAGGGACATCAACATGCCCAAGCACCGGACGCAGGCCTACGACACCGAGTACCTGGTGATCCGCCGGGGGCAAGAGTTCGTGCTGCGCGTCACCTTTTCCCGACCCGTCACCCCCAGGGACAAGTTCAAGCTGGAGTTCCTGATCGGTGCGTCCGAGCCCGTTTCCGCACCTTTCTCTCACCGCCCCGGTCACGTCGCTTGATTTAAGTGGCCCATTGTCGCATGCGTGACCCGCTTTGGCTGAAATTCAGGAGACTCGATTGCACGTGAACGACGTGACTTGACGAGTCCGGCCGCTTTGCATTTTCAGCATGGCGTGCCCTTTTGTTTTTTTTGGGAACGGTTTGAAGATGATTCCGTGGCGGCGCGAGGGCTATGTTTCTGATAACGGGGGGTAAAAATGACAATGGCAAGGCGCGAGGTTTTTAACTCCGAGGTAGGAGGCGTCAAAGTTTCACCGTCACCGCAAAACCCGCACCGAGCGCTCACAGACGGCGCAGGGACGCCGACTTGGACGGGCGGCGCTAACTTGAGACTTGGGTGAAAGTTGAGGACTCAGGCCGCCGGCGACGTCCTCCGTCCTCAGGTTCCAGGGCCTCGGTCCGTCGGCGCACCCTGGAGGAGGCGACCTTCGGCACGCGGCGCAGGGGTCGCTGGCCGGGTCGCATCGTGGAGTCCCAGGGCTCGTGGCTGCTGTTGGGAATCACGCCGCAGGCCGACACCATCGTGGGCAAGTTCCGCATGTACGTCACCATCGTGACCACAAGAGGGCTGCAGCGCACCAAGAGGGACCCGGACACCGACTGTTACATTCTCTTCAACTGCTGGAATAGCGGTGGGTGAGCGCGGCGCAGCGCATCAAATCTTTGCCCGCCTCCCTCCCTCCCTTCCTCGGATCGGTGAGGTTTTCTGTGCCGGTCCGCAGAGGACTCCGTGTACTATCCGGATGACGAAGGACGGCAGGAGTACGTTCTGAGCGACGTGGGCGCCATCTACATGGGCTCCAAAGAAACGTTACTCAGTCGCGACTGGGTCTTCGGACAGGTGCGTTCCCGCACGCGCCGACGGGCCTCCGGGCCAACAGATAACAGCTGACGCATCCTTTCACAGTTTGATCGCGGCATCCTGGACGCGTGCATTTACATCCTGGACGCATCCCGCATGCCCATCAGGAACCGCGGCGACGCCATTAAAATGGTCCGCAAAGGTTCCGCCTTGGTGAGCCCCGAGCGCTCTTCTCTCGTTGCTCGGCCAACGGGAAGGCTTTCTTCTTTTCCAGCCGCTTTCGCGTCCCGACTTCTCCTTCGTTCCCTGTTGCGGCGTGGCCACTCCTCCTCTCCCATTGGCTCCTGTCCTCCCGCCTTTTTCGCCGTAACTGCGGCTGTGGGAGATCTCCTGCTCGGTCTTCCTCCTCTTTGCCTCCGATGCGGCGGCTCCCATTTCCAGCATCCTTCCAGCGGCGCATTCTATGTCCGTCGAATCCATCGCCGCGTCTGATCTTATTCCTCATCCCGTCCGTTCCGGCGACTCCCAAAGAAACGCTCGGCGAGGTGTCCGGTCTCTCTGTCTCTGTCTCCCAACACCGCTCTGTCCGCCTTCCCCTTCGCAGATCAACTCCCAGGACGAAGACGGCGTCCTGGTGGGCAACTGGAGCGAGAACTTTTCCGGGGGCACGGCGCCCACCCTGTGGACGGGCAGCGTGAATATCCTGCTGCAGTACGCCAACACGGGCAGCCCCGTGCGCTACGGCCAGTGCTGGGTGTTCGCCGGAGTCTTCAACACCTGTAAGACTCACGCCTCGACGCGCTCGAGTGCGCACAACGGCGTCGAAACGATGACCTTTGGGGAAAAGTAGAAGCGCTCATTCGACCCCTCGACTTTGTGTCGGGATGTCAAGGTCAAAAAGTACGGACGGTCAAATGGACTCGAGTCCAAAGTGAAAATTGAAGTCCCGATAGAGTTTTTCCGCCGTATTCGTCGCCCACGATTTCGTTCGGTCAAGATCTCATCCGCAGTTCGCCGTCCTTCAAAATCTCTCGTCACGGGTCCGGCGACTGCCGCCGCGGTCGTGACGATCGGCGTTCTTTTGGCAGTCCTGCGCTGCCTGGGCATCCCGGCCAGAGTCATCTCCAACTTCAACTCGGCTCACGACAACAACGGCAACCTGAAGATCGAACTCATCTTCAAGTCCGACGGATCCGCGGATGAGCGCAACACACACGACTCCATCTGGTGGGTCCCCACGCGCGCGCTCGCTCGCCGTCGCCGCCACGGATGTCGCAAAGAGGAGTGAGCCGCTCCGGATGTTGTCTGTGCGTTGCGTCGGCGCGTTTGCGGTCCTGACGGTCAAGGTGTCCGCGCAGGAACTACCACTGCTGGAACGAGGTCTACATGAAGCGTCCCGACCTGCCCCCCCGACTGAGCGGCTGGCAGGTGGTGGACGCCACCCCGCAGGAGACCAGCGACGGTACGTGGGGCGCGACGGCGGCTCGCGCGCTCGGGTCGCGTGCCGCGGACTTGATTCCGCTCAGTTCAAGAGCGATTGGCAACTACGGAGAGACTCCACCCGGTTTGGAGTCTTCATGAATCTTCACTTGACTTGACGTGGCCGTACGCGATTCGCCGAGTTTTAGCTGTCCGCCTTTTGGAGATAGCGGGCCCTTTTTCAGGAGTCACTTGGCGCTTGCTTGAAAGTGCAAGCTGAATAGCGGAGTCTCCCTTAACGGTGACGTCCTCCCACCCGCGCAGGCCTCTACCGCTGCGGCCCCGCCTCGGTGCTCGCCATCAAGGAGGGTCAGGTGGGCCACTCCTACGACGCCCCCTTCATTTTCGCCGAGGTCAGCCGCCGAGCCTGGGCGCACCGCTTCCCGTGTCTTCCGGTGGTTAACGTCAGCCTATGTCCCCCCCCCCCCCAAATACATATATATAAAAACCCGCAGGTGAACAGCGACGTCCACTACTTGACGCGGGACAAATACGGCAATGTGATCTCGGTCTACGTGGACAAGACCCTGGTGGGAAGGGGACTCTTCACCAAGCACATCCTGGCGGACACCCCGGACGAGGTCACGTCCACGTACAAGCACCCCGAAGGTGACGGCGTCGCCGTTCCGAGCGCGGCCACCTCCCCCGGCCCGACTCAAACGTACCCGCGTATGCGTGTGTAGGAAGTCCCGATGAGGCCAAGGCAATGGTGACCGCGCAAGGCTTCGGTCTGGAGAGGGATGACGCCGGAGCAGGCGAAGCAGATTCTCAGATCACCTGCTCACTCTCCACTGAAGAGGTGTCCTCACGCCTCCGCGTGTCACAATACGCGTCCTCGTGTCTTGACGCGACCTTATCTTTCTCTCCAGATGGCCACGGGTCACGCGCCTTCACGCGTCTTTGTATGCGTCCTCATCCGCCCTTTGATCCGCACGCGTCTCTTGGCGTTTGTCGTCTTCACGTGTCCTCACGTCTTCCCTTTTGCCGTGTCTTCTCGTCCTCATTTCTGCATGCGTTCGTCTCCTTGTGCCTTCATGGGTCTTCTTTTGCTCAGTGGCGCTCAGGTTTGTTTGGCGATCCTCATGTGGGTGCGCGTGCGGCAGGGTGTTTTTTCCCTTTCTCCATACGTGTCCTCTTTCACACACGTCGTACGTGCCGGCACTAGTCTGAAGCGATCCCTTGATCACTCCTGCATTTGTGGAAGAAGAATGGAAGCGTCCCGGTTCATCTTGGCGAGGAGGCCGCCACGTGGGGCCAACTCTTTCTCGGCTGTGCCGACAGAAGAGAGTCGCCCGCGACCGCGGCGCTCAGTTGAAGCGCGTCGGCTGCCGCTCTGCGGACAAGTCCGACTTTTGCCGGTGCGATACGATCGCTCTGCGCCCGCGCCGCGTGTGAGTTGGAGTTGCGTGAAGCACCGACTTTGAGCGTGGCAAATATCTTGCGAAAAAGTCTCATGACAAACGCTCTTGAACGCGCTGCAACGACGTCAGCTGCAAAGGTGCTGCGAGTGCGTCAGGAGTCATTTCTGCTTGTTGACTTCCTTACTGGATGATCCGTGGCTGGAGGACCTTTGAAAAGAAGTCGGCCGGAGTGCGAAGCCAAGCCAGCAGATGCGATGTTTAAAAGACCTCCACTTTTTTTTTTTTAAAGCAAAGCCTTTCATTTGTGTCCCGAGGGTCAGGTGGAGCTTGGCAAGGACGTGGACCTGGTGGTGGAGTTCCAGAGCAAGAGCGACACGGCCCAAACGGTCAAAGCGCTGGTGACGTGCGCCGTTATCTTCTACACGGGCGTGCTGTCCAATCGCTTCAAATCGGAGGCCGTGGAGATCACCGTGCCACCCAATAAGAGTGAGTCGCCCCTTTCGATGAGATCAGATCAGAAAGCTCAAGTTGACGACTCGCTTGCAGCCGAGCGCGTGGTGGTGAAGACCAGGGCTCAGGATTACCTGAAGAAGTTGGGCTTCCAGCGCTTCCTGTGCTTCACGCTGGCGGGTCACGGCGACACCGCGTACCTGAACGCCATGAAGGTGGTCTACCTGCAGGCCCCCAACCTCCAGCTCAAGGTAGAGGCCGCTTCTGGACGCGACGCTCCGGCCGAGCGAAACGGGAAGCTGACGCCGGTGCGCTTGCGGCCCCGCAGGTGAGCGGCATTCAAGCGGTCGGACAGGACATGTTTGTCAACGTCTCCTTCGTCAACACCTTCACCTTCCCTCTCCACAACATCACCTTGGCCATAGAGGGCCCCCGAACCATGACCAACAGGAAACGCTTCTACAAGTATGCGCGTCCGCTGCCGTCGGGGCGCGCCTGTGTCTTGACGCGCGCGTGGGTGTGCGTTTCAGCATCCTCCAACCTCAAGCCTCCTTCAACTGGAAGGAATCCTTCATCCCGCAAATAACCGGAAAGCGCACCCTGGTGGCCGTCATGTCCAGTGCCAATCTGTGCGAGGTAAAAACAAAACAAAACAAAAAAAAACACGCTTTGCCGTCAACCGCTTGGGCCCTCTGCTTCAACTTCTCCTTTTTTTCTCTGGCACTTCCCATACCCTTGGCTCAGCAAACATATCGTCCGGAATCCTTCGCGGCAGTCAGATTTCAAGCAGCAGGCCGCCGACAACTATTATGCTCCAGAGTTTTATTGAACAAATCCAATAGTTTGATGAAACAAAGTATCGCTGAGCGCCTGGTCTTACTTTCTTGCGAGGTCTCCCCAAAAAGAGGCTTGCCTCCAGCTGTCCATTTGTCACTCCCATTCGGAGCGGACTCGAAAAGAGAACTGAACATTGCATCATGAAACACGGACATTTTCAAAGTAGCCACATGCTTTTGCTCGCGTAATAAGAAAAGACGTACGAACGAGAATGAGCATCAACTCGATGCTCATTCTGAAACTGAGCAAATAAAGTGAACACGGACACCTTCTCTGGGCTCTGTGGGATTCATTGGGGACCTTCTCTGCCTCTACTTCTTTCTCTGAACTACGCGCCATGTCTTCCAGTCAGGCTCGGGGCTGCCTGGCCTATTTTAGCGCACCGTGGTGCTGCACTCCTGACACACTGAGACTGGCAAGTCCGAAATGTCCGTGCAGGCTTCAAATGAAATCTGACATTTTTTTTTTTTTAAATGACAACAACCCACAATTTTTTTTTTAAGAGAGAGAGAGAGAGAGACTTTCCTTTCACTTTGAGAACAGGTGAATGCCAATGATGTGATTCTCCCATCAGCGTTGGTGTTTGCTTTGTTTGATACATCTGGACGCATCAAGACCCCTTTGTCGTGTCCCCACTTGCATCAACGTCCACATGTTGTCTCTTCTTGCAGATTTGGGGAAAGGTTGACTTCATCGTTGAGGAAAAGCTCAAGGGCGAGGAAGACTGAAGCGGGCCACGTTCGCTTGGATCCGATGAGTCTCTTTCACACAATCACCAAGAATGAACGATGACGGCAAATCCATTTTTGATCAGGCTGCCAATGAGACGGGAATGCCGAGCGTGGCTGCGAGTTTCTGCTTTTTGGGGAGTTCCGATGACGGCTGCTGGAGAAATTGCCTTGTTTTTTGTGTGTGTGTGTGTGTGTGTGTGTCAGCAAAAAGGGCCTCTTTGCTCGGGAGGTTTTCTTTCCCCGCATTGGAGCAAAACAGTCCAATGCGCCGATTTGTCGACATATCTCCTCGACCCTTTCGTTTCAGCTTCTACTCTTCTCCGATTGGCCGCCCTCCAAAACGGAAACGGCCACCCAAATCAATGGCCGTGACCTTTCCAAGGGCGGCGACACTCGACTTGCGCAGCCGAAGAGGAACCGCAGGATTGACCGCAGGAGCTCGTGTCCATCGCTCATCAATCCCACTTGTCACGTTGCTAATCAATCCAACCAGACGATTGTTTCTCTCTTCAGCCATTTGTTGTAGTGCATTCCTCGCTCACCTACTAACAATAAAGCAAAGTCAAAAGCACTCACGGCGTCTGCGAGCACGAGCATCACGATTACCGCTGTCATTTTATATTGACCGTGGCGACCGTCGCGTTGTTCGTCGTGACGTGCGGTGAGCGGTCCCCCGTTTGTCGACATGGGCCCCGACATATCGGTGGCCTCCCTGTGCCCCGAGACCGACTGCGGTGAGGTGAAGCGCCTTTGGAGTGCAACACGGTGCTCCCTAGCGGCCGCACGCGTCACTACACGCGGGGCAGGTCCGAGTTGGGGACGGAGCGGTCTGTCCAAGTGGCAAATCCAGGTCCGGAGAGTCCAAAGTCTGCCACGGTTTGGTCGTGGTATTTGGCTCAAGGCAAAGTGTGGCAGGTTTTCAACACGCTGGACCCGCATTTGGCGATACGCCCCAAGCTTCCGGTTGATGGGCAGCTCGGGGCGGGGGTGGGGAGCGGAGACACGCTTGCCGCTTCTTTAAGCAGCGCACAAGCGCGAGTTGGCCGGCAGGCAAACAAGCACGAGCTCCGAATGACGACGGGAAACCGGTTTTGCGGGGCCCTCCCCCTCTCGCGCCCGCCGGCCGCAGCTGGAGATGTCTGTCGTGTCATCCCGATGCCGCAAACAGGTGGCGCTGTCACGTCAACGCCGCGCTCCGGTGGAGGCCCCAGACGAGTTGGAGGAGGAGCAGGCCAGGGCACGGCGGGGCACATTTTAGACACCCTCCACGTAGCGCACGAGAGAGTGGCAGAGCTTATTCGCGTTCACAGAAACGGACAAAACCGAAAGGAGGCTTTTGTTCCTGAAGAAAAATGAGAGCCATTTGGGAAAGAACAAAAGCAATCGTTTTAGATGGGTCTTTTTTGGAGGAGGGGAGGCGTGGGGGGTCTAAAAAGTGGAAAGTCGGGGCTCTGGAACTTGAAGGCGGCCGTGGACGGGGAGCAATTCCCGGCAGCCGCGAGCTCCTCCCGGCCTCGGTGTGAATGGATGAATCCAGGCCATTGCGGCCGATGCTTGGCTCCTCCGCGACATCTCCGTGGCGACCGGCCAATAAATAACATGGCACACTTTGTGCTGCCGGAGACGCAACTTTGTGTCCTCGCCGCTCGGTCCCAGACGCTTGCCTGGCGGGGGCCGAAGAACTGGCCCGCTCAGAGTTAGCGCGCCTAAGAAAGGAACGCCACGGCCGAAAACCAAACCTTTTGAACGCTTGATTGGCCTCTGGGAGAAAGAGGAGCAAAATTTGTTTGGAATGATGTCACGGGCAAGCGCTCTGTCGAGAAGCAAAGGGGGCACAAAAAGTCGCTTGAAAACAGATTATCGGGCAAGTCAACCTGTTGTGTTGTTTGAAACTGACCCGTTTCCTGCTCTGTTGATCCTCACGCACATCTTCTGTCTGTTGGATGGATGCACATGGAGGACCGAATCCCAATGAACACACATGAGATGGGATTTCTGTGACAAAAACTGGTACAGTCATATTCTCATATTCTCGCCCAGTCCTCAGTCTGTCATCACGAGAAAGAGCAAGAATGACATTGTCAAGTTTGCTCAGTGAAGTCACTTGATTGACAATCACGTCTTGGCTCGCTGGGACGGACGGGGGAAGTCACGCGAACCGCCTCTGAGTGGAGCGCTTCGCATAGAAATGCAAAATGACGAGATTAGCGCCGTCAAGCGGTTCCAAAGGTCGCGACGACGGCCTCATCGCAATCACAATCACAATCGAGCGGCTCAAGCGCGAGGCATGCCGACACACCTTCCCCGTTTCCACCAGTTGGGACTTCCTTGAAGGCATTCGCTTGGCCTGCGCTGGACCAAAATCCACACACCTTCGTGGACACAGTGGACTGCTTTACTTGCTTGAACACTTTTGACTCTTTTTTTTTTTTTTTTGTTTTTTTTAAACAGAGGCTGCAGACCACCAAACCGGGAAGTGAACCACAATCAATTGATGTTTTCTTGCTTTTTCTCCGCTCTCCATTTGAAATCATGTCCCGTTTTTGAATCAGCAAAGGGAAAAATGTTTTGGTTTTTTTTTTCAATCCAATTTTGAGAAAATACAATCTCCAGATTAACCACTGATCAAAATAAAAATGCTTTGCGCCACTGTAATTGGAACATTACAGCGTATCAGAACTACCTTCTGTAATAATAGAGGAAGAAAGAATGAATTGCGTTAACGAGATCGTTTCAATGGGGGTATTATCTTCAATGAATACAGAGAAGTGCATCTTCCTTCTTTTGCATGGTATTTGTTGAACTTTTCTGTATGTGCGCAATGCATCGTGGGAAAAAGTGGGAGGGGCGGAGGAGCCAATTCTTTTCATGTTTTTCTCACCCCATTTTTTTCTGGAAAATATACAGAAGATTTATCAGCATTTTTGGAAAACTGGGTGATTTTTTTTTTTTCAGTGGGGTGGCCCAGTGCCCATCCCCCCTGCATTTGATTTGATCGAGGCCGTCTTTGTTGGCTACTTTTCAAGATGCATTGTGGCACGAAACAAACAAGTCACATCACCACAAAATGACCAAGTCACTCAATTATGAGTGGGGTGTGACTTTGGAGCGCGGCCCTAAACAAACACTGACCTACCTTCATCTTTGTCGTGAACATCAGCGGCGGCCGGCCTTCGTGGAGGAAGCAGGAGGAGGAGGCCTGGAAGGAAGGTGGAAGGCAGCAACGGTGAAAACGTTGAAGCGCAGCGCTCAGACGTTTGCATCATAAATACATCCGCTGCAGTTTAACCAAGAGCGCCGCCCCACTGTCCATGTTGGGAAATTTCTGGATTGGTTACGTTACGTTGATGTCATGACAATTCAATTTTACCACACATACACAACAATCTGGGGCTGTGAATATTGGACGTTAATATTGAAGACTGTCCGCACCACTTCACCAATTTCCGGGACGTATGCACTCGTAACATATCTCAGAGCACAAAGCTTATATCCTAGGACAACCTTATAAGACCCGAGATCGTCGGCTCTTTGTCGTCCTAAAAGGGTGGCAAAAAAAAACAAAAAAACAATTGCCCGATTGTCTTGATGTGTGGACTAAGTCAAGGTTATCACACGCACTAAATGACAGTAGTGAATCAATAAACAAGTTCAATGGGGCATGCTGACAGTCAGATCATCTTGTTTTGGATATTACATGTTTGTATTGAGAAACACTGAAATGATAAAGCAAGTTCAACGTCTACTGCTCCAATTTATAAAGTTGTCTTTGAAGACCATTTCAAGTTAGGCAAATTAATTGCAAACAATGAACAACTAAGTGACAACAATGACTCAGGGAATAAAAGCATAATGGGACATGCAAATATCTGGACTTTATATGTTTAGGTATCGAAGAACAAGTATTTGATATGTGGGATTTCAACAATGACCTTGTTTTCCTTGTTGCCCTGTCAACACACACATACAAAGTCGTTTTTCTACATTCAGGAGCACAGCTCACCTCCCAGGGCTTAAATAATCAGCATTCTCCAATTGAAAGTGGATTTAAATTACTCACAGCTGTGTAAAAGTTGTCAAACAGGAGAAGCTGTGGATTTGGAAGCTACAAGCTAAGCTAAATTGGGCCTGAGCGTTAGCATCTTCCTATTCCACATCCTCTCGCGCAAAGTCTCGCGAGATTTGCACTCCACGGATGCTGCGCTGGCTGGTTTGGGCAAACCCAAGAAACGAGTCGGGCGGGGGGGGGGGGGGGGGAACGGCAGGGGGGGGGAGCGTTTGACGAGAGTCGACTCGTCAAACCACAAAGTTTCAAAGAAGTTGCTGGGCTGCGCGTGCGCGCAAAGGAAGAAGCCTCCCGCGGGCGGGCGCGTGCGCGTGCACAGAGATGCTTGATGGCCACGTCCCCTTGGAGATACACACACACACACACACACACACGTACACACACACATACACACACACAACACGTGATGGGCTTTAGTGTACGGCTTTAGAAACACACACACACACATACACACACACACGGAGGAGGAAGAGGAGGAGAGGCCGACGACTTGAACACACAACAAGCTTCTTCTTCTTCGAGTCTTTTTGACTCGAGTGACTTGCGAGAGATTCGAGCGAGGGAGGGAGGAAGAGGAGGGGGAGGAAAAGGAGGGGGAGGGAGGAAGAGGAGGAGGAGGAGGAGAAGCCGGAGTAAAGTTTGTCCAAGTTTGCACATCCCTTCGGAAACGCCATTTTGATTCGTCTCCTCTTCGGATCAACTTTGCAGCCTCTCCGCCGTCACTGCCTTCATCTTCATCCTCCTCATCCTCTTCATCGTCATCCTCGGCCGCCACGATGTCTCGGCGAAAGCAGCCCAACCCCGACAAAGTCCGCTGTGAGTGTTGCTCTTCTTGTTATTTTTCGGGACACTTGGTTTTGGGCGAGTGTGTGTTGTGTGACTTGTCGGATGCTTGTTGACTTGTTGCCGTGTGCCAAGTCAACTTTAAGATGGCGAGCGAGCACTTTTGCTCCCTCCCCTCGTCGCTTCCTAGTTTGATGCGCATCCAAGCGGTGGAATTCAGCGCGGCTGGCTCCCCTTCCTCCTTCCTTCGTCGCAATTTGAAGCCCATTCGAGCCATTTCGCACTTTCGGAACAAACTTTGGGCAGGGGGCAGTCAGGGGGGGGGGTCGTCGTCGGGAGCCTTTGCCCGCGGGGAGAGTGGCGCGGGTGGGGTCAAAGTGTGCTGGCTGCCGCAGGGGAGCATCCATATCTCGGGTGCACTTTGGTCGGAGCCTCGCTGTTTGCCAGTCAGTTAGTTAGTGGCCATGTGTAAAGCTAGCAGACGCAACCGTCAGGCCAGCGGCAAGCACAGCGCCGGCTTCCTGTCGGCGCCTTCAAAGTAAAGCCACCTGTTGCTTTCGGGCCTGGAGAAACACTCGAACCGTGGCCCGGGCGACTTGTTGAGGGGACTTGAACGTATATTGGGCATGTTTTGGCTTTCGCATAGCATGGATGTCACTCGTCGTGGCTGCTCGGGTTACGTCGTTTCACTCGCATGCGTCATATGACGACGGGCGCTTAGTTTTGCCCAACATCATCCCGTAACAACACCAATATGTTTCCAAGCGCACGTTGGTTCCGAAACGTACCGACGCAAATCACGGAATAGCTTTTCAAGTCCAAATATATGGATGTTGCACCTCTTTCTTCCTGGGCCTCTGTTGTAATTTGGAGGGACGCGCACTGTGCTTCCGCTCACATCGTAGCTAACAGCTGCTGGTTGCACAGTGGTGCGGTGACCTTGCCCAGACAAATTTATCAAGAAAGTCAGCCTCGCTGTCGCGTAAAATTGGTCGAGGCGACGACAAGTCGTCGAATGTCGCCGTTGGGGGCCGAAAACGTCACCTCGGTGGCGCTTTGCTCACTTTTTCGACGCCTCTTCGAGACTTTTTAGCGTCTCCGTTGGCGTGACGCCTGTTGCATCCTCCCCACCCCCCGACCCCAACCGTGTTCCCCACTACCATTTCACGCACGCGCCTATCCCCGTCGTTGACTTTCCACGCTGGTTCGCGCGTGCACGCGACTCTTTCAAGCATCTTGACCGCGGCTAGCGCGTTAGCCGCTTAGCTTAGCTTTGCGCGTAGGAGGATGCTGGCCGTGTATGAGGTGTCATGACGTCACCGCCGTGTCTTATCTGCGTGAGTCAATGATTGACACCTGCAAGAAGTTGGGAAGAACTTTTGGGACCGCCTTCGGGAACTTTGCAGTTAACTTGTTACGACACGACACCGAAATGATGCGCAACCGTGGCGATTGAGGGACTTCTAGTACATTTGTTTTCAAGTTATGTCGTTCAGAAGTTTAGATGTGTTGCAGGAGGGAGGGATGGATGGACCCCGATTTGTGTTTTTGCGGTGCCTGCGGGATGTGATGATGACGATGTAGATGGTGAACATGTGTCCAGATGGTCAAATGACAAATGAAGGGATGCTTCAAATAACACAAGCTAATAATATTTCGGCAAGTCTGCTAATTGTCATTGTAATGGTGATTGAGAGGGAGGTACAACCACCTGCCGGTCATCCAGCGATCATGCGAAGCGTGCGCCACCTTTGCCATCTATTTTCGACCGATACTAACCCAATTCAAAGCATCCTGATGCTGACACAGACTAAAACCTTTTCCAAGTCTTCTGATGCTAAAACACCTGAAGAGATTTGTAGAAGTCACCCCCTGATGTTAATACCCAATGTAGAAGCTCTTCGAATGATGCTAACGTGTTAGCAGACCAGTGAAGAGCCTTCCACTGATGCCGGAACCTGTTAAAAGCCTTCTAGAAGTCCCCCACTGATGTTGAGATGCTTCTCGAATTCTTCCACTGAAGCTAACATATTAGCATTCCGGTGAAGCTCTGATGTCTTGTAGTAAATGCTACTATCCAGTTGGTGTGCATGAAGAGGAAATGCAACTCAGGGAAGCCTGCATTCGAGACTTCATCGACTTATGCCAAAACGTGGAAATGAAAAAAGCCAAACTTTTTACAAGTGGTGCACTCATGTCCCACATTACTTGTGGAATTCCTCCGCCGATGCTAACAGGTTAGCTTCCCCGTCAAGTAAGTCAGCAGAGTTGCGTTCCGCCCCAGGCAGACGCGCATCTGCGCCTCTCGCCGTCTAACTGGCCCATCCACTGCTCTGCGTGTGTGCGCGCACTTTGTCTCTTTTCACATGCGCGCGAGTGGGAGGGAGGAGCGCCAATCAAAACATCAAAGCGCTGGGAATTCCTGGGCGTTGTGGCGACCGGAGGATGCTTCCTCTTGACCGGCCTGGCCGTCATGGCTTCCAAACATGCGGCGTGCACAAAGAGCGTCTTGTGCGCCACCGACGCCTCCTGCATTGTGAGCGCGCGCCTGCATCGCCTGTGGCCACGTTGTTGTTTTGACGACAGCGGATGCTCGCCACGTTCTGACCCTGGTGGCGCTTTATTTGAAAAGAAGCTCCACTTCGGTCACTTGTTCCCACTTGCTCCCCGCGTTGCGTCAAGATGAACTCGGACGTCGTGGAACAATTTGGAACAAGCGGGCGCTCTTTGAAGTCACGATATCGATGACGATACAGGCAGGTGACTTGGGCCGAGAGGCCGAGTGCACTCTGGACTGTTCGCAGGCGACCCGAATACAGTCGAGCGTTGGCGCTCACGTTCACACGAAAGGACCCGTTCATGGAGGCAAACGGGCGAACCCCACACAGGAAGGCTGGAGCCAAGATTCCGACTTATAATAATAACTTTAAGAACTGATGCTTAACCTGTTGATTTTTTTGTGGTTGTTTCTTTTCCCCCCCATCAATCGGACAAAAAACCAAAACCAATTCTAAATTTCCCGGGAATGAAACTGCCATGGCAATCGTTGATTCAGTCACGTTGAACCAATTGAAGTGTTACGTCTCAAACTTTGAGGCGGATACAAACACCGCTCGCCGGCCGGCCGCAAAGAATTCAGCGGGAACGACGACTGTCATTTGAAATTGAAACGAAGGAGGTAACGATGATCCACTGGCCACTCTTTGAGCGGGGACCGGAAACCCCCATACTCGAATATTTCTCTCGCTGCCCTGCGCGTGTGCGCGTTAATGACGTTTCAGTGGGATGCGCGTGTGTCATTGGGGAACAAAGTCAAGCGGCTAATTAAAAGCTTTCACGGTCCCTCTGAGACGCTCACCGTCTCCACATTCAGCTCATGTTAACACACGCACGCACGCATTGATCCACTTGGAGTCTCGTGAGCGCCCCCTACAAGCTCTTTGTCAACCTCTGAAAGGCGCTGACAAAACAAGCGAAGGATAGACGCGAGCCGCCGCTACCGTCTGGTTGTGCGCGCGGCGCTATTTAGAGAGCCGCCTTTTTTTAGATAAGATTAGGTTTCGCCCCCGAGCCCCCCGCCCCCTCCTCCCCAGCGGGTGAGGGAAGATGGCGAGGAGGGAGGGGGAGGAGATAAATGCAAGGTGCAGGCCAAAGTTGAAGACAACATGACTTGCTCGCCGCATCCGCACGCTCGCGCTGCGTTTCCAACTTGCTCCACGCGGCGTGCGCGTGAGCGTTGCAAACGACGAGGAGCGGAGGGGGATTGTCGGGGGTTCAATGCGGGTGGCTGCGCGGGTCCCGTATCGCGACACTTTGGAGCAAACGGCCGGTCGGCGTCCGTCGGCAGCCCGCGCGCTCGCCCTCTCGCGTCTCGAGACCCGTTGCGTAAGCCGCACGCACGTCCGCACGGCGACGGCCGATGCCGGCAGGCTTCCGTTTGGAAGCTTTGAGAAGCCCAAGTCTAAAATATGCCGAACTCTTGTAGCGCCGCCGCTAAAAACTCCCGAGTGCCGAGGCAAAAGTGGCGCGGAAAGGCCAATCGGGAAACAGTGCGGGTCACCCCACGACGTGGGCGCCCTGGCGTTTGCTGTGCTCCTATTTTGGGAAATCTCGGATTGATCCCAGCAACCGAAAGGTTCCGAGCGCTTCCGTTTCCTCCATCAACCTGGGAGCCCAAGCTCCGCCTCTTCCCGTTTCCCTCATCAACACCCCGATGCTGTGAGAGTAGTGAAGGATGAATGACGTTGGCCGTTCCAGCCTGCATAATTATGCATAAGTGGGATTTCGGGGTGGGGGGGG